>NC_133355.1:27838388-28171721 GCF_030506205.2 Paramisgurnus dabryanus | reverse complement strand
TCCGCGGTTCAGCTCACATGCGATTCGCATATTAATATGCAATTTAAATAGGGTAAGTTTATCATTAACGTGTTTCTAAGGCTTGCAATTGTTTAAAATGTTAAACAATTTAACTACATACAAAAAGGCGCTCAAGTGAGCAGATTTCTGTTCGCACATGCGCAGGGGCGCCGTATTGGGGGGAAGTTAGGACAATTCCAAGGGCCCCTGACTGACAGGGGCCTGAAAAATAGGTAAAAACTAATATAAAATTATTAAGCCATCAAGATTTCAGATATAATAATTTTATTAATTTGTTTGTACTTGTTTTTGGCAGTAATAGCTAAATATCCTCATTTAAAAATAAACATCCATATTGACCGACCCCCCCCCATCTGCATGAAATGGTTTGGTCCAGCCTTAACCTCTTCAACCCTGAGGACCCTGTCCCGGGTCCAGAATTTCGTATTTTGACTTAATATAAAATATTCTTTTAATCTTTGATGCTCCGTCATGGACCCCAGTAACACATATGAGATCCTGTTTGAAAGCTTAGAGTCTCTACTTTCTGCAAATATGCATCACTTTGACACATCTTTTACTGTAAGAAAGTTATTTACACTTAATTTACACTATCACCCCCCCAATATTTTATTATATCATTTAATATTTACATATTTCATATTTTTCAAAAATGACAAACATGGGCAAGTCTTATATCAAATGAAAGCTCTCACTCTCAGGAATAAGGCTACAGTGTTATTTTTGTTCTAATATCAACACATATCCAACAATCATCGAATGAATAATAAGGTAAAAAATGGTCTTTTGTAAACATATGGGAAACTTGAGTGTGGACTGCCTCAGATAGCACATATAGCCACAAATTATACACCATCTTTTATTTTAGGTCCTACTCTAAAAAATGAGTCCATTCACAGCATTTTCTTTGGTTGTGTGCATATATAATCCCTTGCTATTTATTATATGTGCAAAACAAAAAATTCATATTTATATGAAAAATGTATTTTCACACCCTTTAGTAAAATAAGAATAACTTTTGAATGCGACATGCTAAAGAGTTCATTCTTTTTTTGGGTGTTTACTGTCTGCTGCTGCTAACAACCAGAACTGTCTGCAGTCTGCTAGAGCACCCAGAACCAGAGTTATACACTATCAAAGACAGTGTTTACAACATAAAAAAGAAAATTTGGTGTTTTCATCATATGAAAAACAACATAAATAACAATATTTGTCACAAACAGCAGCTTTTTATGTAACTTCAAAGGGTTTTCTTTAAAATTATATAAAGAAATTGCATTTATTCCACTGTATGTGGTTATGGGGACACTTCAAATGTTCTTAGGTAGAAATTGTATACAAAAAGGGTATTATTCCTCCCTTCAATTGGAGTAAAATAACTTTTGCATAGATTATGATAGAGAAAAAATTCCTTTTTCCTCTGTAAGCTGACAATTGTCAATCAAACAAAACTGTCTGCAGGGACCTGAGATACCCAGGGCCAGAGTTATATACTTTCAAATAAAAACTTTAGAAAAAAACATCAAAAAGCGCCTATTTATTTTTGTGTTTATTAGAGGACTGATATCACATACAACCATGTTGAGCACTTTTAACAGTGTTTTATGTAATTTCAAAGGGTTACCTGTAAAATGATACCAAACTTTTGTATGTAAACCTCTGCATGTGGGTATGGGATGCTTTTGAAATTGGGTAGGCCAAATCCAGGCAAAAATCCCCAAAATAGCTTCAGGGTGTAAGAAGTTAAAACGCTCAGTGAGTGACGGTGTTTGCAGTAGTCGATGCGTGCCACGTGCGCCAGAAGTACAATGTTGCACATTAAAGCAAGGTTTTCAAAAAAGAAAAGAGAGAAAAGAGAAAGAGGAAAGACAACGGAAAGGGTGTCAAACTGTAACCGAGTTTTTCACCAAGAAAGGTGGATAGCCTATAGTCTGTGAGTGGTATTAACCTGTTTGCTTAATGTCTCTAGTGAAATAAGCTAGCTAACGTTAGCTACAGAATATTTTTAGCCTACATTTTACTCTTTCCCTGCCATTTTTTTTTTTTTTTTTTTACCTTTATTTAACCAGGAAGAGACTCATTGAGATTAAAAATCTCTTTTTCAAGAGTGTCCTGGCCAAGGGAGGCAGCAGTACAACCACACAATACAGTACACACAAATACAAAATACACAGAAACACAAAAAATAGAAATAAAGAAAAAACTAAATCCCTCAAAGTCAACCAGAATCCTTACACATCAATTAAAACATCCACATCCAGATGTGGCTGCCTGTGAGTCAAATAACATCATTTTAAAAGCGGCCAGTGAAACCAACTTAGTTAGTTTCATATATTCTTGCAACTTGTTCCATGTTGAAGGAGCAGCAAACTGAAAAGCCTTTTTTCCTAACTCAGTTCGAACCTTTGGGACAGTTAAAAGGAAATGATCCTGGGAACGAAGGTTATAAGACCCAGTACCTTTTTCACTTATATATGTCAGGAGGTAGGATGGAAGGAGACCTAATATTGCCTTGTATATAAAAATATGCCAATGTTGAAGTCTCCGTATTGATAAAGATGACCATCCAACCCGATTATACAGTTCACAATGATGAGTGAGGGCCTTCATACCAGTGATAAACCTCAATGCTCCATGATAAACACTGTCCAATGTATGTAAACTAGTAGACGACGCATGCATGTATAAAACATCACCATACACTGTAAAAAAAATCCGTAGAAATTACAACGTTATCGCAGCTGGGTTGCCGGTAATTTACCGTAGATTTACATTTATGTTATTTACTAGCAAGAGTTTGTTCAAAGTTAAATAAATTTTAAATATTAACAAGTCTTTATCTTTACAGAATAAAACTATACAATAACAGCCTCATGCAAAGCATTCTGGGAACCAGAAATCGTCATCAACCTTTTTCTGTTTTTTGCTTCAGATTTTGTTTCCCAGAATATTTAACTTGATGCTGTTTTTTTTAGTTTTACTCTGTAAAGACAAAGACTTGTAAATGTTTAATTTTCTTTTAACTTTGAACAAAATGTTGCCAGTAAAAAACATAAATTTAAATCTACGGTAAATTACCGGCAACCCAGCTGCAATTTCTACGGAATTTTTTTACAGTGTAGTCAAGTACAGACATAAAAGTGGCATTAACCAGCCTCTTTCTAGATTCAAACGAAAGGCAGGATTTAATTCTAAAGTAAAACCCTAATTTAAGTTTTAATCTATTTGCCAGCTGCTGAATGTGAAGGCTAAAAGAAAGAGATTCATCAATTAAAATACCGAGATATCTGTACTTAGAGACAAATTCAATTTTTGTTCCCTGTGTAGTGCGAATTGAAGGCACATTTATTTTAGGTTTTGTATTTGTAAAAAGCATAACTTTAGTTTTATCTGCATTAAGAACAAGTTTTAACTCATAAAGATTCTGTTGAAGCATGTTGAAAGCAAGTTGTAACTGGGAGAGGGCCTGGTCAACAGTGGGTTCTGAGCAATACAGTACTGTGTCATCAGCATAAAAATGAAATTTGACAGTAGACACATTGTGATCAATGTTATTAATATAGATGATAAATAACAATGGTCCTAGGATTGATCCCTGAGGCACACCTTTTGATATTTTCAGATAGCGAGATGTGCTACCCTCCGCCTGCACACACTGAGTCCTACACTGTTAGATGTCGCTGTAGATTTAGCAGTACATTACTGTAAAAATCCACAGTACTATACTGTATGTATACATTACAGTACAGTACTGCAGTTCATAATGCATTCTGGGTAAATTTGTTTGAGCGGGAAAATTTTACAGTATCTTTTGGTCTTGATGTAACCTTGCTGTAGCCATTGCTGTAATGTGCCAGGTGTACTTGCAATAATCAGAGAAAGTGCGCCAACGTCAAATCACACAGACAGAGGGAGAGCACAACTCCTGGCTGCAGCTGAAGGAGGATGATTGATTTCTGGCAGTTCGGTAAGTTTGAAATATTTCTGTTTCATGAAAACTTAATTTTTAGTTTAAGAATGTTGTCAATAGTTTGTCACAATATTGTTTTAAACGTGCAATGAGAGAGAAAAACGGTCGCCAACAAAGTTTCAATCTCCCTCAGAAAGTAAGCTAACGTTACACACAGATGTCTACCGCTGCTTTAACTCGCTTTACACCTTTTTTAATGAATATATGGTTGTTTTAACTAAATTATGAGGGTTTTGGTGAGTTTATATTGTGATGAAAGTGTGGTGACAATGAAACTATTTTTAACGAAATGGACAAAGACAACCCGCCAGCGGGGTCTTACGGTCCCAGCATAACGGTCGTTTATCTCGGCGTTTCATCCGTTCAGTTAGCGTCAGAGAAAAGTATTAAGTTCGACTGTTTGGTAAGGCTGTGGTTGTAAACAGACAGGACTTGACACGCCGTACACAGCATACCGAACTCCTCCACAGAAGTGAAAACAAGAAACCTCATATTTAACTGGATACATGCATCGAACTCATCGCAGCTTTAACTTCGACCAAATATCATTCAGACCTGGGCTCATCTTAATATCAGACGAACGAAAGGGATTGCCGCGCGTATTGTTGTTGTTATTATATTACGGTAACGTTATATCAGCAAAAGCAGAGAATATCTTCTCTAAAGCGTTTTACACGTCCAGTAAGTTGTCCAATACATTTTTATGGCATATTGTTTCCACCACTTCAGATGCATTACACGCTGTATATAAGTTTCCAAAACACATCAAATCAATGCACGAAAAGAGAATGGGCTCCGCATTTACGTACCTTTGTCTTCTTGTCTCTGTCATCTGATCCTTCATCTCTGGATGTAAATAGTCCATTATAACCAGTGTTGGGGCTAGTTACTCAAAAAAGTAATATATTACGTATTACATATTACTCTCAAAAATAGTAATGCCTTACTTTACTTTATTACTCCCTGGAGAAAGTAACTAGTTATATTACTAGTTATATTACTAGTTACATTTTTTTTCTGGACAAGAATGTTTATTTGGGCAAGCCACGGCCAAGAAAATGCTGGCTTCCTTACCCGCTTCTGGACAGCGTTTGGAAAAACATTAAAGAGTGTGCACTTCACCGTCAAGTTATTTTCCTTCCGTTGAACATAATAAAATGTGACCGAATCTCCACCCGTCGAAACTAGCTTTCTGTTGCTGGGAACCTTCCTCTGAAAAAGAGCTTGCCGTTGTTGACGCTTCCATTTACCCGATCTGTCTTTGAGTGTGCCGCTGCCGCTCTGTGCTGCTGGCTGCCGGGTGTCGACCAATCGGTGATGGTAAATGATACCTTGTGCCAAACTTAGACCAATCACTGTTCCATTCACGCCCTCCTCCCCTTCCCTTTTGTTCTCTGTGTTTTGTGCCTTGTTTGATGAAGGTGCTACTGGCGAATGTAACTTAAGTAACTAGCTCGGGAAACTGTAATAATATTACCATTTTCAGACGGGTAATGCCTTACACTACTAGTTACTGAGAAAAGTAATATTATTACAGTAACTAGTTACTTTGTAACTAGTTACACCCAACACTGATTATAACATCGTGTAGGAAACTGGCATCACCAGGATTGCTTAGATTTAGGCGATCATGTTTATCTTTAAAGTGAGCAGCTAGCTACTAACTTGTTAAAAAACTTTGCGTGAAATAGCGTGTTACACCGCAGCCGGTCCGGGTAAAACATTAAAGGGACAGTCTTTTTACCTTATCACTATAAATCGCTATTTTCTGCACTAAACGAGACATTTTCAGAGATTTTCTGTAGACAAGATGTTATAATTAAAAAAAGACTTATTTAGATATTTAGATATAATATATAATATAACAACTAATATATATATATATATATATATATATATATATATATATATATATTTGTTTTACAACTGACTTAACACTTACAGTAATGTTTTATTTGTTAGCATAGCATGATATTAGATTTAAACACTTAATAAATTTTTTAATCAATCACTTTGTCTCTGCACAATGAACATTATCAAATATTATTAATGTTGTAAAATATATTGTTCATTGTTAGTTCATATTAGCTAAGGCATTACCAAATGTTAAGGAATAAACTCTTATAGTAAAGTGTTACTAAATTTTCTTTTACCATTTCCTTCACAATGTCTACTTATTTCTATGGCTAACAGATTTTGTAACATTTGTCTTTTTTACAGTCTTACCATTGCTTGTAAGCTGGATTGGGTAAGATGGATCATCTTTAAAGGCACCAGGCAAGTACATGATGTACAGTTACAAGTCATGTATTTTTTCGACTGCAATATTAAATGCTTTCACGTCACACGCAAAATTACACAGGAATGTGGCTGACTTTTTATTTGTAGTTTACCTGAGTGTCATTGCACTTTTCAGGAGTTAAGGCAGATGTGGAGGCACAACGGGTGATACCAGACACACACCAAGCACATTATGTTCGGTAAGTTTGCACTTTACCACTACAGTTTCTTTAAATACCCATGTATACACTCATTCACTCATTCACACACAACACTGTAACACGACCATATACAACATGAACACAATTGTCTTAGTTTGCCATGTAGAAATATACAAACAGAAATATTCAGACTTTGGTTATAAGAAATTTAATTTAATAATTGTATTTATTTAGCAGAGGTGTCCCTGGACTTTATTGACAAAAGATTTTGTTTTCAGAATAAAAAGTTGTGTCCAAATCAGTAACAATTGTACTTTCTGTTCAGGACATTAAATCATGACAGGATCCAGGTGGATGCTGTCCATTGAGGAAAGAGTTTGTTCAGCGGTAAGTGAATCTTCTGTATTTTTATGTAATTAGGTGTGGAACAGTAGAATAAGAGCAAAAGGTTTCAGAATAGGAGTAAATTCAAGGCTGAGTTTAATTTTTTAAGAATCTTTTTCTATCTTATATTTGTTGACTTAATGTTTATGATGTTTCTAACAGGTTTCTGGATAGAATTAATTCCAAAGATGGGAAAAAGTGCACATCCAGACAAGGAGCAAGCAAAAAGACAAGGAACTTGGTGCAGAGAAAAGCTGTGGCCATTAACCCCCATGTGAACAGCTTCATGCAGTCCCTGATTGAGTTCGAATGGACGACTTCAAAGTAAAGGCCACTGTGGTCTGTCTGCCACAGTTTAATGCATTTATTTTTAGTGTTAAATGAAATTTAAGTAGAATATTTAAAACTATGGGCCATTGTTCTTTTTACCACAGTGAAATGTTACCTTTTAGTCGATGATGGACTTTAAACTGAAAACTTCAAACTATGGACCTGTGTTCTATTTGCCAGAGTTAAATATGTTACAGCAGGGGTCTCCAAACTTGTTTATACTTGTTGATTTTATTTTATGTTACTTGATTATATGTTTATTATTGTTTAAAATCTTGTTTTAAATATGTTTGTTTCAATTAAATGTTTTTTTAAATAAAATTTTGATACATACATTGCTTGGATTGCCTTTTAATTCATTATGTTTTAATTTAGCATTTTTACCATATTAATAACTATAGATTTAAACCTAAATCTCTAGCTATTTTATATAATATTATTGTATTAACTGTAATAAGTAATAAAAAGTATTTATGGGTCAATATAGACATTACAGTAAATTACTGTAAAAATAGACTACTGTAATAAAATATTGTAAAATTACAGTACAGTACTGCTTTGTAACTATACAGTACTAGTTTGTGTACTGTAAAATGGTATTACAGTACAGTACTGTAAAACCAAAATACAGTAACTTACTGGCAACCGTGCTGCCAGTACCGTACTGTAAAAATACAGGGAAATCGTTAACAGTGTATCTGTAAGGTAGTTAACAAACCAGCCAATAGTTTGCTCACTGAGCCCAGCCCCATACAGTCTCTGTTTAAGTACTGTATGGTCCACTGTGTCGAACGCCTTTGAAAGGTCAATAAAAAGGGCTGCACAATGCCGCTTGTTATCCATTGATTCAATAAAATCATTTAAAACTTTAAGAGCTGCTGATGTTGTACTATGCCCTTTTCTAAAACCAGATTGGAAATCAGATAAAACATTATAACTGTTAAAATATTTCTTTAACTGATCACTGACAAGGGATTCTAAAATCTTGACCAGCACTGACAGTTTAGAGATTGGTCTGTAGTTATTTAAAATGGAAGGATCACCACCTTTTAGAATGGGAACCACAAAGGCTGATTTCCAGATGGGAGGAATCACATTTGTGTTTAAACACAAATTAAAAATATTAGTCAGGGGTACGGCAATAAAATTTCCTGCAAGCTTTAAAAAATAGGGATCCAATTTATCAGGGCCTGCGGATTTTGTTGTGTCCAAGTGCTTAAGGGCTTTATTTACGTCTGAAACTGTGATAGAACTAAAACTAAAAGGGTGGCTAAAAGGATTTAGACCAACAGTCTCAACCGTAGAAGAACAACAATCATGCTGAGTACTGAGTGACTCAAATAAGAATCCTGAAGCAGTGAAATGTTCATTAAAACAATCAAGCATTTTGGCCTTGTCAGTAATTTTTTGAGAGTCAGTTACAATGCTTGAGGGAAGCTCAAGGCCTTCACTGTTTATTGATAATGACTTGACAGTTTTCCAAAATTTTGACGGATTATTGAGATTATGAGTGGTTTGAGAAAGAAAATAGTCAGCTTTAGCTTTTCTAATTTTAAGGGTACATGCGTTGCGCAGCTGTCTGAAGACCAGCCAGTCAGAATTCTTGTTTGATTTCCTGGCTTTTGCCCATGCCAAATTACGCTCGTGGAGAATGGTCACTAAATCTGGTGAAAACCAAGCATTTTTTCGGCCTTTGACCCTATATTTCTTTAGTGGGGCGTGCTTATTAATTATGTTGGTAAACCCCTCATAAAATAGGTTCCAGGCACTTTCAACGTCTCTACTGATGTTAATTTTTTCCCAGTCAAAATTAGACAGATCATTAAGGAATTTTTCTTCTGAGAAATGCTTCATATTACGCTTGACTATGATGTGTGGTTTAATTTTTGAAGTTTTAGTATTTCTTACTGTTGCTACGACACAATGGTCACTGATGTCGTTTGCAAATATGGAGGCAGTTGAGTACTTGTGAGGAACATTAGTTAGAATCACATCTATTAACGTTGATTTTTCCGGATTTTTAAGGTTTGGCCGTGTGGGACTGTCAACAATCTGGAAAAGATTTAATGAATCACAATTAGCTCTAAATTCATCAGATACTGGTTGTAACCAGTTCCAATTAAGGTCTCCAAAGGCTACTAATTCCCTAGAGTTAAAGTCAGAGAGGAGTTGCATTAAGGAGGGTAGAGCACCACTAACAGCTGAAGGTGTCCTGTAACAGCCAACAACTGTTATAATGAGTGATTTTGAAACTTCAAGCTCCAGAGCTAAAAATTCAAACTGTTTGACTAATGATTTGGATAGCAGTGTTTTAACTTGGTAGTGACTTTTAATATATATTGCTACACCCCCACCTCTATTGGGGCGATCAGTCCTAAAAACATTATAACCACTGATATTAATTTCTTTATCTGAAACCGATTTACTTAACCAGGTTTCAGTCAGGACGAATACATCAGCATCTGTAGAGAGGGGCCAAATACGCAACATATCCAGCTTAGGAACAAGACTGCGTACATTCAAGTGAAAGAAACCAAGACCCGATCTTTCTTTAAAATCTGCTGGGGTGTTAAAACTTAGTGGGATACTTGGGCCTGGGTTGGGCTGTACATTCCCTGACATCAACAGTAATAAAACAATTAAACATTTGTGCTTTAGTTGTTTCTTGTATGATACATTTCTTCTCCATCCGAAATTGGAGGTGTGGTACATACAAGAGGTAGTGATAAAATGATCATATAACATCATAGTACTGGACAGGCAGACTAGGTCAACAGTATCAGAGAGGAAAAGTATGGGCAGAGGGAATAAAGCCACATTAGTTGAACAACCAAATGTACACGTGCCCTTGTATGAGTCACACGGTCTTTGAAACACTGGACCGGAATAGCCATTCCAGCAGTAAATGCCCCCAGTAGGACATAAGAACAGAAAAAAATAAAAACATAAAAAGGCAAGGACCAACCGCATCTTTCTCTCCATGGCCATTGAGTTATCTCATCAATTATGAATTAATAGTTACCTGATAAAGACGTTTTATCTGACAAATTTTTCTGACGAGTGGTATTGGTAAGCTCTGTAATACCGCTTTTATCCACTAGATGCCGCCTTTCCCTGCCATCTTACCCAATTTATAAAAAACTGAAGCAAAAATTATTTCATATTAAACTGGGTGTATGTTTTGATAATCATTCTGAATCTGATCTCTTAAGAAACTTCCTATACAAAAATGCAGTTTTTTAAAGTTTTTGCTCAGAATTTTTTAAAAGAAATATCCATATTTCAGTAGTTAAAGCAACACTATGTAGTTTCCATGTAAAAATGACTTACAGCTCCCCCATGTGGTTGAAAAGCGCAACTGCCTGGTATCGGACACTCTACTGCAGGCAGGGGGAGGGGCGGGGCTGTGTTTCCTACCCTCCACCGCCACTTTCAGAGTGTGCTTGTAGCAGCTAGGAGGCTGCTCAGTTTGCAGCAACAGTACAATTTGTCCAGTTAAAAGTTGTTCTATCACTGAAATAATTTTAGAGACATTATTTAAAGGTAAAAAAAACTACATAGTGTTGCTTTAAATTAAGTGAAAAAGTAAATATAGGATGAAATGTTTTTTCCCAGTATGTTTGTTTATTGATTGTTTGAAAGCAAAGCGTCTGTTCTTTCATTTGATATATTTGTATGTGTATATATTTATAGAAGATAATTTTTCCTGGCAGGCATTTTGTGAAACTTTTGTGAAAATTACCAAAATGCTGGCGGGCAATTTTTTTTTAAACGCTGGCAGCGAAAGAGTTAATCACCATTTAATCAGTGCAGGGAAACATTTAGCAAGATATCCATATTAAATCTATGTCCCTGCCCCTTTTAGCCGACTTAACAACAGATGAGTAAGCAGGACCCCAATCTCCCCCTAACTGTGCCCCTCCATGTCCCAGTGAAGAAGGTGAGCAATATTGTGTTCAATGACATGCCAGTTAGCATCATTGCAGGAAGTCTGTTGATATTTCTCTGTCTCTCTTGCTCTTTTTACCATTACAAAAAAGAAAATGAAATATTATTAATGACAGATTCAAACACATTAATAACAATTATTTTCTCACATAATGATCATTATGAAATAAAATAAAATAAAATAAAACAAAACAACAACCTACTGTTTGTACTGGAAGCTGGACAGTTGGAAACAGTGAGTAAATACCTGAGCCTGCATTTAAGATACAGATAATATTAAAATAATCCAGTTTGATAATTCATTTAGATTTTATGGAATATTTTATTATGGAATTACATCTATAGATACCGACTTTATTATTCCCATCATGAAGGGCAATTTAGCACACACACACACACACACACACACACACACACACACACACACACACACACACACACACACACACACACACACACACACACACACACAATCTAATATATGTAATCAGAACTGTAATTTAGGTCAATGTTCATATTTAATATATTGTATCACATGCATTGTGTACATCCTACAGTGCCAGGGCCCTCTAAGGTAGAAGTAGGAAGAAGTGTAGAAGCAGAGGAAGAAGGGAAAGAAAGTAACAGTGATGATGAGGATGAGAGATGCATGCTGGAAGAAGACAGACAAAGTTATAAAAAGGATGACCCAGGTTTATGGCCAGCAAATTTGTCTGATAGGGACAGAGAGGATTTTGTGAGGGCACTGGCCACCAGAGATGATGATGATGATGTACTGCCACAAGATTCTGAGGGAAAACCATTCCCAGAATACTTATTGTACAGTAAGGCAGCCAATGGTAGGGAAAAGGTAAAGAGATTGTTACAAATTCTCCCAGTCTAGGGTTGGAAGAGAGTAATAAAATTGAATAATAATAAAAAAAAACTAAATTAAAGCGATCGTGGAGGATCCCCTTCAATCCCCTGCCCCAGAAATGCATACCAACAACAACCAGTCATAAACTTAATTATATTTATTGTTTTTAAACAAGCAAAAATGGGGATATTCAATCTTCAGGAGAAGGTCACCAAAACAACAAACATAAGAAACTTACTAATGGGGGATAAACTAAATGACCTACCCAAGTAAAAGGAAATAAATAAACAACATATGCTACCCTCCACTCCCTACCTACAGAAAAACAGGAATTAACTTAAAATAAAAATGTAACTCAATCTCCCTACGACTCCCCATTTCAAATTAAAGTAAATATGTGAATAAGAATTCAGTACAATACCTTTTAATACCAAACAATATAAAGAAAACAAAAAAAAAGAAGAAAACATTATTAGGGATGGCTTCCGCGAAACTGACGTTTCGACACTGTTTCGAGATCCCGAAGCGTAAATGTTTCGAAACACTGCTCCGAAATGTGATTCAAACACCCATGTCACGTGATGAAGTGATTCGAAACACCAAGCCGTGCATTTCACAAGTATTTCGAAAGGTGGCGTACCTGTCGAATCTGCTTCGAATCTTAAACTGACAGGGTAGGAAACAAAACTGACAATACCTCATAGATGCGTTTTTGGCAAGATCAAATACTATAAATTACTGAAAAGAAGTAATTTTTCCTCATAGGTATGTAACACTTAGGCTACTTACAAAAAATGCATGCCAACAACAAGTGTCCCTTGTGTGAGAATGTTTTCAAAGGCTGGAGAAATTATATGTAAAAAAGTAGCTGGTTGAGTTTATCAACACAGAACAATTTATATATGTGAATAAAGATCTTTATATCTAAACAATGTGGCATATTATGGCTTGATATATTTTATGAATCTCTTTTTATTTATTTGGTATATCTTTATTCTATTTTTTTTTTCATTAAATAGACCCGAATAGCCTATAGTTATCGACAATTGTGAGCCAAAAAGCTCATGTAGTTGTCAAACAGATGTTAAAACAACAACAAAAATCATTTTTTATGATGATGTAGCGCATGCATTTCCCAGGTTCGATCCTAAGATCTATGCATGAGAGTCGAGAGCACTATCCACTCTCCCATTCTATCAATTGTGTGTCAATCAAACAACATGTGGGATACAATTTGTCAGCCCTCGTCTAAAATCTTGTCAAGGCTGCTTCATGTAAAGACATGCAAACGACCGCTAGGTGTCACTGTGGAGGCGGTTTCGGATTGATGTTTCGAAGCCTCGAAACATACGGCACAATTGATTCAACTGTTTCAGTGTTTCACGAAGCCTCGCTCTGCCCACCACTAAACATTATGTGTACAAATGTTACATGCTACCTTTAACACCTGATCACAGACACATTGCAAAGAACCAAGTCAATTCACATTTAGCAAAACAACTACACATGTCTGGTGCAGGGGAGAAGGGAACCCTCCCAATCACTGTTCACTCTGCTCTCTTATAGCGGCTGTGCAACACTCCTAACGAGCCTCAGGTGTGGCAAATCAACTGCAAGGCAATCAGAGTGAAGGAGAGACAGCCAGAGCACATAACAAAAACAACTTAAATATTAAACAATGTATTTAATACGTCCTCAGGACGTAACAGAGATTGGGTAACTTACAGCAAGTCATCTAATGCACTGTATTGCATCCCATGTGTGCTTTTCTCCCATTTACAAAAAAGACCTTCTGTTAGTGCACTGAACAGTCAAAATGGATATAAAATGTCTGATGTGAAGTGGCGTCGGATGTATGATAAATTCCATGTCCATGAGAAGAATATGGCACACAGAGACTGCTATTTGAAATGGAAGAACTTGGAACGGTCAGTAATGGCTGTTAGTGGCATTGACTCTCAGATGCAAAAGCAGATCCAAACAGAAATTGAGAAGAACAGAGCTCTCTTGGGAAGAATCCTGAATTTAACACTGCACTTGGCTTCAAGGAATTTACCTTTCAGGGGTAAACCAAAGACCTAGATGATATCCATAATGGAAATTTCTTAGGCACATTAGAGCTTTTGTCTCATTACGATCCACTGCTTAATGAGCACTTGCATAAAGTCAAGGACAACAAAAAAGAAACCAGATTGACACATTATCTGAGCTCTGACATTCAGAATGAATTTATTGATTTATGTGGCAGAAGAGTTTTGAAAACAATTTTAAAGGAAAGGGAAGATGTTATTTATTTTTCAGTCATCTGTGATGCTACACCAGACATTTCTCACACTGAGCAGAATGTGGTGCTCATTAGATATGTGAGGCATAACAAAGAAACAGTCGAATGGGAGATCACAGAAGGGTTCTTAGAATTTAAGGACTTTCACAAAAAAACAGGAATTGAGATAGGATAAATGATTGAAAATGTGCTTGAGGACAAAGGGATAGACATTGGAGACTGCAGAGGGCAAGGATATGACAATGAGGCAAACATGTCAGGAAGGGTCAAGAGTCCAAGCCCAGATATTAAAGAAAAATCATCTAGCTACATTTTCACCCTGTGCCTCCCACACCTTAAATCTTGTAGGTGTGCATGCTGCACAAACAAGCCCAGAAGTAGCAACATTTTTTGGCTGCATTAATCACCTTTACGCACTTTTAGTACCAGCACAGAACGCTGGGCCATCTAAAAAGAGAAAACAGGTTGCTCTTTGCATCGCCTCTCAGACACTCGCTGGAGTGCAAGAATCATGGCTGTTAAACCTGTAGCACAGCACCTGTCATTGAAACCCTTGAAAGTATACTCGCAACATGTAGTCTCACCAGCGAGGCTAGTGGTCTGAAGAACTACTTCATGTCATTCAATGCTATTGTCCTACTCACTGTCTGGCTCAAAGTACTGCAGTGCATTGATGACAGGAATGTGGTTATCCAGTCTGGAAAAATCTCTCTTGACACAGAGGTAGCTAATATCAGTGCCTTAACAAAAGAGATGCTGGCTCTTCAAGATAGATGGGAGTCACTCCTGTCTAAGGCAACATTGAATGCAACACAAATAGATGTTGAACCTCAGTTTAACAAGGAACACAGTCGGCAAAAGAAAAGGAAGAGATTTCATGATGAGACCTCTCAAGAGGAGACAGCTCAGGACAGTGCAGCAACAGTGTTTCGGAATACAGTGTTTTTAACTGCTATGGACAGAATCATCAGTGATCTGGACACCAGGTTCCACACCACTGCAGGAATAGTTGAGGAATTCATTGCTGTTTTAAAAGTTGGGCATATTAGTGAGGATAAAGTCCCTTTTGTGTGCCAACCACTTATCAAGAAGTATTCCAGAGATCTCACGTCCGAGTTTGAAAATGAAATAAGACACCTGAACACAGTATATGCTGCTACTTTTCCTCCTAACTTGTCCCCTCTTGGGCTCCTGAATGCAATTAACAAGATGCAGCTACACAGCATTTTTGGAGAAGTCTGCATTGCTTTACGTATATTTTGTACACTGCCTGTTACTGTTGGTGGTGGGGAGAGAGCTTTCAGTAAGCTTAAACTGATAAAAAACTATTTAAGGTCCACTATGTCTCAGGACAGGCTTTGCAATCTTGCCATGTTGTCTATTGAAAATCAGTTGGCTAGAAAGCTAGACTTCAAAGATTTGATTAGTGACTTTGCTAGCAAGAAGGCTCGGCAGGGACGTGCACAGGGTGGTTGCTCAGGTTGCCCGGGCAACTGCCCATATGCCCTTCTCGACTCAAGTTGCCCTTCCGAAGTGGAAAAAAATTAATTATACTTTTACTTCGTTTACACTATGCAGCATTCCTTCGTTACTGTATTTTAATTAATTACGAAATTTGTATTTCATTTTTAAATTGCTATCTTGTGTTTCTGGCGCATTCGCAAATTAATGAATCGTTTGAGTCGATTCCTTACAAAGTGTTGCAAATAAACGAGTCTTTTGAGTCGTTTCTTTACAAAGCGAATGGGCCAAACGTTTTAAATTGGTTCGCGAATCAGTTTGAATGAATTGTTCTGATCGCTGCAAAAACGGAATCGTCCGAAGCTGTTTTACTCATAACCTATGTAGAAACACGCAGAATATTACCAGTGTTGGGTGACGTGGAAATGAATTTACCAATCTTTTAACTAAAAGCAAAACTTCACACATGCACCCGCCATTACATACACGCGACCTGTTCGTCGTGAGACACAGTTAAACGCGTGCAACCTCCAGAAGCATTGTAGCACAGATTGAAGAAAATCCATCGATGATTGACGTCTGATTCGCTGTATACTTACTGTATATGATGTAAGTGATTCTCACAAAACACACGTGACATGACAACATAAGAAAACACGAGTTTTGTCTAAAATCATTTTTATGGAAGTGTAAACTGTCAATGTCCTCAGACCATAGGAGATTTCTAACTTTATGCAAAACTGTTGTCAGTTTACTTGTCTGATATTTCAGCTATAAGCTACATCAACATTGAGACTAGAGTTAATTTGTTAATTTGAAATGCTTGTCTATTCTGTGTTTGTATACTTTTTTCTGTACTGTTTGTGTATGTTGCAGTTTTACACGTACTGTAGAAGTGCCCTTAAGTATTCTTCTGTTTGTTGTGGAGTCAAGAAATGTCTAAACATTAAAAGATGAACATGAGACAAAAGTACAGAATCTGTCACATTATTATTTTTTTAATGGTCACTGAGCTGTGTCCTGATTGTTTACACATGAAAAGCATAAAATGTGTAGGATCAGTTTGATTCACTTATGTGCATTTGTGTACAACACACATAAGTCAGCATTTAATGCTGTTGTTCTTTGTTGTTAAAGCATGTATGTGTTGAAACATAAACAAAGGTTAATAAAATGTGACATTCTACACTTGTATGTTTGCGCGTGTATATCTAGATTTATTTTTTCATGAGTAACTAGTAACTCGCTATTGAGTATTATTTTCATTGCATACTTTTTACTTCTACTTGAGTAATTATTTATTTAGTTACTTGTACTTTTACTTGAGTAAAGTTTTTGGCTACTCTTTCCTCCTCTGTTAAAACTTCATTAATCTAGGCTGAGTTTGTCACGTTTAAGCCTAAATAATCAGACAGATAGCAGCTAGCTACAGCTTGCAGACAAGCAGCCTAGGCTACAATTTTTTTGGTAGGCATTAGGCAAACATGTTTGCTGATTTTAATAAAGACCCTGTTATTCTCAGTCCTTCATATAGGCCGTGAGTTTAAAAAAAAATTTTAGGGGGTGGGGGGGTGCCCTTTATTTAGGTCAGAGCAACTGCCCCTAAAAATTCCTGTGCACGTCCCTGAGGCTCGGCGCTGGGCTCTTGGTGAGTCAGGCTAAGCAAGAGTCAGTGACAGCTTCCAAATGGCATGGCTATGGAGATTGGATTTTACTACAGACATAATGCCTACAGCCTAAAAAACTGTTTGGGCTTTGTTCTTATACCTTTTAATTGGATGTCACTGGTACTGTTAGTTTATTAAGACCATATTCCAAATCTCAAAACCTTTTGATTTAGTTATCACTTGATCTGTTTTGAAGCACTCTAATAACACTGTTGTGGAAATTTCATTGTCCACTTGTTCTTGTTGGCATATATGTGCAGCTAAGTTAAAAAAAACTGCTGTTTTCATTGTTTTGAGAGGATGATGTTAATTTATTTTAATTGAAAGTTGTTTTTCTTTTTTTAAATCCTTAATTATAATAATTAATAATAATAATAATAATAATTTTGTTTTCCATTTAGTCAAATTTTACAATAAAAATACATTGAGACTATAAAAGATTGCCTTCAGCCCATTTTTTATGGTTGCTTTTAATCTTGCTTTAAATAGTAAACTGCAAAAAAGACTTTCATGCATGTACAAATCACCAACAGTACAGATTGTGCTAGTACTAGTATTGAACTACAAGGAGCAAGACAGTTGCAAGCCTTTAATTTGAGTTATGTAAAGTTTTTAATGGGACAGTTAGGTCCTAGAGATGTGGTGACAACACCTGCACAGAGGGGGCCCAATTAGATTTTTTGTCATGGGGCCCAAAATTCCTGGCGGCGCCCCTGCTCCTGGCTGAAACACTGCTACACACACGGGTTAATTTTGTAGGGCTGAAGTTGTCCCTACGGATCTTGACTAAGCTTGTATCGTATTATCTACGGGAAACGAGTGAAAACTTATCTCTGCGTTATAACGTGACGAATTACTACACATTGGTACACAAAAATGTAATGCAGACTTTTTCACCCGTTGGAATGCCAGTCGCCTTCCTTTAAGCCTAAATCCACTCATTCTACTTACAAATCTTAGCTAACTTATTAGATGTTGTCATTTACTGCGCTTAAGTACCGAGGCGTACACTCAAATCCCGGAAGTTAAAAGACGCCATCAATAGCATCCAGCTGCAGCCCCGCAGACTCACCTCCGGCTAGACACCAGTGACTGGACACTAGTGGATAGACAGCCTACGTCATTTCCGTTTCGCAGCTAATTTCCATTTTCACCGCTGGATGGACAGCAATTTTCTTTCCTATTTTCACCTCTGGATTGACATATATTTATTTTATATTTGCACCTCTGGATAGACAGCATATTTATTTTCATTTTCACCTCTGGATAGACAGCAAATTTATTTTTATTTTCACCTCTGGATAGAAAGCATATTTATTTATATTTTCACCTCTGGATAGACAGCATATTTATTTTATATTTTTACCTATGGATAGACAGCATATTTATTTTATATTTTTATGGATAGACAGCATATTTATTTTCAGTTTTCACCAGTGGATAGACAGCATTCTTTGCAGGCTTAATTGCACACTTCTTTTCCGTATTGTCATTTTACTTTTATGACTTAAAATATATAATATAAAATCTTTATCATATCTCTTTACATAAAACAATTCTCAGTAATATGCTTAATATTATAACATCAATAATTCATGCAAACTTAATTCACAAGAACCACCTTGAAAATATATATTTTTCAGATCATTTCACTATTTTTTGTGACTTAAATTCAGCCTAGATCAATGGATTATAATGTTTTGTCAATACAACAGACTTGTACATGTAAATTGACCACAGTTTTTTGCCTTGCCCATTTGGATATTCAATTCTTTTTTTTTGTAAATGTAACCACTTCTGCTTTTAAAATATACGTAGATTCACATGATCAGACAATTTACCAAACAATCAACAATCAAATTAACACTTCATGGTTTTGCAATATTTATTGGAAATTACACAATCTAATTAGTAAAATCAGACAAATCTGACCATCAGAATGAAGATGCAACAGTCAGGCCCATAAGGTTGTGGGGGAAGTCCCTCAAGAGAAAATAAAACATGAACAGTTCCAAATAAACTATTGCACACTGTGCACTAGAGGTCTACACGGAAGACCCGAAGACCCGGGACCCGACCTGGGACCCGTACGGGTTCGGGTCTATATTTTAAATGATCAGCCGGGTCGGGTCTCAATCTATTACTTCGGGTCCCGGGTCTGTTTAACATTGTGGGTAATACCCGAGGTCAATCGGACTCGGAGAACACACACTCGCATTTAAATAAAATATTTCAAAATCAGCAACAAAAACTTAGATGAACTGTCGCATACATTTTTTCTATGACACTAAAATTGCGTTAAAAGTTTATATTTGGTTGCTCCAACCAGGCAGCTAACGCGCATGTGCTCTTTTAATGTGTCTCTGGCTACCAGTCAGGAGCTTCTGCAGTAAGACGCAATGACTTTACCTTTGACAATTGGCTCTTTTATTTAGAAGGCGGGACCTATTCCGCCGTACCGCGCATTTTGCACTGACTTCTCTAATTTTTATAATAATATTATAAATTGACCGTCTTGCTGTTATATCTAAAGTTTTCGCGACTCAAAAAGCACAGAGATGATAGCAAAGAAGCAAAGCTAACGAAAGCAGCCACGGCACTGAATGAGCAATCGTTATTATAATCCAAATGGGCAAACATTATTAAGCAAGTTGACCCGATGTAAAACTGCGTTATTAATCACCATGACTGTAAAGTGGACTTTAAAAGCTGGAATAAGCATTAAACATTTCAATCGTCAAGAGAGGAATAACATGGATGGAACTTTCTTGGAAATAAGGATTGTGCTTGTGCATCACACAGACAGGTACAAGGAGGGAGAAGACTAACTTCTATGGGTAAGACAAAAAGTTTAATTTTCGCTGCTTGTTTATTGACTTATTAATAACATTTAGCTAAAGAATGTTTGCCGGTCGGGTCTGTGTCTTCCCGGACGGGTTCGGGTCCAGATTTTAAATAATAGACGGGTCTTCGTCGGATCCGGGTCCAGCTTTTAAATAATATACGGGTCCGGGTCAGTTCCGGGTCCAGCTTTCAAAACAACAGATGGGTCCGGGTCAGTTCATTGTAGCACATTTGCGGGTCTGATCGGGTTCGGGTAGGAATTTTTGGACCCGTGTAGACCTCTACTGTGCACACCACACCTCATTCCTGCCCCCTAAAACTGACTAGCTAGTTTGTGCATTTGAATTCTGACATGACCTATAAATCATCGACAGTTTATTATTTTTTCTTACTGCTGACGTCTGCATGGCGCGTCAAATTTGAAAAGTGAATGACGATACAGAAATGACGTCAGCTGTCAATCCACTGGTTTCCAGCCACTGGTGTCTAGCAAGAAGTGAGTCTGCGGGGCTGCAGCTGGATGCCTCTCTGTTTTCGTGCTGGAATGACATGATGTGATGACGACGTATGTCACGTGATGTATCAACATTAGGGATGTGCATCGATGCATCGCGCTCCCATTAAAAAGACCTGTCTAAAATCGATTCTGAATCGTAAGGCTCCGATTCAGTGTTTCATGCACAGCTTGTGCATGTACTACGGCTCCGTGATCAGTAGGAAGTCCTTATCAATTTAAAATCACTACAAGTTTGACTCGTTTATAACGTGCATTTAAAAAGCAACACTCGTCAAACACAATCATTTAAAATATTCTTTATTATCATGAAAATACCTGAAACAATCTGAAGAACAGCGATATAAATATTCCTTTAGACATTTCCTGGAATAGTGTTTGGTATACTACTTCTTCTGTGGCACAAATGGTGATTCTAAGCAAGAGTGCCCCCTGGCTTTTGGATGTGGCTGCATTTCACCGTAATTCATTCAAATTCATTCATTGAGAAAACGCGCATTTGCCCGATTAATTGTCACAACCCTAATCAACATGGCGGATGTAGTACGTCCGTCCCTATGTCTCAATTCGTTTCCTAGCTCCCGAGGTCATGAATCAGTGGCCGTTTCTCAATGTCAAGGATACTTCCTTGGCAGGACTAAGTCCCTACAAGTCACTTCCTTCAGAGGCTAGGCGAGGCTCCTCTCAACCATCGGAGAACACGTTAATGCAAAAGGCTAGCAAGTGCACGTCATTGCGTCAATCAAAGGTGTGCTTTCGGTGCTGCGGGCATAGGATTGTGGGTGATTTCAGTGCGCGAAGAGCGCAAAGGATACAAAGATGCATCCTTTCCTGTATATGGGATAATTTTCGAACCAAGGACTCAGTCCTTGGCTGAAATTCTGAGGATCCTCGACATTGGAACAGTCCTTCGACGGACGT
This sequence comes from Paramisgurnus dabryanus, assembly GCF_030506205.2. Taxonomy (NCBI): domain Eukaryota; kingdom Metazoa; phylum Chordata; class Actinopteri; order Cypriniformes; family Cobitidae; genus Paramisgurnus; species Paramisgurnus dabryanus. The sequence continues at coordinate 28,150,080 of NC_133355.1, read as the reverse complement.
CGATGACGTAGCATCCTCGAAATTCTGGCTTCTGAGGATCCTTCCTTGACATTGAGAAACGGCTAGTATATCGTGTACACAGGCTCGGGCACTGCACTGGAAAGGATCCTAGATCACTTGGCATTGGGACAATGTTCACTTATTTTTCTGTCACGTGGCTGCTTAAGCGCGTTGTGATCATTCTGTTACTCATTAACAACTGGCAAAACCAACATCTCTCTGACTTAATTTTAAACAGTACATTGTGAAAAACACTGTCATTATTCTCTTACATATCCGTGCATAAAATTGGAGGAATATAATTAAATTTTAAATGTATATATATTTTTTACAATTTTAAATAAATACTATTATTTTAAATATTGGGTAGGTTGTGGTTGTGTGTTTACATTTAAAACTAAAACAAACGTTTGTCTTTATAAAAGTTCTGGTATTGGGTAACACTTTATTTTACGACCCGCAAAGTACCGCGTAATTAAACCGAATTTACAGCGTACCTATTTGTAACAAACGGGTACCTCTACAGTACGTTCTTGTAGGTATAAGGGAATAATATTTTAAGTTTGGGGTAATAAGGGGGTAAGAATATGAAGAATTATAAATTATTTTTACTCTAAGTATTTTATAAAAACAGGGTACCTATTGTAATATTACGTGGTATGTATGACTTAGTCAAGTCTATGGGGAAATTATGTTTTATTTTTTTTATTGTGAATTTTTCATATTGACTACTGAATGTTGTATACAGTCAATGTCTACGAGCCACATCGGCAAATAAATATAACAGCACATCACTTTTATTTTAGTAGCCTATATTACTTGCTTTTAATAACAAAAGTCCAGCTGATTTAATGTGGTTATCTTTTTTTTAAGGTAAGTACAATAAAAATAGCAACTTATTCCCTATTTACCAGGAAACTCCTACATTTGCGGACATATTTGAAGTGGTGCTTTGCAATTTATTTACTGTAAACACAAGTATTTAAGCCAAATATAATTTATGCAATGGCAAACCAGAATGAAACAACAGCAGATATCAGCTCCCGCTAAAGCAAAAGACGAGTACATGCGTAGGCTACTGCGCAAGTGTAGAACGCGCGGCCGTCTGCAGGAGGTTTGCTGGAACGCGATCCTGAGGTGAAATTTCTTTAAGAGGTTTTAAAAACGTTCTACACTGTGGAGTACGGCTGCGAGTGATGTTAGCAGGATCCGCATGCTGGATAAGGTGACTGGTTTTGTTAATACATGACTCACGCATTTCAAACAATGTTTTTTCAAGAAAGTTGCCAGCTAACAGTAGCAGGTTAGCTAGCACATAAGTAAGCCTAAAGTTATTAACGTAACTGGCTCAGAAAACTCTGTTTCTGTCAAGGCACAGTGAAGAAACATTTACTGAAGGCTTTCATTTATGTTTTTTATATGTAATGCAGAACAGCATTTGTGAGACAACATCAACTCATCATCCGAGTGGACAATAACACCAACAGAGGAAGCCAAGCCGCAAAAACAATGATAAATTGTCATGACTTTTTATTTTAAATAAAAGTTATGTGATAAAAAACATAAAGTGTTGGCTTAATTATAGTGTTTTAAAGATGTTTTGAAATAAGTTGTTTTAAAATAAAAATAACAATATTCTGTATGTTTATGGTATTTACCCTATAACATTTATAACAAGAGGTGAACAAAGAACCACTTTAGTTTACAGCCCGCAAATATGAGAGTTACCTGGTACTGTACATACACAGAACCATCGGGGAATAAGCCCCACTTTAATTTACAGACCGCAAATATAAGAGTTACTTGGTACATACACAGAACAAGCGGGAATAAGCCCCACTTTAATTTATAGCCCGCAAATATAAGAGTTACCTCGTAACTCATGTATACATATACAGATCAAAGAGGTACAAGTTGCTATTATTTTTATTGTGTGTTATATTTTATTTGCCGACGTGGCTTGTAGACATCAACTGTAGGCTATACAAAACACTTCATCATGTAAGTAGCAAATGTGAAAAAAAAAACATATTACACATAGACCATATTACCCATAGACGTAAGTCATACATACCACGTAATATTACAATAATTCATAACCCTGTAGTTATGAAATACTTAGAGAATAATTTTCCATATATTCTTACCCCCTTATTACCCAAAACTTAAAATATTGTTCCCTTATAACTACAAGTATGTATTGTAGAGGTACTCTGTTGTTACAAATAGGTACGCTGTAAATTCGGTTTAATTACGCGGTACTTTGCGGGTCGTAAAATAAAGTGTTACCAAGTTCTGTCATATTTCATAAAGTTTATTAAGTTGGATCACGTGATGTTTGGTTGGCGAGTGTAATACTGTCACGGTAGGAAATCCACTGTTTCCTCCGTGTCATGTGTGTGTGTGTTTGTTCACTCACCCTCAGCCATGTGCTCGTTAGAGCGATCCCCTTCACCTGTGTGTTGATTGTCTCGCTCCAGCTGTTCATCATTACATCACCTCCATAAATACTCACCTGACTTTCTGTTCCCTGCCAGATTCTTTCATTGTGTTTCGGCTCCGTGTTGGTTGGTTGCATCGTGTTGTTTGGATTACAGTTTCAGTTGGATGTGTATTGTCGTCGTCTTCGTGTGGATGTTCCCGTGTTCAGCCTGGATTTCACCACTGCTCACCACTCCACCAACGTCGCACTCAATACCTTCATCACCAACTTCCACCGTAGTCTACGCCACCATTGCCAACAACAACAACATCGGACTGTGTTTACTTCCGCATTGACTCTTGATACTCTCTCTGTGTTTATTATTAATAAACATTGTTAAATATTCACCTACATTTGCTTCCGCTCATTACGTGTCATTACAGAAGAATCTGGCCAACATGGAAGCAGCGGGAGAACAACCCATATCCTCGTTGGAAGAGTTTTTCCAGCGATCGTTGGCTAGGATGGATCATCAGGATAAAGCCATTAACGATATGCGGAAGGCCGTCCATGCAATGGTGGCGAAAGTGTCTGAGCTCTCCCAGTGATCTACACACACCACGCTTCCCACTGCGTCACCCACGCCGCCCGCATCATCTTCACCTCCAGGGGGTAGTTCTTTTCCAGAAACCCGGTTACCCATCCCAGAAAAATACTCCGGTGAGCCCAAGTACTGCCGTACATTTCTCTCACATTGCTCTCTTCACTTTGCCCAACAGCCCCGGTCATTCTTCCTCGAGGAAACTAAGGTCGCGTTCACGCTCTCACTCCTGACCGGCAAGGCTGCCCTCTGGGGGACGGCGGTGTGGGAGAACAAGGACATCTGCTGCTCCTCGTTCACCCTGCTATCCCAGGAGATGAAGAGGGTCTTTGATCGCTCCGTCGCCGGGAAGGAAGCCGCCCGTCTCACGGAGCTTCGGCAGGGGGAGCGGTCGGTTTTGGACTATTCCATCGAGTTCCGGACCCTGGCGGCGGAGTGCAGGTGGAACGAGGAGGCGCAGTGGGATCATTTCCTGCATGGGTTGGCGGATCGGATCCAGCGAGAGATCGTCACGGCGGAGCTACCCACGATGCTCAACAGGCTGGTGGATTTGGCGATCCAGGTCAACGATGCTCAACAGGCTGGTGGATTTGGCGATCCAGGTCAACGCTCGACTATCCATTGCCGCCCGTAGGAAGTCATCCGTCACATCCCAGCCACGTACCGAGGTTTCCCATCTGCCCAGCGAAATCTCCGCCGGCGGTCTCTCAGATCCGGAGCCCATGCAGGTGGATCGAGCTCGGTTACCCCGGGAGGAGAGGAATCGGCGGAGATCCCTTGGATTATGCATGTACTGCGGTGAGCCGGGTCATCAGTGTCAGCAATCAGGGCCGGCGCCACGAGGGGGCGTGAGGGGGCGTCGCCCCCTCACTGGCACTATCCCGCCCCCTCAGATCACCATTAATGTTGAATGGGATTTTAATGATAAAATACGCTATTTAAAAATCACGTTTGCCTTGTGTATTGGGTACACGTTTTGTTGTTGTTGTTGTTGTTGTTGTTGTATTGTTCAGAGCTCTGTACGTTGCTCACTATAGCTGTAGTTTTTTGTGGTTGTATTACAGAGATGTTTGTTTATAACACTTTAAAACTTAATGTACCAAACCTATGTATTTTCTAGCTGGGGGAATTATATGCATTCATGTGATCGCCCCCTCTGGTATTTTAGACGCCCCCTCATCAGCGCTCGGCTGGCGCCGGCACTGTCAGCAATGCCCGGTAAAAGACCAAGCCCGGTAGTAAGACGGAGGCTACTATAGGGACGGGATCTCTGCCAGCAAGACCTCGACAACATCTACTCTTCTTCCGGTGAGGCTACGGTGGTCCACCAAGTCTCACACAGGTCACGCACTTCTGGATTCGGGGGCGGAGGGCAACTTCATCGACAGCTCACTTGCACAAAAGCTTCAGATACCCGTTATTCCTCTCACCCACCAGATTGCGCCCTTCGCCCTCAACGGACAGCAACTTCCCACTATCAAGCACACCACCGCACCCATCACTCTCATCACTTCTGGCAATCACACAGAGACAATTTCCTTTTTTATTACTGACACTGCTCTCTCCCCCATTGTTCTCGGACATCCTTGGCTCCATTCCCATAACCCCACTGTTGACTGGAAACTGGGTTCTGTTACCAGCTGGAGCGAGGAGTGTCATAAGTCCTGTCTTGTGTCTGCCTGTTTAACTGTTTCTGAGTCTGTGTTTCAGGGGGAAGCAGTGGATTTGTCTAACGTGCCCGCGGAGTACCACGACCTGAAGGCGGTGTTCAGTAAGTCTCGGGCTGATTCTCTTCCTCCGCATCGTCCCTATGACTGTGCGATAGAGTTATTGCCAGGTACGTTTCCGCCTAAGGGCAAGTTATACTCTCTGTCAGTTCCTGAGATGGAGGCCATGGAGAAATATATTTCTGATTCTCTGGCAACGGGGTTCATTCGCCCTTCCTCTTCTCCAGCGGGGGCGGGGTTCTTTTTTGTGGGTAAGAAGGACGGATCCTTGCGACCTTGTATTAACTACCGAGGGTTGAACAACATTACGGTAAAGAATACCTATCCTATACCGTTAATGTCTTCTGCCTTCGAGAGGTTGCAGGGAGCGTCCGTCTTCACTAAGTTGGACTTACGTAATGCATATCATTTGGTCCGTATTAGGAAGGGGGATGAATGGAAGACTGCTTTTAACACCCCTCGTGGCCATTTTGAGTACTGCGTGATGCCTTTCGGGCTCACGAACTCGCCAGCGGTCTTCCAAGCACTCGTTAATGACGTGTTGCGAGACATGATCGATCAGTTTATATATGTTTACCTGGAGGACAAACTGATCTTTTCCTCGTCTCTCCAGGAACATTTGCAACACATACGACGAGTGCTTCTGCGGTTGCTAGAGAATGGGCTTTTTGTCAAGGCGGAAAAATTCGTTTTTCATGCACAGTCTGTTTCTTTTCTAGGACACATCATTTCGACTGAGGGTGTGCGCATGGATCCTGAGAAGGTTAAGGCTGTGGTGGATTGGCCATCCCCAGAGTCTCACAAGGCCCTGCAGAGATTTCTGGGGTTCGCCAATTTTTACCGGCGCTTCATTTGCAATTTCAGCCAACTAGCCGCACCTCTGACCACCTTGACTTCCCCTAGTTTGACGTTCAGGTGGTCAGACGCAGCCGAGGCTGCGTTTGCCAAACTGAAAAGCTGCTTTGTTTCAGCTCCCATTCTCGTCACCCCTGATCGCTCATGTCAATTCATAGTGGAGGTCGATGCGTCAGAGGTGGGGGTAGGAGCAGTGCTTTCCCAGCGCGCATCCTCAGACGAAAAGGTTCATCCTTGCGCGTATTTTTCTCACCGTTTATCTCCTGCGGAAGTTAATTATGACATTGGCAATCGAGAGTTGTTGGCTGTCAAGCTAGCACTGGAGGAATGGTGTCACTGGCTTGAGGGGTCGGGTGTACCCTTCATTGTTTAGACGGACCATAAGAATCTTGAGTACATTAGAACCGCCAAAAGACTTAACTCCAGGCAGGCTCGGTGGGCACTTTTTTTCGGACGTTTCGATTTTACATTATCTTACCGGCCGGGTTCCAAAAACATCAAACCCGATGCTTTATCCCGTCTTTTTGAGCGTTCCGATCGCACTGCTACTCCCGAGCCCATTTTACCGGAGACCATCATTATCTCCGCGCTCAGATGGGAGGTCGAATCGAAGGTTTTAACAGCCTTAGAAGGGGTAACGCCCCCGGCTCGGTGCCCACCGAATCGTTTGTTTGTGCCGGAGAAGTTACGGTCTGACGTCCTCCAGTGGGGTCATTCTTCCAGTGTTGCTTGTCACCCAGGGGTTAGTAGAACTAGGTTCCTAGTCAAGCAACGATTTTGGTGGCCTGGTATGGCTCGTGACGTCCACGACTTCGTCTTGGCTTGTTCGGTTTGTGCCACTGGTAAGACTTCCAATCGACCTCCTGATGGGTTACTCTTACCGTTGTCTGTCCCTTCGAGACCCTGGTCCCATATATCGCTAGATTTCATTACCGCCCTCCCACCCTCTAAGGGTAATACGGTGATTTTAACCGTAGTGGACCGGTTCTCGAAGGCGACTCATTTCATTCCCTTGCCCAAATTACCATCAGCCAAGGAAACAGCGGTAGCTGTCATTGACCACGTCTTCCGGATACATGGCCTCCCGACAGACGTGGTCTCTGACAGGGGTCCCCAATTTGTGTCCAAATTTTGGCGAGGAATTTTGTAAACTGCTAGGAGCGACTGTTAGTCTTTCATCCGGGTTCCATCCCCAGAGCAATGGACAAACCGAACGAGCCAACCAGGATGTCGAAAGGGTGTTACGATGTTTGGTTTCCAAGAATCCTTCGTCCTGGTGTCAGCAGCTCTCAATTGTGGAGTACGCACACAATTCTCTGCCAGTGTCATCTACGGGCATGTCTCCATTTAAGTGTAGTTTAGGGTACCAACCACCTAATTTTGTCAGTACGGAATCCGAGGTGTCGGTCCCCTCCGCACACGCACTAGTCCAGAGGTGTCACCGTACCTGGACCAGAGCTCGTAGAGCTTTGCTCCAGGCAAGGTCGCGCACCAAGGCCAAGGCCGATCGCCACTGGTCAAAGCCTCCCCGTTATGTCGTCGGTCAAAGAGTGTGGCTTTCAACCCAGAATATTCCGATGCGTTCCGTTTCGAATAAGCTTGCTCCCAAATTTATTGGCCCGTTTTCTGTTACCAAAATCATTAATCCGGTAACAGTGCGTCTGAGCCTTCCACCGGCGTACAGGAGGGTTCATCCCGTCTTTCATGTTTCCAAAATTAAACCGGTGATTTCATCCCGTCATAACCCGCCCCCCCCGGTTCCCCCCCGCCTCGTATCGTTAATGGGGAAACCACTTATTCGGTTAACCGTATTCTGGACTCTAGACGGAGGGGACGCGGATTTCAGTATTTGGTGGATTGGGAAGGTTACGGTCCGGAGGAGAGAAGGTGGGTTCCTGCTCGGGACATACTGGATCACCGCCTTATAGAGGAATTCAATCTACAGGTAAAGCAGGCTGGGAACGTCAAGGGGCGTTCCTAGGGGAGGGGGTACTGTCACGGTAGGAAATCCACTGTTTCCTCCGTGTCATGTGTGTGTTTGTTCACTCACCCTCAGCCATGTGCTCGTTAGAGCGATCCCCTTCACCTGTGTGTTGATTGTCTCGCTCCAGCTGTTCATCATTACATCACCTCCATAAATACTCACCTGACTTTCTGTTCCCTGCCAGATTCTTTCATTGTGTTTCGGCTCCGTGTTGGTTGGTTGTCTCGTGTTGTTTGGATTACAGTTTCAGTTGGATGTGTATTGTCATCGTCTTCGTGTGGATGTTCCCGTGTTCAGCCTGGATTTCACCACTGCTCACCACTCCACCAACGTCGCACTCAATACCTTCATCACCAACTTCCACCGTAGTCTACGCCACCATTGCCAACAACAACAACACCGGACTGTGTTTACTTCCGCATTGACTCTTGATACTCTCTCTGTGTTTATTATTAATAAACATTGTTAAATATTCACCTGCATTTGCTTCCGCTCATTACGTGTCATTACAAATACTGGATTATAATTAATCAACTTGAAGTTTATTCATGAAGAGACACTGTAAAACAATTAAACCTCAGGTGGTGTTGTTAACAAGTTTATTTATGAAAAGACACTGTTAAACAGTTAAACCTTAGGGGGTGTTGTTAACCCAAATTTGACCCGTAGATGAAAGAGGTCTTCAGATACAACTCTTTGATGTCTTAATCTATTCATCACAAAGGTTTTTGAACTGTTAGCCTTTAGGCTCACATCACTGAGTATCTGCTGAAATGTATAATGTAATGTATACATATTATGTGGTTCTAAGATTGTGTTTTTACATACATATTCATGTGTAATATTATTTTAAAGGTCATGGTGCGATGAGTAAAAAGGTCTCATTTCTATAAGTTTAAGATACACTTAACACAGATTCATTTCTTGTAGAGTACTTCTGGCTAGTTTGACCAGGTGTTCTTAAGTATCACTTGGTACAGGTCAAACTGGATTTTGTAGTTTTACGATGTCTTTGTCTCATGCTGTGTATAAAAGGTGGCCTGGCTAAATGTTCTGGGAGCCATTCTGTACCCAGAAGCTCCCACACTCTGTGTGTATTCAAATCTTATGGAGGCATCCTGTAACCAGGAGCTCCCACACTTTGTGTGTGTATTAAAACATCATGGAAGAAATCTTAAACAAGAATCTTCTTAGACCACTTTGTGTGTCTTTAATTGCCAGGTATGCTTTGTATTTTGTGAAATGTTCATTTTTCTATGCTGATCCTTTAGTGAATGTTTTGATATATTTTTGATGGATTTGAATAACCAAATTATTGATTTAAGTGTAACCTGCCTGGCAAAATAAATTGTTAACATCTATTCATTTCAAAACTTGTCAAGTCTTTTATTATATTTTTAGGGTTTAAGATAAATATACTGAAGGGGACATAGATAGGAGAATTGCCTCTATTGAAAATATTACTGGAGTAATTACCTCCCCGTTTAAGGTTGGATGGAGAATTGCCTCAACCTAAACATAGATGGATCCTCTTATTTTCAATGTGTTTTGGAGAAAACTTTAACTTAAATTAGAAGGAGAATTACTCTATGCCCAGCTGTATGGAACTGCCTTAGCACCTTCAGAATTACACTTTATTCTCTATGTGAATATAATTCATTATAAATAAATATAATAATAGTTTTATAAATTGTGATCAGCATCAGAATAACATTGGTAACTAATAAATTGGAGTCAGATTATAATTTAACCACAGAGGTCAAAGAAACAAATTAAATAAATGGAATTATTCTTCTAGAAGCGCTACGGACGGAAAGAACACGTGATTCCTTCACCACGCCATTGGACTTCGACGTTGGGCCAATTGGGTGGCATCTTACATGAGCTTCAGAAAAGGTCACGTGATTTCCGGTAAGGGAACATAGGGACCATCGATGCTCTCTGGTTTTTGCGTTGCATTGTGGGAATTTTTAGGGAACGAACGTTCCAGTGCATTGGACGGATTTTGCAACTGAGACAGCCCTTAAAACTGCCAACTCCCTGATCAGTGCCCTGACTACTGAACAAGGGAGCTGATTGAGACACACGGCGAATCTCATTCATACTACCAGGATTTATACTATACAGTACCTACTGTTTTAATGGTCAGTAAGTAGGTACAATCTCATTCAGTACCTACTGTACAGTATGCGGTTTCGGACGCAGCCTGACAGGATACTGAGAGGAGGACTACGGCAGTAGTGATGTTAGGTTCTCGAACGAATCGTTCTTTTGAGCCGGTTCTCAGGAAGTAACCGGTCGAGCCGATTCACAAATCGAACTGAATCGAACTTTAGTTTTGGGCATAGGTTCCGGGTTGATGACGCATGACGCACAGCCGAAATAGCACGTCGAACTAAAAAAGAACCGAACGAAGATTGTCGATGATTGCCGAGGCGAGGATTGCCGATGATTCTGACGGATGAGTTGCTGACACTGCGTGTGAATCACAGAGGATTTGAACGAGCCATTCTTGTTTTATTAGTTTCTTGATATGCTTGTTTTATTAAAAAGCTTTAGTTTTAGTAGGATTTATTGTGCATGCAAATCATATTGTATTTGTTTAAGGAAGACCAATGAGTTTAAAAGACAAGTTTATTTATTCTTTATACTTACACATCTGCAATTGTGCACCAGTGTCTTTTAGGAATCTTATTCAAGTTGTAGGCTAGTCAAAACTGGTAATATGGCATTTACAATCCGCGATTGAAACTGTGACCACAAACATTACTAACTTGTGAATGAAAGGCAATAAATCAGCTATGCCTTCACAAAAACAACTTTTGAATGAATCGGACTTTGCATCACTATACGGCAGTGACAGGGTGGTTTTAGAGGTAAGTTTAAAATATTTAGTAAGTTTTGCATAAGTTTCCTTCTGTCTAGTTTGTTACAGCCTAATTTGGCTTTAATGTGAGGAGAGGTGTCAGGATCCGGCCATTGTATCTTGTTTAATATTATGTCTTGTCATTATGGCTGGGTTCTGACAGTCCCATGTCTTATGTGAAGGCCCATGATCTTGTGTTTTGAGTTCGGTGTCTCGTCTCCTGACCCCGCCCCCTTGTTCTCCCTGTTAATTGTTTAATCATTAGTTTATTCCCATCACCTGTTCCTCCCTTGTTATCTTGTTTAGTTTTTGCTATTTAATCCCTTTGTATCCTTGGTCCTGTGCTGGTTCATTTTGTACTATTCATGTCAAAATAGTGTTTAAATTAGTCAAGTCCAGTTAGTGTGAAGTCTTTTGTCTAGTGTAGTTTGTCCATTAGTAAAGTGTCTTGTTCAGTGTGATTTTTGCCCCCACGTGGGCTTTATTTTTCTGTGTTTTTATTAAAGTGTTTTCTGTTTACCCCGACGCTAGTGATGGCCAAATGAGGCTTCCTGAACCACTGAGGCTTTCCAGCCCATTGGTTCGTCAAAAGGTTCAGTTACCCGAAGCCTCATGAACAGTGTTCTCTCTAGTGACACCTGCTGTGGAAAGCAATGTATTGCACACAAATCTATTCATTCTGAGCAACCAAATTGTCATGGTGTGGGCTTTATTTATTGCCTGTGTATTAAATAAAGTATTTTACTCTGCTTGTGTTAATTTGTACACACAACTCATACATACACAACTTTGTGTCCAACTATTCAGTAGTTCTTTGGGTTATTAACCGTGAATGCCCCGAATGAGTGTAAATAAATTATGAGTGCAGTGCTGACTGGGAATGCAATAGTGCAATGCTTATTGAACTGATGGGTGCAATAGTGCAATGCTTATTGAACTGAGGGGTGCAATAGTGCAATGCTTATGGGACTGGAAGTGTGAAACAGCAAACTGCAACACGGAAAAGTGTTTACTGGTTTTTATTTAAAACAAAAGTTTTTTAACAGTATTTGGATTGAAGCGGTTTCTCTTTTTAAAAAGCTCCTCTCAAGCCTTAGAAAACCTTTCACAGCCCTTTCACAGGGCACTGATGATGCTGGACAACATAAGAAGGTCAGTGCCAGCTTATATAAATTGGGATATTGGAGCTTCTGTTTGTTTCAATATCCCAATGGATCCTCAGTCCTCCTAGGCTATCCCTAATAAAGTCTAGTCTTTTTTAATTATAATAATAATAATAATAACAACAGCAATACTATATATAATAATAATAAAACTACTACTAATATAGGCGATATATATATATATAATAATTACGTATTATAGGTATTAGAACTAGATATATGCTAATTTACTCTAATGATCTACTTTCCTAGGCTATGTATAATTTACTCTAATATAATCGTCAGTGTATATAAGAGTCATTCTCTGAGATGGGTGCCTTTTGGGTCATACTTTTTTAAAAATATATACCTTAAATAATTATATTTTTGATCATTTCATGTGATAGTGGATTAGTCAAACCTTTAAGAAAATACATTTTCCCACCTCAGGCATGAAATTCTAATCAATATTGAGTGTTTTTTCTTACTGAAAGTTGTTTTGGAGTTCAACCCCGTCACAGACCACTTGGACCCTGTTTAAATATGATTTAAAAAGATTTTCAAGTAAATTCTTGTAGAAGCTTTTCAATGAGATGTCCCTTGTTTGATATCATTTATTGCATGTAGAATTTTATTTTTTAATACTCACCATTTAAATACCAAATCAGGTCATGAAAACTGTATCTAACATTGGTCTTCATATCTTCTCACAAAATATGCATTAACATTAGAATTTAATCAGGCTTTCATATTTTTTCAGACTGTCCTGTAAATTCTGCACACAGCAAAACAAACATTGACCTAATTTGTCGTTTTATCACCAAAATATTAATAAAAACTATCAAATAACAGGGTTGAACTCAGCATAACGGGGTTGAAAATGATAACAGGGTTGAAGTGATGATCATTATTTAATATAGCATGGATTTCTTACCTGTAAAATTAATGATATCACATTCAATAAAATTGTATTTTATTAAAGTTGGCAAAAACAAACAAACATTTTAGTAAGTATTTAACATTAAATCAAAAGCATTAAGGATTAATTGATCACAAACATCAATCGATCTTTCCATTTGGTTTTATTGAACATAAAATACCATAATCGGTTATTTCTAACAGGTCACATCACAATATAACAAATCTACAATTGAGTACTCTACTAAAAAGTGTCAAATATTCAACCCCGTCACAACGATTCAACTCTGTTATAATAAAAATGTGACAGGGTTGAATGTGACGGGGTTGAAGTTTTTGCCTAACAGTAGCTGTAACTCCGTACTTAACTAAGACAGTAGCATCACATGGCATTTAGGAAATCATACAAGTTTAATGTTTGCAAAACTATTATTTAATTCTTCTTAAACCGTTGTTTACTATCATTTAGTAATACAACAGAGTTGAAATGTTGAGCCTGACAATCTTAATCTGACAGTGAAAAACATGAAATAAATGTAAGAAAAGATTCTGACACTTGCCTTTCTTTGCAGCATGTTCTCTTCAAGAGACTTGTGTGATATTACTTTCTGGGTGTGATGCCACAGGGATTGATCCGTTATTTTTATAGGGGGGTAAATAGTATGGCGTGACGGTAGGGGTGGGCGGAATGACCAAAAATTTATTCCACGGAATGAGTCATTTTATTTCACGGAACGGAATATTTCACGGTATAAAAGTTTTTCAGTTTATATTGTTTTTTATGATTAAAATGTACAGAAATACACCACTCACTATAGCTTTTAACTAAATGCTCACCACAGTTTTAAAATATGAGCATTGAATCTTGTTTTTAATTGAGTAATTAACTTTATAGACTATTGAAGCTATAAGTATGGCTTCATTGTATTTTGTATTTATGCATACATTACATTAAACATATGCAATATGTAAAATGAACAGGTATAAATATATGCAAAAACCTACAGACAGGATAAATACCTGTATATGAGAGAAGAAGCTCTAGATATTATAAATGTGACAGGTGCTATGATGTGATGATCATAAAGTTTGTTTTAAGGTCTTGACGCCCTTTACTTTCTATTAGACCTCAACACTTGCATCTCTCTCTCGTATTTCCGATCAAATATGTTTGTACAAGCAAATGGCGCGTCAAACTACATCGCTCCATCATCGCATGTGTCACTGATATAAACGCGAGTTTTGTCTTAGCATGCTTAAAGTTCAAAAAACTTTACAACTATTAGCATTATGTGCAAGAAGAACTCTTTATTTGGCGTCGCAGCTCCTTGCGCTTGCCTAAAAAAACCTCTGCATGTGAGAGACCGGCCATCTGCTGCATGAGGAGAGAGAGCACGCACGCGCGAGAGAGAGAGCGCGAGAGCGAGCAAGACAAGAGTCTCGCTGCGTGACCCGCGGTAGATTCACTGGCCCTTATTATAAAAATTACACAAATAACTCGTTCATTTTTTATAAGTGAACTATTTTACATGTTTCTCCGTCACACTCAGTCTAACATGCTGGAGGGCAGAGTTAGCCACGCCCACTTATTTGCATTCCGCGGAATAGACGGAATAGAAAAATCTGTTACGTCTGACATTTTATTCCGCGGTAACGGAATATACCGTCATACCGCCCAGCCCTACGTGACGGGGTTGAAAACAAACTGGAGGACGTGTATAAATATTGCAATTTCATATATAAATAATGCATTTTTATATACATATGTATATTTTAGTTAATGTAAACCCACGTATGATTATATTAGCAGTTACTATTTTGCATTAATTGCAGTTTTTATTTGTTTGATATTCAATGAAAATGTAATGATGGTTAGTGAGGACATGCAAGCATGCTTGTTGTCTACTACTTAGCCAACCCATATCTATAAATTAAAATAAAATAAAATCATTTTTTGTTGCATTATAATGCAAAGGCACCTGGTTCTATTAATTGACAGCGTTAAAATGCATTTTGTGATTTCCTTGAATTGAAAATCTTTGAAGTAAGTTTGCGGGACTTAAAGGGCACCCAATTCAGAGAATCACCCATAATGTATAATACAGGCTATGATATATAATGATAACTATACTACAAACTCACTACAAACTCCACTACGTACAACCAACACCTCAACACCAATGCAAACGTACTGCAAAACTCACAAGAGGCGCGAGTTTTGAACCATTTTTATCCAGAGGCGATACTCAGAGTGAAGCAATGACGTATTCAACAGAAAACGAGGCCTCGTTTGTCATCGTCACGTGATTTTCACGGAAACGATACAAGCCTCGAATCGGGGCTTCATCTGGAACGCCCCTTTTTGCTCGACACAAGCTCCGGAGCTTCGCTTCAGATGTCACATCACTACCCGACGCCGTCTGCAATTGGGTTCTTCCGTCTCTTGCTCCTGACAGGAGGTTTGCAAATTTATGTCATAGTAATGGTGTGGTAGCACTAGCTTGCAGTTTACTATTGTTTGTTGATGCTTAATTTTTGGGTGTTTTTGTAAATATGTCTTAAAGGTGCTCTAAGCGAATTGAAGCGTTTTAGACCATAAAACATTTTTTGTTACATACCGGAAACATCTCCTCACTATCTGCTTGCTGCCTGTCCGCTGATCAAACTGTAAAAAAACGCGATCTCTGTAGACAGCCCAGGCTTCACAAACGGCAATATCAACAAATGGCCAAACCTAGCAGCACAAAACAAAACAAAGGGTTCCAGCCAATAAACGACAAGAAGGATTTGGGGGTGGGAGTTGGGCGCGTTCATGAAAGCACGGAAGGGAGGGGGAGGGGGAGGAGTTAGCTACGCTCTGTCTGTTTGAAAACAGTTCAAACATCAACAGGAAGTGACGTCGCACATTATTCGCTTAGAGCGCCTTTAATTTAATGTTATTGCCCAAAACTGTTCAGAATTGTTCAGTTTATATTATTTTGGCTAACATATGAAGGTTTGGCTAACCTTATTCTGGCTAACCCATGAAGCCTGTTCTTAAAGGAACAGTGATTAATGAGGCACTTATTTATGCAGTAAATTCATAATTCACAAAATAGGAGTTGTTTAAAAAGGCAATACATTGCCTTTTTAAACAATAGGAGAAATAATTCTAGACAAATAACGTGTACAGACATTTTCACAGACATTGTTAATGTAACTGTTACATCTGCATGTAACTTATATAGATAGCTTTCTGGCAAAGGGTGGTGTGCTTTAGTTAATATATTTAAAGCAACACCAAAGAGTTTTGGCTCTTTGCTCCCCCTACAGGTTAGAAGCGTAATTGTTCATTACCCACTGTCATAAATACTGAGGCATAGCTGGCTCTGATTGGATTGTAGGTCTGCCGTAAAGCAAGTTTTTGTAGTATTCACTCGGACTACAGGACCACTACCCGACGTTTGGAAACTTCTTTAGTGCGGTTTTGGCCGATAGAGGGCTGCAAAGCGAATGTGAAAGTGCTGTTCACCCTGTTTAGAGTGGATGAACGACTGAAACTGTTTTGGAAGCGTTATTTTAAGGTAAAAAAAACTCTTTGGTGTTGCTTTAAAAGGTTCATATCTAATGTATTTTGACATTCCTTAAATTTATCTTTCTGTTAGAGTTATACTTTTATTTTAGTGAGAGGGTTATGTTTGTGTTTAAGCAGACAAATTTTTTTTTCGATGAGACGTGGTGGGTGATGTTTGGCACTATGACCCTATCTCACCTGCAAATTAATTGGTGCAAAACTGGCCGCCATGCTTACACACTGATTGCAGTGTAAGTGTCACAGGTCGGGGAAGCGGACCGCCCCTGTCGCGAGTCACGCTCCCCCTAGTTCCACCCCAAGGAGGTCCCAAAACACCCCAATGACCAGTCAGACAAAGATTTAAAATTTAACAACTTTTATTTAAATATTTAAAATAGTAATAAGAGGGGAGGGATTTCGTGGTTTCTCAGGTAACTGGGTCGTGGTCTCCTTCTTCAGAGGGTTCATGACTGAAACACAGAATCAACACTTTCACAACTCACTGTGGCTTTTCTCTCTTACAGGTGGCCGGTAGCAGTGGAAACGGTAGGTATTTCTCAGGTAACTGACTCGTGGTCTCCTTCTTTAGAAGGCTCGTGGCTGAAACACAGAATCAACACTTTCACAACTCACTGTGGCTTTTCTCTCTTACAGGTGGCTGGTAGCAGTGGATACGGTAGGTATTTCTCAGGTAACTGACTCGTGGTCTCCTTCTTTAGAAGGCTCGTGGCTGAATGTGTGTGCAGTGGGTAGATTTACTCACAGACCTCCCGTGGTAAGATGTTCACCCGTGGTCTTTACCTCCAAGGCCTCTGTTACGACCGGGGGATTCAATACTGTCACCATCGAGCCGAACGCTGCCCTCTCCTCTCCGGACGTGTAGCTCCAGAGATATGGACAGGGGCGCACCTTTGAAGAGGCTCCTTGACAGGCAAGTTACTACACACTGGTCTTTCACAACAATGCACTTTCACCTCACATATGCATTAGCACTCTAATTTTCTACTCATGCAAAGGTCTGGATCTTCTGATCAATCCACCACCGTCTTCACAGTCTCCACAATAGGAGCTCTTAACGCCACACCCGTCTCCACACTGTAACGCTGCACAGCAGATAATAATCAAGCATTTCACCCACCGCACGGTGTCTTCTCTCACGGCCGACTCTCTGTAATGGCTCCTGACAACAAATACACAGCACTGCACTGCACTGCATCAAGTGTACACACACACTCAGCAAAGTCAAGACTCACCCACGACACATTTTAAGTGACAAAAAGTAAGGTCAGGCCATGATCTTCCCGGAGCCGGGCTGAGAACCTGCGGAGCGTTGTAGTGGTGGAAAGCTGATGGTTGAAAGTAGCTGTTGCGATAATCTTCCTTCCTTGTAATGCTACGCTGCCGGCTCACCCACCACTCTGCTCCGTTATAGGGCCGCTATCCTAGTTCGCTGGGGGCTCACACACACATTAACAATGCACTTTCAATAAACACATCCAAGCTGTATATTCCTTGTACTCATGGTAAGTTAGCACACTCCCTCTCTTTGTCTCCACGATATCCTCACAGGTTGGTTTCCTTCACGCTGCACGTAATACAATCATATTTATCCGACTATCTCTCTGAAGATATGCATGTCAATACTCTTACAATGTCAAAGAACTTCCAATATACTCAGCCAACTTATTATTCTCTTCCTTCGTTTCCAACCAGCGTCTCGTTTAGTCCTCCGTTTCCACGCCACAGCAGCACAATATCCACTTCACCACCATATACGGCCGAACCACCGGCGACTGCAACCAAATGACAACAACCAACGCACCTCTTCCGTGGCGCTCCTTTGAAGCAAACACTTTCCACTCCTTCCTTTAGGCTCACTCGGCCGCACTCTTTCAGTTCGCTTTAGGGATCCCCGGATCATCGGCGCCTTCAGAGGAGTGGGTGTTTTAATCCGCCCTTGGTGGAGCGGAGCTCACCCCGGAAATCAACTGCGCCTTCGGAGGAGTGGATGTTTAATCCGCCCTTGGAGGAGCGGAGCTTACCCCAAAATCAACTGCGCCTTCGGAGGAGTGGATGTTTAATCCGCCCTTGGCGGAGCGGAGCTTACAAAATCAACTCCCTTCTTTGTGTCTCTGCAGATCTATTTAAGTCCCATCTTCACCACCTCCTCCAATCACACGCAGCTGCATTCATTCTGCACACCTGTTGCTCGTAAGCCCTGAATTGTGTTGCCACAGTAACCCAAGGAAGTGGTCGTGTTCGTACAATGAGGTCCGGGCGGAAACCATCTTCAGGCGGAACCAATCTCCGCCACTTTTGGTTCCGCCCTACACTAGTCACCCTGTGACATAAGGGTGGTCTTACTTGCCTACGCATGTACTTTGTCACTCAATTTTACTGACTTGCACTAGAAGAAACTGCAATAAAGATTTTTTTATCTTGGTGATAAGTTTATCCACCAGTTTTTTGTCTGCTTTATACCTGAAACTTTTTTTCTTCTCAGATGCAGTTATGTCAAAGCACTCAGTTTCGGCTGGCCAGATCGGAACAGCCCTGAATGGGAAGATGGAGTTAACACTGGCAATGTCCAGGAAAAAATGTTAATTAAAAATTAATGTGAGTGAGTTTAGGAAAGTTTTAAATGTGACTAGAAGTTTGAAAATGTAATACTGAGGGAAAAAAGTGAGCGCTTTGAAAAGGCTTTAAAAAGAAAATAAAGTCTGAAGTTGAAGTTAAATGAAGTAAAAGTTTTTAATTGAAAATTTTTTACTTGAAAAGTAGTTGTTTGTACTTGTCAAGTCTGTGCTGAAAAAAAAATGCAGTAAAGTTTGTATTTGAAAAGACCTTGAATTGTGTGTGGAATGAGTACAAATATATGTGCAGGCTGTATAAAAACATAGTTGTGCCACTAATATAAGTGAAAGTACATGGTGTCACTGTCATCATATTAGAAGTATGTACTATGGAAATAAGTACATATATGCATGTCTACATATTATGTGTCTTATATATATTTCACATGTATGTGCATATATGGGAAAATATATGGCACTTATATGAAAACGGACATGGCATGTAGATATTTGCATAATGCTGGCGCCGCCCTGCCAGGTGCGTATATAAGCCACAAGTGCAGAATACGAAAATAGCTTTTTTGCTTCGAAAGCTGGCAGTATCTGCTACTAAAAAGCTACTCTTCTGGGAACAGTTGCTGAAGTTGGTTGGACAAGCATTACCACAGCGGACGCTCGCAGTTTCCACTGCTCTTCATCTTAAATATTTTGAGTTCCAGTGTGTGCGTTGCCTCTCCCTGTGCGCATCATCAACTGAGCACCTATAGAGTGAATTTCCCTGAAAGAGTGATACGTGAGAGCTTTGTGTCTTGTTAAAGACAGCCACTCTCTCGTATATCCGGAGATCAGCCTCCTTTTCAGGATGGCTTTTCGTCCGTGCGATCTTTCGTGTCCGGGCATCGAGTATGCAGAGGCAGCATTTGTGGGGGGTTCTTGTTCTCACTGTGTCGTTTCTCCAAAAACGGCGCTCGCGCCCTTGCAGTGCTGAACGCCGCCATGGTGTGGCTGTGAAGCTCTCCATGGACGATCTTCGCCTCACTGTGCTGAGCCGGTCAGGGGATTCGTCCTCCGGCTCTCAGCCTTCAAGTCCACAGCTGGTTAAGGTCCCAATAGAGACTGCAGAGTCATGTTCTGCGATTTCGGCCTCTTCAGCGATTTCGTGGAGTCCTTCGCCCAGCAGTTCTCCGCGGCACAGAAGCAGACTGAGGCGATCTCTATGATCATGCCCCGGCGCAAGAGAGCTGCCTCTGGTCTATCAGCGCCGGCCGCTCAGCCTGCATCTCGCCGAGGGCGCCCTGTGGCGGCTACCACCGCTCCCTTCCTCGGACCACATCTCAGCAGCGCAGGGGACCCAGCCCTTGACAGCCCGCCCAGCCTACTCAGTCCGCTACCCGTGGCAAAGGAAGTCCAAGCGGCCCTGAGACGGGCGACCTGGATTTCATCGGGATCACTCTTCGGGAGACGGTGAAGGCACCGCTCCTTCCCCCGGAGGAGGGCCGGGTGGAGAATCCTTGGTTTAATTTTGTTTCTGTTCTGCCGGCTTTTCAGCCGGCATCCACAAAACCACAAAAAGAGTGCATTCCGCTTCCCTCTCCAGGTCTCCTGAGGTTCGAGAGAGCCGTTGATTATTACGCACAATAAGCCTCGGTTACGAAATTCAATTCAACCGGCATATTCCAAAATTTTCGGGCAACTGTTTAACTACGGTTTAACTACGGCTACCACCGCTCCCTTCCTCGGACCACATCTCAGCAGCGCAGGGGACCCAGCCCTTGACAGCCCGCCCAGCCTACTCAGTCCGCTACCCGTGGCAAAGGAAGTCCAAGCGGCCCTGAGACGGGCGACCTGGATTTCATCGGGATCACTCTTCGGGAGACGGTGAAGGCACCGCTCCTTCCCCCGGAGGAGGGCCGGGTGGAGAATCCTTGGTTTAATTTTGTTTCTGTTCTGCCGGCTTTTCAGCCGGCATCCACAAAACCACAAAAAGAGTGCATTCCGCTTCCCTCTCCAGGTCTCCTGAGGTTCGAGAGAGCCGTTGATTATTACGCACAATAAGCCTCGGTTACGAAATTCAATTCAACCGGCATATTCCAAAATTTTCGGGCAACTGTTTAACTACGGTGAAAGCGTCCGATGCACATGTACTGCGTGCAGAAGTCGATGTCCTGCTGGCGAAGAACGCGATTGAGACGGTCCCTCCAACTTAGATGATGACAGGGTTTTACAGCCCTTATTTCATAATACCCAAAAAAGGCGGCGGGTTACGACCGATCTTGGATTTACATGTACTAAACCGGACTCTCCAAAAGAGGTCCTTCAGGATGATATGCCGAAGCATATATTTCAATGTATTCGCCCCCAAGATTGGTTTGCAGCCGTAGACCTGAAAGACGCGTACTTTCATGTGTCCTTCCTCCCTCGCCACAGGCCGTTTCTCTGCTTTGCGTTTGAGGGGAGGGCATATCAGTACAAAGTAATTCCATTCGGGCTGTCTCTCTCTCCCTGTGTCTTCACGAAAGTAGTCGAGGCGGCGTTAAAGTCCCTGAGAGAGAGCGATGTTCGCATTCTGGCTTATCTTGACGATTGGCTTATAATAGCTCATTCTTGGCAGACGCTGTGTGAACACAGAGACTTAACGCTTCGGCATCTCACTCGTTTGGGTCTTCTGGTCAACTGGGAAAAGAGCAAACTTTGCCCCGCGCAGAGGATCTCTTTTCTCGGTATGGAACTGGACTCGAACGATTTATCGGCACATCTAACAGAAGCGCGCGTCCAGTCAATCCTCACTTGCCTGAATACATTTCGCGGCAAGAGCGCGGTCCCACTGAAACAATTTCAGAAGCTCCTGGGGCATATGGCTGCAGCTGCGACACCGCTCAGGCTGCTCCATATGAGACCGCTTCAGCGTTGGCTTCACGATCAAGTCCTGAGGAGAGCGTGGCGCACCGGGATACACCTTGTAACCATTACCCTGCGTGTCGTCTTACTTTCACTCCATGGTCAGACCCAGCGTTTCTAAGTGCAGGTGTGCCCCTGAGACAGGTCTCTTGCGGTTTGCGCTCTCGTCACCTGTCGCATCTCGCTCGTCATCTCCTCTTTTGGAGTCAGAAGCATCTGAGGTCCCTTCGTGCCATTCACATCTCGGGGTCGCTCAACACAGCGGCAGACTATGAATGGCGACTCCACCCCCAGACGGTTCAGCTGATTTGGAAACGCTTTGGCAGAGGACAGATAGATCTGACACAACCCATTGTTGCCTGTTTTATTGTGGATGCGCTGGCACACAGCTGGCCGTGGAGGCTGTGCAAATATGCGTTCCCTCCAGGGAGCTTAATCGCACAGACTCTGTGCAAAATCAGGGAGGACGAGGAGAGCCTTCTACTGGTCGCACCTTACTGGCCGACCAGGAATTGGTTCCCCGAACTGATGCTCTTCGCGACAGCCCCTCCCTGGCGGATTCCCCTGAGGAAGGTCCTTCTTTCTCAAGGAGGGGGCGCGGGTGGCATAATGTGCCCCCTCCTTGAGAAAGAAGGACCTTCCTCAGGGGAATCTCCACGTATGGTCGCTGAATGCGCGGAAGGTTTAGGTGATTTATCGCAAGCGGTATCTAACACCATTGCTACAGCGAGAGCGCCGTCTACTAGACACGATTATACGCTTAAATATAACCTGTTTGTCGACTGGTGCTCTTTGCAACGTGAATGCCCCATTAATGTCGTGCTTTCGTACCTTCAGCATCGGTTGGATGGTAGGCTGTCACGCTCCACCATTAAAGTTGATGTTGCCATGATATCCGCTCATCATACCCTGACAAACGGTAGATCAGTGGGTCAGCACAACCTGGTTATTAGGTTTTTAAGAGGCGCACAAAGGTTGCATCCTTCACGCCCTTCCTCGATCCCTCCGTGGGACCTGTCCATGGTACTGAAAGCCCTGCAGGGACCCCCTATCAAGCCTCTGCAGTCTGTGAGTCTGAAATTTTTAACAATGAAAGCTCTGACCCTGCTCGCATTGGCCTGTGTTAAGAGGGTAGGGGACCTCCATACATTTTCGGTCGAGGATTCGTGCCCTCAGTTTGGACCTGCTTCCTCGAAAGCTGTCAGCAAGCAGAAGATGTCTCATTGGATAGTTGACACTATCGCCCTTGCTTATAATCTGCAGGGCACCCCATGTCCATTTAATTTAAGAGCACACTCCACTAGAAGTGTTGCTTCATTTTTGGCACTCGCTCGTGGTTCCTCGCTGACAGACATCTGCAGAGCTGCTGGTTGGGCGACACCTAATACGTTCATTAGATTTTATAGTGTTCGTATCAGCTTGCAGCCTCCGACTGATCCTACAACGTAGTACCAGTATGGAAGGCCACTTGGTAAAAAATGCGTAAAGGTTTGACTTGACCCTCCTCCGCTGCCTTGGCAGCTGATGTTGCGGAGCATCGGCTGTCAGCCTCTCACTAGCTGCATCTTCGCGAACCTATGTGTTAGGTTTGGGCCTCCACATTGCGTCCTATGCGGAGTTCCTTTGTGAGTATTTTCCGTGGGGTAAAGCCCACGTTTTCCCTCCAGCAGAGCCCGCTCTGCTCACACAGTTATTACTGACTATTACATCAACCAAGCATTTGAAAAAATAGATAATTGTAATTTGGCTCCTTTGTGATGTCAGAATAGGATAATACCGCCCCCTTTATCTGCACTATCCAACCACAGCACAGCCATTTAGTGCAGAGAGATCGTGAGAGAGAGAAAATAATTCACGGCACAAATGAGTTCCAATTGCAACAAACCACCATCATTGTGATCAGTGTTGGCACTTCATGCGTTCATTTGCATTTTAAATGACACACCCAAAACAGCACACTTTTGCTCAGGCCTACAAAGTGGCAAATTTAACATGCTGTAATTAATTATCTGTGTGGTATTTTGAGCTAGAACTTCAATTACGCTCTCTGGGGACAAAAAATCTAATAATATATCCCCTTTAAAACCTAATTCTCCGTCTCCTTAGTGGACTCGGAGGGCTTTATGCAGACACTGGAAGGGTCAGCTCCAGTGGCACTTTGGTAGGAATTCCCAATTCGTTGCTCACAACGTGACGTCGTAGTGACAGACTGAAAGGGAACGTCTTGGTTACGGATGTAACCCTTGTTCCCTGAAGGAAGGAAACTAAGACGTCACATCCTGTCACCACAGTTGCTGTTCCACTGAAAGCGAATTTCGTATTCTGCACGTGCACCTCTCACCATAGTGTTTTTGAAATTTCCTTCACAGAGGAAAATCACATCACATAGTCTTGGAAAAACATTTTTGAGTTTTTGTTTGTAACATAGTTGACCAACATTTTGTGGACATGAATAAATTTATGTATTTTTAGTATTTAAATAAATAACTTCTATTTGAAACTATTATTTTCCTTTAATATTAAGATTGCAAAAAGAATTGATTTTATTTCAATGATTTTAATGGAGTAAAGTTACAAAAGAAAAGAGATGTTACGATCACAGGAGAAATCTACATTTTCAGGTGCAGAAAGAGCAACACAAACCATCAACAAAGACAATACCAAAGAAAACAAACAATCAAAGTTAAAAATGACATTTGAGAACTAGATCATATTATAACAGTCGGAATTATATTCTTGCAATGCAAAATTAGTGATTGTTTCTAGCAGACAAGCTTTCAAAGTGGATCAAAGTCACCAAATTTACTTTTATCTGACAGGTGTACAAAACTAAAAAGGATCTCTATTAAAATCTTGTCATAGTCCACCACTTATTAATGTGAAATAATATTAAAAGGTGACTTATGTACATAATGTTGTCAAATTATACCACAATATACACCATAGGAAGTGACAAATACATCTCTATCGTCCAGCCAAATCACTGCTTAAATATAGCATTAACTATTTTCACAAAAATGTGTACTCAAGCCCGATGGCCTGTAGACAGCCGCTTTAAGCAAATCTCGCTCATCGAGGTCGGCATTACCCGACTCGGGTGAATGAAAAACACGACGGCGCTCTTTGAAGGCAGGTCTCAAGGCAGAGCTGGCAGGCATACAGCAGAGGGTAACAGCACATGCAGGGCAGTATCAGAGACAGACCCAGCACGACCAGCCAGCGCACGCAGAAGTACTCATCGCTGGTGTCGCAGGAGCACGGGTGAGGGAATTCCCCTTCCGAGTCGGACATGCAGTGGTAGGGAATGCACTTGACACAATGCACGCAGGTCACATAGTCAATGCAGTCTGAGGAGTCTTCGTGGTTACACATCTCACGCCTGTGGTACGTCTTGCGCTTGACCTTAAACCTGAAATAAAATGAAAATTCAAACAGATTAGGGTTGGGTACCTTTCCAAATTGTAGCGAATTTAGGGGTTTATGATTATTAATAATTAATGATATTAATCATTTTAAACATTCTAAGACTAATAATTCTCCACCATCCCAATTAAGGGAACAAACATTATAAATGTTGCGATTCAGATGGAGAAAAGAATAAACAAACAAATAAAGGTTATTTTTTTTTTTGTTGAACCTCCTACCAAAATACACTAAGGGAATTCCCAGATTTAGCTCAAGGGGAATAATACCGTAAAACTTCAAATAATAGCCCGGGCTTTTATTTTCCCAAACCTATCATCACACCAGGCGTCTAAGAGACAGGCGTCTATAAGAGACAGGCTTTTAATTTAATTGTTCCAGCATGACAGCAGGAGGTTACCACATATTACGTTTTATTTTTAATTTGAATGTGTTTAACAAATTAGTTTGTGTAATAACAACAGTCTTAAATTATTGGCAGTATAAATAAAGCAAACAAGGATATGTTTTTTTATTGGTTGTTGCGTGAAATCTTACCCAGATACAACAGTGCTATTTTCTGATTGGCTATTGTGTAGCCTCTTTCTCTTTTTTTTGTATTGGCTCGCTCGACTAGAACTCTAGGGAAGACGGGCTTGATAGAGAGAGAGAGCAGTGCGGCCAGATACATTTTGGGCGCTGCAGCATATTAAATATGATAAATAGTGTTTCTGCGCGAGAAATACAATGTGTGGTGGGAGTGCATGCATGACAAAAGACTGAAAGCCCAGCTATTATCAGCGGCCTCAAAACACTACCGGCCCACCGAGAAAAGTCCCGACTCTCCCGATTGCCACTTCGCTACTGTCATCATCACCTCAATCCTGGCGACGAAGCTTGTTGTGTTGTCATAGTGATGAGTAACGGAACGACTGCGTCTGTCACGTGACATCTACCGGTAAGCAAAAAAAACTTTAGCGTGTTCAATCTGCACCATAGAACTGTCTTAAACAGACTATTTGACGGGTTTTAGAAGATTAAATACAACCCGAAACTAAAAAACAGACCAGGCCTTTATCTGAGACCGGCGTTTATTTACCCAAACCTGTCGTCACACCAGGCGTCTATAAGAGACAGGCGTCTATTTGGGACTCGGCTATTATTTGAAGTTTTACGGTAGGTATATAATTAATTGAATAACTATATAAATTGATAAGGTTTTACCTGAATTAGCAGGATTAATAATTACAATTGATTAATACATTCGTCCAGCGAATATACTCATAATTGTACATTAATTTCTAAGAACATTAAATCTGGTGCCTTTAGAAAACTACGTCCTTATGCTATAGAGTAATACCTCAGAGCAGGTAGCTTTTAGATCTTATAAGCAGATAAATTGACCTTATTAATTGAGCAGTGAACACAGAAACATTTCAGTTATGAAAAGCAAAACCGGTTTATTAAACTAAATTTACACTACGAAAAACACACAATACTAACTACACATATAAACAGACAATAAACATTAAACAGTGAACATTTATGAAAAGGGAGAGATGGAAGAATAAGAGAGAGAGAGACAGAGACACAGAGAGAGAGAGAGAGAGAGAGAGAGAGAGAGAGAGAGAAAGAGAGAGCAAAATGGGCAAATCACTACAGGTTTCAACTTCTGCACACAACCATGAGAAACTCTAGAAATCTCCTTATTAATAAGGGGTAATGTTAACTTAACACAGCCAATTAAAACGCGATACTTGCATGGCTGTGTGTGAGTGTGCGTAAGATGATGATGCAGTGAGTTCCGATGGGCTCTTGGTCATGTGACGGAGTCCTTGAAGTTATTCTGTTGCGTTGTTCTTTCGCATTGTTCAGCTGATTAGATTGATCTGCGGAGATGGTTGAAGTTTATCCAAGTGAAGGGTACCCGAAAACGGTCCCTAGAGAGAGGTAGGGCATCGGTCTCACAGAGACCGCGGCTGTAAGCTGTGTCTCACAGTGTGCGTCCTGCGCAAGTTTTTGTGAGCTGTGAGCAAAGGAGAGTGGAAAAGCAGGGCTCTTAATCTGAGTTAAGGCCAACCTCCTTGAAGTTGAGATGACCAATGGGAGAAGCTGTCATTCGAGCGGGAAGACAAGTCTTTGTTCTCCCCAGGTGGTGACTGCCTTATGTGTAAGTATTGTTTCCATAATAGTTCAGATCAATATTAAATGAGTTTGATATCAGTTATGGTAAAATGATACACATCATTAACCAGGAAATTATCAGAGGATTATTTAGAGATTAAACATGACATAGTTTCACTTGCATCAAATAATAATCTGATAAATGTGAATTATGATTAGATAAGACACATTTAGATAAAGCAAAATAACAATGTGGTGTTACAAGAAAAGGGGTACATTAAAGATCCAAAATTTCTCTGGAATTTCTTTTGAAGCTTGTTTGGGGTGTTAATTTAATTAGCTTGCCACCATAAAAGATAGCCAGAGAGAGTCGGTACGTCTGGATGTGTGTGTGTCATCAGAAGATTAAGATCTCTGATGAAAGCAATATGACCAGAGCCTTGTGTGATGGCTTGGTGTTAGCTCAATTTAAGTTTAAAAGTATGCAGACTGATAATGATTCTATCAGAGACAACCGGTCAGTCGTTACAAAATCTTGTATCGGTAACAGAAATTCAGTACTTTACTCTCTCTGTAATAAAAACATTTAGCTATGTGAAATGGGTTAGGGTTAATGTTGGTGTTTTTCAGGTTGGTCTGTAGCTTTCTGTAGTTTTCAGGTACAGCAGCCAAATAAAGTAAACTAATTTAAAATAATCCTGCATAGTCTTTAAAAGGATAATATATACTTGTATTATACAGTAAGTTTACAAAAGTTAATTAGTTAAGACAAGTGAATGATTTTTTATTAACATTAGAAACAGAGACCATCATGTACTGTCCCTTTACCTCTTTCCCCACCGTTAACGAGTTATCTTGTCAATTTAAAAATGTCAAGCATGAAAATGCAAAATATGCTTGAATTAACTTTTTTCCCACCAAACATTAGAAACTAAGGGCCCTATCATACACCCAGTGCAATGCAGTGCAATGCGCAACGCACGTGTCTTTTTCTAGTTTCAACCCGGTGCAATTATCATTTTCACGTTTAGCGCCACGTTGTTTAAATAGCAAATGCATTTGTACCCAATTCTGCTCCCATGAGCGCGCATTGTTGGCGCGTTGCTATTTTGAGGCAACTAAAATAGACTACGCCATTGATCTGATCTGAATGGATTCGCAGCAGCACACAAACACTTTTAAATATGAAAAATTAAAGGATTAAAATGTAAAATATTATTATTGAGTCTCTTGGACATAAATGAGGACCGATTATGAGACGTTAGGCGTAAAAAATGCTTCACCTGTAGCCTGGTAAGTAATTAAATGTTTTACTTTAAACAAATGCATCTACACTCACCTAAAGGATTATTAGGAACACCTGTTCAATTTCTCATTAATGCAATTATGTAATCAACCAATCACATGGCAGTTGCTTCAATGCATTTAGGGGTGTGGTCCAGGTCAAGACAATATCCTGAACTCCAAACTGAATGTCAGAATGGGAAAGAAAGGTGATTTAAGCAATTTTGTGCGTGGCATGGTTGTTGGTGCCAGACGGGCCGGTCTGAGTATTTCACAATCTGCTCAGTTACTGGAATTTTCATGCACAACCATTTCTAGGGTCTACAAAGAATGGTGTGTGAAAAGGAAAAAACATCCAGTACCCCAGTTCTGTGGGCGAAAATGCCTTGTTGATGCCAGAGGTCAGATGAGAATGGGCCGACCGATTCAAGCTGATAGAAGAGCAACTTTGACTGGAATAACCACCAGATAAATAATAATCCAGAATTTGGCGTAAACAAAATGAGAACATGGATCCATCATGCCTTGTTACCACTGTGCAGGCTGGTGATGGTGGTGTAATGGTGTGGGGGATGTTTTCTTGGCACACTTTAGGCCCCTTAGTGCCAGTTGGGCATCATTTAAATGCCACGGCCTACCTGAGCATTGTTTCTGACCATGTCCATCCCTTTATGACCACCATGTACCCATCCTCTGATGGCTACTTCCAGCAGGATAATCCACCATGTCACAAAGCTCGAATCACTTCAAATTGGTTTCTTGAACATGACAATCAGGGCTTGACATGAACTTTTTTGCTCACCAGCCAAAGTAGCTAGTTGTTTTCCAAAGTTACTAGCCACTCTGCATCTTCACTAGCCACAATTGTGTTGCTGGTAATACTTGAAATTCTAAAAATAATATTTATTTTTCATTTAACAGTTTTTTTACTTTGTTTTATTTATCTCATTACCACAACACCTTCCACAATTTACAACCATTTTTTTTTATATTTCTATGAAACCTGACATATTTTCAAAATGACATGAGAAACCTAAATGAACATAATTTGTAGATTCTGCACATGCATTTAAAATCAAAGTACTATGCTTCTATCAATTAAATTAACATTTAATGAGCGTCTGTTGCGGTAATGATACATGGGTTTCGGAAATAAGGTTAATTATTTGGGTAATGAGAATATGTATACTAGCCTGAGATTTTGTTAAAAACAAATTTTAAAGTAGAAAAACAGATAATATTTGCACAACCATGCATTCAAGTTCAAACGTTTTATTGTGTAGTGTTTGAAAAAACACGCAAAAAAGAAAGAAAAATAATTAGAAGGGTAATATTAATAACCTCTGTGACATATTTGAATCCCTATTTATGCTGGAGAGGATTTGGTCTTCCAACCTTTTACCATTCTGTATCTGTGTTGATTAATGCGGGCGAGAGTGAGGGAGAGAGAAATTGTTTCAGAAAGCTTTGGCAGCTGACTTGTTGCCTCGCTGCCTCATGAGGCAATAACTTGTCCTGGACAGGAAAAGAGCTTGGAATAGGACCTGTGTAGCATGCTCATTTAGGAAAGGTCTAATTTTCCTTATATTGTAGAGGATGAATCTACAAGAGCGGGCGGTGCTGGCAACATGCTCCGTGAAGCTAAGATGATCATCAATGACCACTCCCAGGTTTCTGGCTGTCCTGGGAGGCATGATGGTCGAGGAACCTAGCTGAATGGAAAGGTTGTGATGAATCTTTGGTTCAGATGATATGACAAGCAGTTCTGTCTTTGCAAGGTTAAGCTGTAGATGGTGATCCTTCATCCAGAGTGAGATGTCACTCAGGCATGCTGAGATGTGGGCAAAAACCGTGGGATCATTAGGCTGGAACAACAAGTGGAGTTGAGTGTCATCTACATAGCAGTGGTAGGAAAAGCCATGCTTTCAAATGACAGAACCCAGGGATGTCATGTATATTGAAAAGAGCAGTGGTCCAGGCACAGAGCCTTGAGGTACCCCGGTATTGAGATGTTGGGGTTCGGAGATGTCACCTCTCCAAGAGACCCTAAATGACCTACCTGAGAGGTACGACCTGAACCATAGAAGTGCTGTGTCAGAGACACCCACAGCCATGAGGGTCGACAGGGGGATGTGATGATTGACCGTGTCAAAAGCAGTAGATAGATCCAGTAAGATTAGCACAGATGATTTTGAGGTTGCCCTTGCCTGCCTTAGGGCTTCAATGACTGAGAGCAGCGCAGTCTCAGTGGAGTGACTGCTTTTTTGAAACCAGACTAATTGCTATCCAGGAGGTTATTTTGTGTGAAGAAAGAGGAGAGCTGCGCATTCAAGTGTCTTGGCAATGAAGGGAAGAAGAGAAATGGGTCTGTAGTTCTCTAGCATAGCAGGATTGAGTGTGGGTTTCTTCAGCTCGGGGTTATCCAGGCCTCTTTAAACGCTGCGGGGAAGGTACCAGTGGAAAGAGATGAATTGAGGATGTGGGTGAGAGCAGGGATAACTGATGGAGAGATTGCCTGAAGGAGATGGGTGGGTATGGGATCTAGCGGGCAGGTAGTCGGATGGTTAGAAGAAACGACCATGGAAACGTCTGCATTAGATAGGAGAGAGAAGGAGGGAAGTGAGCCTCTGCCACAGCCCGCTGCAGAGTCCCTTGGCTCGGCTTCCCAGCCCACTGCTACGCCTCCTGTCTCATCCTCACTGGCAGATGCAACGTTCCCTGTCTCGTCTTCGCTGCCGGATGCAGCGTTCCCTGTCTCGTCTTTGCTGTGTCCCGCAGCGCCTCCAGTCATGTTCCCCTGGGGAGCGTCTGGTATACGCTCCTTAAGGGAGGGGTTATGTTATGGTTCTGCCAGCTTATCATGTGTTTAATCTAGTCTTGTGGCAGAATCATGACATGCCCATGTTCTGTGTGGGATCACGTGGTCTGAGTATTGGTCTTACTAGACCACGTGTTCCCGGTGTCTTGTCACTTTTAAATTGCTCCCTTGTCACCCTCATTGTTTAATCCATGTCACCTGTTGTCTTCATTAGTTCTCCCCTATTTAAGGTCATTGTGTTTGTTAGTCTGTGCCTGTTCATTGTCGTTTCATGTGTGATTCCTTACCTTGTTCCATGCCTTGTTAGATCAGTGTGAGTACTTTGTCTGTTAAGTCTTGTTATCCAGTGTTTTTGTGTTTTATCTAATTATTGTTTCATTGTTACCCAGTTTAGTGTTTTCTTTCATATTTATTATCTTGGTTATGTTGTTTTGCCCCCTCGTGGGTTGTTTATAATAAATTTCTATTTTTGATACCTCCGTGTTTTGCGATTGAGTTCTGTCAAACGCATCGTGACAGTTTCTCTCTCCATGTCTCGTCCTCGATCCCGAGGAGAAGGAGACAAACAGACCCAGTTCCAGTAAATGTGAAGGTTGGCACACTTCTGATCTACTGGCCGTTCTTCAACGTGATGCCCAGCTGATGCCTGACCAACGACCCGTTTAATCTCTGTATTCGTTAACATATATTATCTCCCAAGGGTTTTTTCCTCCTAGGACTTTCCTGGCTAAAAAGTCAGGTTTTCTACTAGGGAGTTTTTCAACACGGGGAATAAGCCATCTTTGGCTTAACCTAGCACCCTCTTCTATATGTTATATTACTAATACGCTCGCTTATAATGTTGATTCATAGCTGCAGCAAATTTTGCTGCTTATGCTATTTGTATTATGTTTTGCTATCTGTCGATTTTTCTGTGCTTTTCCCTGATTCTATTAATGTAAAGCTGCTTTGAAAGAACTATAAATTGTGAAAAGCGCTATATAAATAAAATTGAATTGAATAGTGGGGTGGCGTAAGTGGAACAGCAGCGTGTGTAGATAAGATCTAAAAGATTACCAGACCTGTGGGTTGGTGAAGTTAGGACTCGCTTGAGGTCAAACGATGCAGTCAGGGTGTTGAAGTCAGCTGCCGGTGACTTCTCAAGGTGGATATTGACTTCACCAAGTACTACTAAAGGAGTACTATCCCAGACCTGCCAACCTTGGAAATTTATTTTTGAGTACAGTAGCATCGGCCGAAAGGACAGAACTCGGGTTTTTAACATATAATTTAATACATGCACGCGCACATGCACGCACACACACCTCTTGGTAACTTTCAAGGTAACATGCTAACACTCACTTTTTTCCTCATCCTGCCATAATCTGCTTTAAAAATAATTATAAATGTGAATAAAATCATGTTTAACTAAATTTGCCATACATGGTGATTAATAACATTATTAATGTTAAATACTGTATTCTCCAAAGTTAAGCATGTCTGCACAAACAGTGTTAAAAGTGATATTACTGTTAAATAGTGGGAGATGGTTAACCCACAAATTACATTCTGTTATCATTTACTCAACCTCATATTGTGTCACATGATTTTTTTCTTGAGTGAAAGACACAAAAAATTTGAGAATTTTTTTTCCCCTGACTAGCAAAAAATACAATGTAGTGGGGACCAGACACTGTGGTTATCAACACTCTTTAAAATAACTTGTGTATCACACAATAAAGAAACTCATAAATGTTTGGATGGTCTGTTCTGTTATGTAAACTATGACTGAATTACATGTTTTAAGTTAACTATCCCTTTAAGACAGTATTTTTGAGTTAACACTGCTTTAAATTCAACCATAACTGTGACAGTAGTGCTGTTAACTGTATGTCTGTCTGTAATTTATTGTAGCTTTGTTTACAGTGCAGTACAGTACGGCATAGGCACCTATCACGTGGGCGCTCGAGACACGGGATATTCTCCATTTATAAAACTTTATTTGATGTGGTTTGTATATGACGTTTTATTTTATTGACAATTATCAAGAGCGCGTTATTTCAGAACGCATTTAATCCGCTTCACTCGGATGTCAGGTGGATTCCCTTCACTGAGAGTGAACTTTCCGTTTTTATTTGACTAAAACTGGATGCTCTCCCCATGGTAAAATCATTGTACTTTTTCGTAAGCGCTCAATTATAAATGATGCCCATTTAAAAATCAGAAGTAATGTTAGCGCATCTTGCGGTCAAGTTCACGTTATGAAACGGGGCCTTGCGACCGTCGACTTCAAAGGATTAAGCTAATGCATTATTTCATTATTTGCACATCCACCCTGACCAGTTTACCTTAGCGGGTCAGACGTCTTGACTCTCCGTTGAAAAAGATGGTCAGAACCTGCGGGTGGAGGAAGGAGATCACGCTGGATTTTGTGATTCCATCGATAGCAGACTCTTGTTACTGATTGACCATACGACTTGTCAATCATCCCCACTTTCTATGTGGTGGATGAGCCCAGTGCTATGATTGGACATATTTTTCTTTTTCTGTTGCTTCTTTTGAGTACTTCGTGCAGCAAAGGGCGTCATCAGGTTTTTGCGTAGTTTAAAGTGAAAAATCGTACCACCGTACTTTGAGGTCAAAATGAGTACCTGCTACGCAAAATGCGTACAGGTTGGCAGGTCTGCTATCCTCTGGGAATGAAGACAGAAGTACATCCAACTCCTCCAAGAAGCGTCCAAGTTGACCTGGGGGGCTATAGAACTAGAAAATGGATTTTAGTAGAGTGGATGATAGTAACAACATCCGACTCAAACGAGTCAGTGAGGAGGTGGTGGATGGTGAGAGAGTGCGGAGGTTATTAGCATGTCATCGGTGTCGGCGACGTGATACAACCGATTTACGAGTTGTTGTGTCAGTGGAGATTTGAAAACTTGTAGTAAAACAGAAGAATAGAAAATGTGTAAGAGAGGGAAAGATATAATGAGAGATAAATATAAAAAGTTAGTTCAAAAAGTGCAATACTTCAGTGCCCTGTCGGTGTCTCTGCTCGGTGGAGTCACACAGGTAGAGTCGATGGTCTTACACTCTTCGGTCTTCACACGAGGAGGGCTGCACACAATGAGGCTGCCGGGGAGGACTGACTGTTTAAATAACTGCTTGAATTGTGTAACTGAATTCAGCAGGCCACGCCCAACAATAAACAACAATAACAAGGTGAAACCAAAGTGAGACCGCACGAGAACAAACGCGATCTCAGCACGTGACACAAAGGTAAACAACACAGCACGTGACACAAAGGTAAACAACACAGTGTTTCTTAGCAATGAGGCTGCGCTAAAACTTCACAAGACTATAAACAAATACACTTACACGTTTCTGTAGATCATGTCAGTTCCAATACACATGATAAGAGTTACTGATACTGATAACCGAGAGTTAATGTGCGCACACAAGGATACATTAAGACATTTTAAATTTCAAACATACCCGGGTTTGTCACATAACCAGCTTTCTGGAATACCCCCCTGGCGTTTGCCACGCCCGACAATAAATAACAATAACAAGCCGAAACCAACGTGAGACTTCACAAGAACAAACGTGATTTCAGCACGTGACTCAAAGGTAAAGACAGCATTTCTTAGCAATCTATCTTAATCAATCAATTAGAGTCTGCGCTAAAACGTCACAAGACTATAAATAAATACACTTACAAGTTTCCTGTTGATAACTGCTTCACCTGGAGAGTTTGCTGATCATATGTTAATTCATTTAGATCTTAAGCAACATATGAAATCCAGTAATACAAGAGTTTACTGGAAATGTAATAATTGTCTATTGGAAGATACCCCTTTTAATGATTATGTTACTCATCTAGCTAAAACTATGTTTAGTACGCAATTGAAGGAGACCCTTGCTTTAGTTGGAAGTTCTTCAAATTTAAAGTTAGTGACTTTGCTGTTAATAGGATTAAACAAATTAAAGAGATAACATAGGTAGAATATAGTGTCTGTCAAATGAAACTTGAAAATATGTACACAGAGATTGTCAAAGGGACTTTCATTCATTCAAGAGCAAAATGGACCGAGAAGGGTGAATGAAACACTAACTATTTTTGCTCTTGATAAAAGAAATTATTAAAAAAAACATCTCTCTCTCTCTGCCCTAAATATTAATGGTGATTTATGTACAGATCCAGGAATGATCTCAACTTTTGTATACAACTTTTATGAAAATTTTTATACTTCTCAGTTTTCTCAAGTAAATAGTAACTAAATGTGATTCTTTTCTTTTGAATATTTGTGATAAAGTTTCAGGTATTAATGAGGATTTTAAATTATTATGTGATTTGGATATATCTTTTGCTGAAATCGAAGAGGCACTTAAATCTATGAAAAAAGGAAAATCTCGAGGTACTGATGGTCTATCTGTTGAATTTTATTTACATTTTTGGGACCTATTAAAGCAGCCTTTATTTTGTTTGTTTTAATTATTCACAAAGGTGAGATGACACCCACAATGAAGCAGGGACTAATTTCTTTGATTTACAAATCGGATAAAGATCCACTTTCAATTGAAAACTGGAGACCAATTTCATTGTTAAATGTTGAATATAAATTTACTCGCTATAATATTTGCTACTCGTTTAAAATCTGGTCTTAACAGTATAATTGGTGAAACACAAAACGGGTTTAAGAAGAATAGACACATTAGTTCCAATGTAAGACTTGTACTTGATTTCATTGATTATTGATAGAATATTGATTTAGATTTTATTATAATGTATTTTGATTTTTATAAAGCATTTGATTCATTAGAGCACCCATTTTTGTTTAAATTTCTTAGGGGTTTTGGCTTTGGAAATAAATTTATTAAGGTGATGAGATGATATTAACTCTTCAGTTTTGGTTAATTTGCAAACCACTAAACGTTTTAAGTCTGATAGAAGAGTGTGTCAAGGCTGCCACATTTCCCAGTTTCTTCTCTTTAGGCTGTTGAATTGCTATCACTTAATATTTTACAAAATCCCACTTTAAAAGGTATCTCTCTATTTGGTAAAGAATTTAAAATATCTCAACTTGCAGACGATACTACTTCATTCCTTACAGATCAAAATCTAGTGTAGTATCAAGTATTCCTATTATTCAGTCCTTTTCTGCAGGCATGTATTTAAATCTATCAAAGTGTGAACTATTTTGTGTCAGACTGTGTCAAGTACCTGGGAGTAGTAGTTAACTGGTACTTTCTGTAAAAAATATGATTTATGGCCCCCTGTCAATCATATGTTGACAGGTAGTGCAACGCCTTAATCATTGGCTGTACACACTCTACAATATTGGTTGAAGTTTTTTATGTCTTTTTTAGACAGGGTACCGGACAAGCGTGTTTTCCGACATGTCAATCAAAGTGTGGTCTTTCCTATGTGACTGTTTATCGTCATGTTAAAGTTTGACATATTTATAATATGTCATTAAAAAAAAGGTTGCAGTTTTGGACTGTGTTAAATGTTTTTTTATGGGCTTCGCTGCCTCTGTGTGACGTGTGGTGCGCTGTGTTTGTGTGTGATAGAATTCACCCCATTGCCCCCCTTTCCCTGCGCGTCTCACAGCGGGTGGCCTTGTAAACGTGTGGATGTCTGTTTCAGCGATGGGTAAAATAAACCTGTCATTCTGACCTTTTTGACAATGTAAGGGGGGCTATCTTAGATTTAGGGTTCATTACAATGTCCACACACAGATTGCAGTTAAAACATGTCCAGTGCTTGCTTTGAGGTGAATCACTCACGCAATTATTATGTACGGTTCTAAAATCAAAGAATTGACCATGTGTGTTTTATGTACTCATTTAAACTGTGTCTGTAACATCAAAAGATTCTTTAAAACCATAGAATCAGGCATTTTAAAAGTATCTGATATCACTTAAACAGATGTCACATATTTTTGAATAAAGTTATTTTGTACCCGTTGGTCTGTGTGTGTGTGTGTGTGTGTGTGTGTGTGTGTGTGTGTGTGTGTGTGTGTGTGTGTGTGTGTGTGTGTGTGTGTGTGTGTGTGTGTGTGTGTGTGTGTACCTGGTAATTATCACGTTGTGGGGAGCAATTGTCCCCAGAAAGATAGGAATACCAGTGTTTTTGTGACCTTGTGGGGACATTTTGATGTCCCCATGAGGAAACAAGCTTATAAATCAAACAAGATGATGTTTCTTGAAAATCTAAGGTACAAGAAAGGTTTTTGTGATGGTTGGGGTAAGCATCAAATTTCGACTGAGTGTTGAGCTTGCGGAAGTCAATGCAGACACGCAGGGATCCATCCTTCTTCGGGACAATCACCACTGGGCTGCTCCACTCACTGGTTGAAGGCTCAATCACTCTTAACTCCTTCATCAGTTTGATCTCCTCTTTTAATGGTTCCACCAGCCTCTCCGGCACCCGGTAAGGACGTTGGCGTGCAGGTGATGAGTCGGAAAGGTGGATGGTGTGTTGGGTCAGCTCCGTCCGTCCCGGCCTATGACAGAACAAAGCAGGAAACTGGTTTAGGAGGTGCTGCAGTTCTGCCCTCTTAGCCTCTTCTAGGTGCTCTAAGCTCACCACAGATGGCTGTCTCCTTGCATCCTCAGATTCCTCTTCCTCTTCCACCTCAATCCTCCTCACCAACAGTGATGTCTCTGTTCCTTTACCAGGCGGCTCCTTCCACTCTCTTAACAGGTTCACATGGTAAGTCTGCCTGGTCTTGCCCTTGTCCGGATGATGAACTTCATAAGTTACTGGCCCCATCTTGCGGATCACAGCATATGGTCCTTGCCATTTAGCCAGTAGCTTGCTTGTTGAAGTTGGTAATAAGAGTAATACCTTCTGCCCCGGTTGAAACTGTCGTTGTTGGGCGTGTTGGTCATACCATTTTTTCTGTGCCTGTTGCTTTTCTTGTAGGTTCTCTTTGGCTTGTTCTCTGTACTGTTCCAGACGATCTCGCATCTCTAGTATGTACTGTATAATGCCTTTATCCTCCTTTTTGGATGCCGGTTTCTCTTCCCAGCTTTTCCTTAGCAGGTCCAGGGGTCCCTGTACCTGCCATCCATAAAGGAGCTCGAACGGTGAGAATCCAGTGGATGCCTGGGGTACCTCTCGGTAAGCAAAGAGGACAAACGGTAACCACTTATCCCAGTCTCGTCCTGTGTCTGCAACAAACTTCCGCAGCATGTTCTTGAGGGTTTGGTTGAACCTCTCCACCAGGCCGTCTGTCTGCGGATGGTAGGGAGTTGTACGGATGGCTGTGATGCCCAATTGCTTGTTCAGCTACCCCATCAGTCGTAACATGAAGTTGGTTCCTTGATCTGTAAGAATTTCCTCCGGTATGCCGACTCTGGAGAAGAGTTGCACAAGAGAATGAATGATCTTGGGTGTGGTGATAGAACGAAGTGGAAAGGCCTCTGGATACCTTGTGGCGTAGTCGCTGATGACCAGAATGTAGCGATGTCCGGCACTGCTCTTTTCCAACGGCCCCACAAGGTCCATGGCGATTCTTCTGAAAGGTACAGAAATGACAGGGAGGGGGTGCAGGGGTGCTCTGCCCCGCTGGGACACAGCACTCACCTTTTGGCAAATAGCACATGTGTTACAGTGTATCTTGACATCAGTGTAAAGTGTTGGCCAATAAAACTGTGAGTGAATGCGAGCATACATTTTCTGTTGACCCAGGTGACCTGCCCATGGAACAGTATGTGCAAGGTGTAAAACAAGAGGACGACAACAAGATGGTACAATTAAACACGTAACATCACCACTTTGCAAATATAACACTCCATTCAACACCACATACTTTTCATCACACAGATTTGGAGGTTTCCCACACTCAGCTTTCATAAATAAGGGTTTTAAAGTTTCATCTTCCCCTTGAAGTTGTGCTATGTTCCCTGGGACCTTCCAGCCATTAACTTTCAGCCCCTCCACAGAGGGCTCTGAAGCTGGGGTACCCAGGTACTTCTCATGCCGTCGTTGGTGTCGTGACTTTCTAGGGCCTTTAGTCCCACCCTGCAACAGACTATCGTGTAAGTCTGGCAGTGGCTGTAGACCTGCCCTGACTTGAGCCCTAGTAATTGCAGGACATGACACATTAATAGGGGTAGTGCTAACAAAATTACCCGAGTTCTTAATGGGCGGTTGCAAAAGTTCGAACAACACTGGTAAGTCTCTTCCCAGAATCATATCTGCTGGTAAATGTTCAACTATGGCAACATTGAGCAAATACATTTGTTCCTGTACCTCCACCATTATCTCAGCTCTGGGATAATGCCTTACATCTCCATGCACACACTGAACAGCCGTAGTGTTCTCATAATTGACAGAATTTACATAGCATGCTTTTAACATTGATAGGGAACTTCCAGTGTCCAATAGTGCTTTCATTGCTAGTCCATTGACAGTCACATCATGTACATTCGGACCCTCCCCCACTGAGTCAAAATCACAATCCCCTTCTCTAGGAACATAACAAAACCCTGTAAGTTTTGCTTTCCGAGTGGGACACACCGCAGCTTTGTGGCCCGGCTGCTGACAGTAAAAACAAATCAAGTCTTTAACCATTGACTTTGGAACCTGGGTGTTGTCAGATCGATCAGCCGAACCCTTTTTAGATCTATAATTTTGAAAACCACCACGTACAGTACCTTTAAGTGATTGATTACGAGGTCCTCCCTGATGTGCATTCTGGTACTGCTGCGCCAACTTTGCTGCTGCCAGACCTGTCTTTGGCTCGTGCTCTTTCACCTAGGTACGTGCTTCGTATGGAAGTACCCGAAGAAGCTGTTCCAGGATGATGACCTCACCAATCTCCTCTTTGGACTGTTCCTCAGGTCCCACCCACCGTCTATATAGATTCTTCAGCCGATGGTAAGTCTCAGTTGGCGATTCTCCAGCTGGAACTGTAGAGGATCGAAATCGCTGCCGGTAGGTCTCTGCAGAGATGTTGAACTTCTCCAGCAGTGCGTTTTTCACGGAAGCGTAGACCTCAGCCTCCTCCTCATCCATTGCTAGGTATGCCTCCAATGCTTGCCCTGTCAGCAACGGAACGAGGTGGAAACTCCACTCTTCCTCGGGCCACTTCCAAGTCTTGGCCAGACGTTCAAATCGGCGAAGATAATTCTCAATATCTTCCCCCTGCTGGAAGCTTGGCATCTTTGGGTCAGCCCTCTGCATCGGCCCTCTCGTTGCTGGACTGCTTGGAGGGTCTGCGTCGTCAATTGGTCTGTGCCCCTTGGGCCTCTTCCCGGCCGGTGTTGGTAGCTCCATTCGTAAGCTATCCGCCTCTGACAAGGTGTCATCTTGACGTTGTAACAGTCACACAACTGTCACAATGTTTTTTTTGTTGTACTGCCACTACACACCATGAGAGGGCAACAGTGAGCTGTACTCCCAGGTTTAAGTAGGGGTGTGGTGTAGAGCAAGTCAGATCTGTAATGGAGGAGCAAGCATGGCTTGTAGCTCAATACAAACAATTGGTCCTTATTGAGAAACCTTGAGTTTTCTGCTCAATTTAAAGTAAGCAATGTTTCCTTTCTTGAATTTATTGGTGGTGTGTTGGTTTATTTATGTATAGTTGTTTTCTTATATATTTTCTTTAATTTGTAGAAGGACTTCATGTTTTGGGGGGAGATATCACAATGTCCTTATCCATGATTCTGAAATGACATGTATCAGAAAGGATTTTGAAGCAGGATGTAACCTTTGTAAATGTGGTGGATCTGAAGAAAGGATTATGCCACTTGAGTTTACGAAGACTTGCTCGTTGCGTGAGGAACTTTGAATTACTTGCTTGCACATTGATTTTCCTAGACATTGTCTCCTGCACTATTTGAAACTGGACATTCATCATCTTTATCATCTTTATCGTCATCATCACAAACAGCTAAGACTTTCACTTCAATGTTTCTGTGATGTGTATATATGGGTTTTATAAATGTTTTTACTTTGTTATAATAGATAAAATGATTTAAATGAATGGAAACACTTCAGTTTATTTGGGTTTACACATCATAAGGTTGTTTATGTACCATACCTGAACCCCATTTGCTTTATTGAATGTTCTGTGTTCAATACAACACAAATATAGTTAGAAGTACCCTCCCTATAAACAGATATATAACTAATATTTTTACAAGTTAGAGGTAGCGGTTATAAAGTGGCGCCCGAACAGGGACTTGACTATTGTTTGTAAAATTAAACAGGATATTTTATTATGGCAAGTAATATAGCTCTGGATGAGGATGAGTGCGTCCCAGATGTGGATTTCTCAGCTGAGTCATTTACCAATCCCAGAGAATCCATAAAAGAATTGATAACCACCTTTAGTGACTTATACATACATTCTGAAGATGAAAGTGAGACCCAGATAGAGGATGACTCTGAATTTAACTTCCCACCACCTCCACCACCTGCAGAGAAGGACACAGGTTTTGATACTATTATAAATCTAGTAGAGCAACTTACTAATAGATTTAATATGCTGGAAGGAAGAGTTGATGATTGCGTGAAGAGGATGAGTGGATTTCTTTCACAAGAGGAATATCAGAATAGTTGCAAAGGGATGGAAGACCGTGTAAACTATCACATAGAACGGGAGTGTGAGAGAGTCAAGATGGTTATGGAAATGTCTGTAAAGGATCTTGGGAAATCAATGGTAGACTGCTTGAAAAGGAGAGATGTGCAGTTAGAAGCCAAGTTTAAATCACTTACTCAAATGAGCACTCCTGTACCATCCAAAATTAGTTGTGGGAATTTTGATGGATTGGGTCCTAACTGCAATCCTCATCTGGCTAGTCTGCTAAGAGGGAACGTGACCAATGTTGGAGAGCTGGTCAGGATTGGAACACAAATTGAACGTGACTTTGATGAAGCAAAGAAGTACTGGAGTCAGGTCAACTCTGAGGAACAAAAGAAGAGGCATGTACCAGCAAGCGCTAGAGTGGTGCAATCCATTGAAGTGCAGCATCAAGCTGAAACCAAGATGGTCAACTTGCCTATAGTTTTAAGGGACAGGTTTGCTTCAGCCATGCTAGACACAGGTAGTACATTGTCCCTCATTCAAGAATCAGTCTGGAAACATCTGAACAAGGGTGAGTCCAGTCAGTCAAGAAAACGCCAAACTTTTATGCTAGCCAATGGACAGAAACAAGCAGCCCTTGGAAAGGTAACATGGCAATGCACAATACACGGACAACCATTTACATTAACACTGTTTATTTTAAAGGACAGAGATTTGACCTTACCAGTTATTTTAGGAATGGATTTCCTGTTGCATTCTGGGATAGTGCTGGATTTCAAGAAAGCTCACTATGGTTTACCATCTGCAAATAATCAGGAGGTTAATCAGTTTTACCCATTTATGACACAGGATTCTACTTCTTCGGTCTACTTTTACTTGGCCATGCCCCCACCTAACATTGATGACACTGTGTTTGAATCCATACAGAGGCTAACAGAGAAAGCAGAAACTTCTCCACTATTCAGAGAAAAGTTGGAAAATCTGTTGGGTAATTGGCCCACAGTGTGTTCTAAAGAAGTTGGTCATTCAAATGTAGTCAATCACAGAATCATAACCACTGATGAACTCCCGGTAAGGAAGAGAGCCTACAAACTTGCTATTGACAAACAGAAATTTGTGGACAAGGAAATTCAAGAATTGTTGGACAAGAAGATCATACAACCATCTGCTTCACCATGGGCATCTCCTGTTGTGGTCGTTCCCAAGAAGAATGGAAGTTTGAGATTGTGCATTGACTATAGGGGATTGAATGCAAAAACACATCTTGATGCGTACCCCATGCCACAGATTCAGGAAATACAGGAGTCATTTCATGGAGCTACTGTTTTCAGTACACTAGATCTCAGAAGTGGTTATTGGCAGCTTGAGATGGAAGAAGATAGTGTAGCAAAAACCGCATTTGTAACATCTGCAGGATTATTTGAATTTTTGAGATTACCCTTTGGCCTAAAAAACTCAGCAGCTTCATTTCAAAGACTCATGGAGACGGTATTGAGAGATCTCAAAGGCAAGTGTTGTCTGGTTTATATAGATGATGTAGTCATATACTCCAAAGATGAAGAGGAGCACATCTACCACCTCACTCAAGTACTACAATGTTTGCATAACGCTGGGCTTACCCTGAACCTTGGAAAATGCAAGTTCATGCAACGCAACATCACTTACCTAGGTCACATAATTTCAGCAGAAGGAGTTAAGACCGATATCAACAAAATCTCAGCCATTGCCAATTTCCCCACTCCACAGTCTCTCAAAGATGTCCAAAGATTCTTAGGTTTAGCTGGATGGTATCACCGTTTCATTTCAAATTTCTCAACAAAAGCAGCACCTTTACATGCTCTTAAGCAGAAGAAATCTACCTGGGTTTGGGATGAAGAGTGCCAAAAGGCTTTTGATCTCATAAAACAAGATTTGATTCAAGCACCAGTTCTCTTATAACCCAATTTTGAAAAGTCATTTCGTGTACAGACAGACGCAAGTGAAATAGGATTGGGTGCAGTACTTACACAAGAGATGGAAGATGGAGAAAGAGTAATTTCATATGCATCCAGACTACTCAGAGGAGCAGAGAAGTCCTATTTGGTATCTGAAAAGGAGTGTTTAGCGGTCATTTGGGCAGTTGAAAAATGGAGACCGTATCTAGAAGGGAGAACATTTGAGGTTATAACAGATCACAATGCCCTAACTTGGGTATTCCAACATCCGAAGCTGTCCTCCAGACTTACCCGATGGACAATACGACTACAAGGCTATGATTTTACGGTCAAATATCAAAAAGGTCATTGTAATGTCGTCCCTGATGTATTATCCAGATCACCAGAACAGCTCACTCCAGGTATCATTGCAGTTGTAAAAGATTCCAAGTCAAGCAACTTGCCAAGCAAATTGCCTGTGGAGATATCTAGTATCTTTGCAGCACAGGAAAAAGATCCAGAGATCTAGGAGCTGATTTTTAAAACAAAGTCACATACATCTCAAGACATGTCTCGTGTACATTATGTGGTGGAAAATGGTTTGTTGTTCAGGAGCATGCCAGACAAACAAACAGGTCAGAAACTGCAACTCGTCATTCCATCAGACCTTCGGAAAGAGTTTCTGCACTATGCTCATGACAACCCTTTGAGTGGACATTTGGGCAGACTTAAAACGTTACTAAGACTACTAGACATGGCATATTGGCCAAGTGTGAGGTCTGATGTTTGGAAGCATTGCAAAGAATGTATCACTTGTCAAAAATACAAACCATCTTTTACCAAATTATCCGGTTTTCTGCAATCCACTCCTATCGTTGAACCAGGTCATATGATTGGAGTAGATCTCATGGGACCATTTCCAAAGAGCTCTCGGCAGAATTAGCATCTCTTAGTTGTGGTGGATTATTGCTCAAAACGGGTGGAACTTTTCCCACTGAGGCAGGCCAAAGCACCACGAATTGCCCAGATATTAATAGAGGAAATCTTCACAAAATGGGGAACTCCTGCCTACCTTGTTTCTGACAGAGGGGCCCAGTTTACTTCAAATTTACTTGGACAAATATGCAAGCAATGGGGAGTGGTCCAAAAGCTCACCACTGCTTATCATCCTCAAACCAACCTTACAGAGCGCATCAACAGAACCTTGAAGACAATGATGGCATCTTATGTAGGAGAACAGCATAGACAATGGGACAAATGGTTGCCTGAGTTCCGATTTCCTATAAATACTGCGTGGCAAGAGAGTACTGGTCATTCCC
Source organism: Paramisgurnus dabryanus (assembly GCF_030506205.2). Classification (NCBI taxonomy): domain Eukaryota; kingdom Metazoa; phylum Chordata; class Actinopteri; order Cypriniformes; family Cobitidae; genus Paramisgurnus; species Paramisgurnus dabryanus. The sequence goes on along the minus strand of NC_133355.1, from coordinate 28,105,167 downwards.
CAGCACAAATTGCTTTGGGTCGAAACCTAAAAGGTCCAGTAGAAAGAGCAATTCAACTACACAAGACACCTGATCCAAATAGTCCCATCTATCAAACACTTGACCGTCATCAGCACCTCATCCGTCTGGTAAAGGAGAATGTGGAAAAAGCACAAGGTAAACAGCAACGTTACTACAATCTACACCGCAAGCAAACCCAGTATCACGTGGACGATGTAGTTTGGATACATGCTGATCCCTTGTCCAGAGCTGAGGAGGGTTTTATGGCAAAGTTGTCTGATAGATGGAAAGGACCTGCCAAAGTAGTTAAATGTTTAGGTCCTGTCAATTATTCTGTTTCTTTGTTGTCTGATCCTGAAATTGTTGATACTTACCATGTGCAAAATTTAAAGCCTTGCAATGGCTATGCCAAGTCTTAATTTTGAGGGGGTGCACATGTAACAGTCACAAAACTGTCACAATGTTTTTTGTTGTACTGCTACTACACACCATGAGAGGGCAACAGTGAGCTGTACTCCCAGGTTTAAGTAGGGGTGTGGTTTAGAGCAAGTCAGATCTGTAATGGAGGAGCAAGCATGGCTTGTAGCTCAATACAAACAATTGGTCCTTATTGAGAAACCTTGAGTTTTCTGCTCAATTTAAAGTAAGCAATGTTTCCTTTCTTGAATTTATTGGTGGTGTGTTGGTTTATTTATGTGTAAAGTTTAGAAGTGAATTTCATATTTGTAATGCTTATTTAATATGATGCATATTTGAGTTAATTTAAGGAAAGTATAGTTACAATGTTTAGTTAATTATTTACATATGTTTAAGTATTTAATGCAGTTAGGATATTCTGCCGAATCTGCCTCTCTGATTCCTTTACTGATTTATATCAGTCTACGTTCTAGCCTCTGATTGGTTAGTGGGAGTGACGTAAGGGGTTGAGAAGGAAGTGTTGTTGTTGTTGACGGTGTTCAGTAAAAGAGGTGCCGTTTGAGAAAGTCTTCCGTCTCCCGTCTGCTGTTTATTGAGTTAAAGAGTGATCTACCACCACATACCGAACCCTCACGTTACATTTGGTGGCAGCGGTGGGATTCGAACCCACGCCCCCGAAGAGACTGGAGCCTCAATCCAGATGCAATGTCACGTCGCCCTGCTGACATCGGACAAACCGAGCAGAGCATCTCCTCCAGTGCTCTTGGTAATTCACCATCTGAGAAGACACATTCTAGTCCTGTAAGTCTGTCTAGTCCGGGTAGTTTTGTACATCACAACCTCTGCAGTACTGCCACTAAGCCAGTTGGGTGTAACCTGACTGGACCCCAGCTTCCTCCACCCTCCTCACAGTGTGTTCCACAGTCTGTCTTCTCCACATTTGTGCTTCAGTTTTCTGAAGAAGATTTTAAGAAGGAACAACAGCAAGACTCCATACTGTCAGAGGTTATTAGCTGGACTGTTAAGGGACAGAAACCACCATACTGGCGCATGAAAAAACGCACACTTGATGAGAAAGTACTTTGGCATGAGTTCTACAGACTAATTTTTCATAATGGTGTACTCTGCCGTAAAGTTTTCAACCCACCCACAGCATCAGTGGTCCATCAACTGATTGTCCCTCATGCCTTGAAAGACACTGTGCTGCAGTTGTTGCATGGAAATCCTGTAACTGGTCATTTATCGGCTGACAAGGTCCTGAAACGTGCTCAACAGCTGTGTTACTGGCCCTTTATGTCACGCGACATCAAGATGTGGTGTAAGCAGTGTACTCCATGTGACGCTAGACGAAGTCCCACACCTCATCAGAGAGCCCCAATGAAAACAATTGTTGCTACTGAGCCATTTCAAAAGGTTGCTGCTGACATACTGGAGCTCCCCATCACGAGTCGTGGCAACAGGTATGTGCTTGTTGTCCAAGATTACTTCTCCAAGTATGTCAACCTTTATGCCATTCCAGATCAGCGTTCCCTAACAGTGGCAAAATGTCTGTTTGAAAACTTCATTTGTGAACATGGCATCCCGGAAATGCTTCACACAGATCAGGGACGTCAGTTTGAATCTGACCTGGTGAAACATTTGTGTGACCTGCTGGGCGTGCAGAAAACACGAACCAGCCCATATCATCCACAATGTGACGGCATGATTGAGAGGTTTAACAGGACACTTATTGATCAGTTAGCCAAGACACTTCTCCAGCAGCCTGGGGAATGGGATGACTGTCTCAACCAAGTTGCTTTGGCTTACAATACCAACCCACACTCTACGACGGGTTTCACACCATTTTTCCTCACACATGGCCATGAAGCCAGGATGCCTGTCAACATGCTGTTACCTAGCGGTACACCATCTTCATCTTTTACGGGTTCTCCTGCTGACTATGCAGCAAAATTGACGCAGAAACTTCAGTCCGCTTTCGGTTCTGCGGCATGGAACCGAGATTGTGCTCACAATCAGCAGAAACAACAGTATGACAAGAGTGTTAGGCACACTCCCTATGTTCCGGGAGATCTTGTCTGGTTGAATGACCCCACTACAGCAAAACAAAAACTCGCTCCTCACTGGAAAGGCCCCTTTGAAATATTAGAGTGCCTTGGATCTGATGTGGAGTCTCCGGGAGTGACATACAGAATTCACTACCTCTTGGATCAGTCTGATAAATCCCAGATTGTCCACTACAACCGTCTCAGACCCTATCATGCTCCAGTGCCTGATCGGAGACGTGAGACATCTGCATGTGGCTCTTTGCAGTCTCAACTTCCTCGTGTGACGGCATTGTCAGGTGCCTTGCCCTTTAGACCTTCAAAGATCACAGCCACAAACAGCTGCACTTTATCTGGGTGCTGCAGTACCCCCTCAGTGGTTCTTCCTACTGGCCATTCACAATCTCGGCCACAGCCCCAATCCCAATCTCCTTCAGCTCAGTCTGGTTCTGCCCCCCCATGTGGCCCAGTATGCCAGTTTGACATTGTCTCCTCTTCCTCTCCTCCAGCTCTTGGTTCTGTGCTACGCCCTGGGAAACGTTCCGTGGTACCTCCCAGATATCTTCAGGACTACGTTCTTGAGTGACACTGTTGCTTTGTTCTTGTAGTTAACAGTTTCATGTTTATTTGATGAGAAACGGGGACGTTTATTTTGTGGGGGGGGGGAGAAAATGTAAAGTTTAGAAGTGAATTTCATATTTGTAATCCTTATTTAATATGATGCATATTTGAGTTAATTTAAGGAAAGTATAGTTACAATGTTTAGTTAATTATTTACATGTGTTTAAGTATTTAATGCAGTTAGGATATTCTGCCGAATATGCCTCTCTGATTCCTTTACTGATTTATATCAGTCTACGTTCTAGCCTCTGATTGGTTAGTGGGAGTGACGTAAGGGGTTGAGAATGAAGTGTTGTTGTTGTTGACGGTGTTCAGTAAAAGAGGTGCCGTTTGAGAAAGTCTTCCGTCTCCCGTCTGCTGTTTATTGAGTTAAAGAGTGATCTACCACCACATACCGAACCCTCACGTTACATATGTATAGTTGTTTTCTTATATATTTTGTTTAATTTGTAGAAGGACTTCATGTTTTGGGGGGAGATATCACAATGTCCTTATCCATGATTCTGAAATGACATGTATCAGAAAGGATTTTGAAGCAGGATGTAACCTTTGTAAATGTGGTGGATCTGAAGAAAGGATTATGCCACTTGAGTTTACGAAGACTTGCTCGTTGCGTGAGGAACTTTGAATTACTTGCTTGCACATTGATTTTCCTAGACATTGTCTCCTGCACTATTTGAAACTGGACATTCATCATCTTTATCATCTTTATCGTCATCATCACAAACAGCTAAGACTTTCACTTCAATGTTTCTGGATGTGTATATATGGGTTTTGTAAATGTTTATACTTTGTTATAATAGATAAAATGATTTAAATGAATGGAAACACTTCAGTTTATTTGGGTTTACACATCATAAGGTTGTTTATGTACCATACCTGAACCCCATTTGCTTTATTGAATGTTCGGTGTTCAATACAACAAAAATATAGTTAGAAGTACCCTCCCTATAAACAGATATATAACTAATATTTTTACAAGTTAGAGGTAGCGGTTATAACATATCGCATGCAAAATGGACTCACCAAGGCCTCTGAGCTCCCGCAGATAGCGCTCCTCTTTCTGCTCTTGCGTATCAAGGAATCTGCGCAATAGGGAGACCATTCCCTCCCCCGCTGTAGCGGCAGGTGTCCCGGGCTTGACTGATGGTGGACTGGGCCTGGGGAAGCCCCTGGGAAGACTCGTCGCTCCTTCCTCACCCTCTGTAGTCTCAGCTGAATTCCAGTCCTCCTGCTCACCTGACGCCGCCTTCACTTGAGACTGTAAACCCGGCCTGGGTTTTTTTCCTTTTGGCGCTGTCTTGCGAGTTGCCATCCCACCGCTGCCACCAAATGTGATAGAGTCGAGCCTACCAGCTCGCTTTCTAGGGAACAGTGTGAGTTCGTGTGGGATTGAAAAAAAATGATGGCGCACCCGCAGATGTTCTTTTGAATAGGTGGAATTTATTTACAGTGCAAAAAGAGTTATCCACAGTGAAGAATATATACACGTGCTGATTAAATGACCAAAAAAAATCAAAAGTACCAAAAAAAATAAAAAAATAAATAGATATAGAAAAATAATCCAACACAGATATATAAATGAGACAGGTATCCACCATATACCAAAAGAGGTTTGCTTTTCACTTGAGGCTCCACAATAGCACTCTCGCCCTGACTTGGTAAACAAGCACCACCTTAAGGTTTGGCCTCAGCTTATATAGGCCAAGCCCCGCCCCTTTTTGGGCCATACCACTTTTGGGTAAGTATAACATTTCATATCTCTACAAGTATCCCATTTACTTGCCAATTATAATTCATTAAACATTTCACACACATATATCATATATATATATATATATATATATATATATATATATATATATATATATATATATATATTGACACAATCCATTAACACTTAACACAATAACACAAATCTTCCCATATAAATAAACCTAGGAATTCCCACTCAAAATAAGACAGTGGTTTTTCCCGATTTGGGTCACACTGCGCCGACGCGATCCAACCTGTGACGTCATAATCGGCTGCCGCTCGTTCACTCGGTTTGGCCAACGCAGCGTGCCCCATCAGGAAATGTATATGTTAAGTTCTTAGTAAAAAGAATGAAAGGGTTTCATAACTAGAACACTTTAATGAACAGTATTGCAAAAGTAGAACAGCACATCAGGCCGCACATGTAACACACTTCTTCACTTATCTTCCTTCCTCCCATCTCCCATTTCACGCTCTCTATTGCCACCTACTGGCCAATATGCACATAAGAACACAACATATTTCCCCATCACTTAAAGCAAATTGTCTACTCATAAATATTACAAAAAGGAACATAATAACAGAGGTGCAAAATTACCAAGGTATTGACTTTGTTATATAACATAAAATTACTTCTCTCAATCAGACCAAATAACAAATTAAATTCCCCAAGAAGCATAAGAATTTAGTATTTATATTAAATCAACAAGTGATTCAATGAATTACGCATGCTCATATTCACTCAATGCAAGAGATTATGTAACACAGTCCTCCAACCAACGAGGAGGTCGTCTGACACGGGTTGGAACCCTTTGAAGAGCTTCAGGAGCTTGAGGCTCCGAAGGAGGCGGATGAAACTGAAATGACAAGTCCACAGCATCCATATCAGTAGTCTCCGAAACAGGTGCAACAGAATGAGCCAAGTGAGAAGCATGCCAGTTCTTCCCGTCCGATAACAGGTAAGTACACGCACCCAGTTTGCGCACAATTTGACGTGGGCTAGTAAATCTTGGATGCGCTTTTGGAACGTGAGTTGGAATGCGCACACGCACCCAATCTCCCACTTTGAAATCAGGAGTGCGAGCCACACGTCTGGCATCAGTGTATGCTTTCATTTTCTGTTGTTTCAAAGAGACTCGCTGAAAAAGCGCAGGGGCATCCTGACGTGTGGTGAGAAGAGGAAGAACATTAAGACGCGTTCGCATCTTCCTGCCATGAAGCAACTCAAACGGGGATAGTCCCGTAGCAGAATGCGGTGTAGCACGATACACTTGGAGAAACTCCGTGACTGTAGGTTTCCACGGCTTTGTTTCCATAACAGCAGACTGAATGCAGCCTTTCAGCACGCAATGAAAACGTTCCACAGCTCCATTCGCGGCAGGATGGTAGACAGAAGTACGAATGTGTTGAATGTTTCTCTCCTTTAAGAATGTAGCAAATTCCGCGGACGTGAATTGGGTTCCGTTATCAGACACGAGCGAACACGGATTGCCGTATCTACTAAACACAGATGACAAAAAGGCGATCACATGTTGAGAAGTGATGGAAGCGGTGAAAGCGACTTCAGGCCACTTACTGTGATAGTCAATCAAAGTCAAAGCATAACGACAGTCCCACACCGCGGTCTCAAATGGACCCACCACATCAATAGCTACCTTCTCCCACGGAACAGTCGGAAAAGGCACTGGCTGCAGCGGCGCAGCAGAGGTTTTGGCAGTTTTGTCAGAGGACAGACACATTTGACAGGTCTGTATATGCTCTTTAACCAGACAATCTATGCCTGGCCACCAGTACAGTTCACGAAGGCGTTGTTTGGTACGTACAATTCCCTGGTGGCTTTCATGGGCTAACTTCACCAACGTATGCCTTAACGCGACAGGCACAACCAGACGTGATCCTCTGAACACATAATCGTTCTGCACACTCAATTCATCACGCAGTTTGAAGTATGGACGTAGAATATTAACCACAGAAGCCGAAGAGGAAGGCCACCCGCGAGCTATTTGCATGCGTAATGCACTCTGTTCAGAGCACATCGCGGAGGCGGAAGCAAACTCATCAGGAGACGGAGCTGACATTGCAGGAGACAGAAATGACACAAACTCAGGTTCAGCATCAATGCTGTCTTCATCCGAAGCAGGCAAGGGCAGACGAGAAAGACAGTCGGCAATACAGTTTTGAGTGCAGGCCGGTAAACAACGTCATAGTTAAAGCACAATAACCGTGCTGCCCAGCGCGCAATGCGCATCCCGGCGCGATCATTACCTTTGGATGAAAGGAGCACAGTTAACGCCTGGTGGTCCGTCCGCAGAAGAAATTTACGACCCCACAAGTAAGTTCGCCACTTTTCGACTGCCCAGACACACGCAAGCGCTTCCTTTTCAATGGTCGAGTACTTGCGTTCAGCAGGCGACAATGTCCGAGATGCGAAAGTGATGACCACAGAAAGCTCAGTGTTATTCTCGTGAACTTGAGCCAGAACAGCGCCCAGACCATAATCAGAGGCATCTGTCGAAACCACCGTAGGCAAATCAGGGTCAAACAAGGAAAGTGCAGGGCTGTCAATGAGCAACTGTTTTACCGCATCAAAGCATTGCTGAGCTTCCTCCGACCAGACGAAATCTGAGCCCTGCCTAATGCACACACGCAGAGGTTCAACTACCGTGGCAAAGTTAGGGATAAACTTATTATACCACGATAGTAGCCCGATGAAAGAGCGAAGTTGTGTCGCATCCGTTGGAGCAGGTGCATGAAGGATGGCAGAAAGGTGATCCTCATCAGGTTGAATTCCTTGTGCATTAACTAAATGGCCAAGGAAACGCAGACTGGTTTTATTGAACTGACATTTCGATTGATTCAGCGTCAGTCCAGCATCCTTTAAGCGCTGAACGACAGCTTTAAGCGTATGATCATGTTCAGTTTGCGTACGTCCCCAGAGAATGATATCATCCAGGTAATTGGCAACGTTCGGTAGTCCCTGCAAAACTGTTACCAACATTCTCTGAAAAGCAGAAGGTGCTGAAGCTAGTCCGTACGGTATGCGGCAAAATCTGAAAAGTCCTTCGTGAGTAATGAAAGCAGTAAGGTTGCGGATCTCCTCATGCAAAGGCAACTGAAAATAAGCACTCTCCAAATCGATAGTGGAAAACACAGTCGCTCCCCTTAACAACGACAACAGTTCCTCAATGTGTGGTAGTGGGTAGCTATCCGTAACGACGGCCTTATTGGGTTCCCGGAGATCCACGCACATCCGAATAGCACCCGACTTTTTCTGCACTACTACTATGGGGGAGACCCACGGCGACGCATCCACCCTCTCTATAATGTTAGACTCAAGAAGGCGATTAATTAGCGGCGGAGTTTCTGGCGCACAGGCGCAACAGCTGGAGAAGTCTTAACTTTGTGCACAAAGCCTTTTGCGCATCCTAACGCAGCTGAAGGAGTTGACGCAGACAATCGCAGAACAGGCGTTGATGATTGCGATGGCAAAATTGAATTGCCTTCAAAACGAAGATGTAACCCAGTAATAAGATCCATCCCCAGCAGAGCAGTGCCAGATTCCACAACAAAGAATGACGTAGAGCAGGTGATGTCATCCACAGAGACAGTAGCAGGTAAGCAACCAAGTACAGGAATCGGAGCACGGGAATACGTCACCAGTTTCAATGAAGGAGGCAGCAAAGCATCTTCCTTAAAATGAGTATCATACACATTTTTAGGCAATATGGAAACAGATGACCCAGAATCCACGATTAGCTCGATAGGCACAGACGTAGTTTCGGTTGCGATGAGAGCAGTGCACTGAATTTTATCACTTAGTGAGTCATGCATATAAAGGATTTGAACTTCAGGCAAGTCAATTTCACGAACTGAGCAAGCTTGTCCCGAACGACACACACGCGAATAATGTCCCATCTTTTGACAGTTATTACACTGTGCCGATGCAGCAGGGCAATTACGATCATTTGCGAGGTGTTTCTTAGATCCACAACGATAGCATTCACGGGAGGATGAAGCAGGTGACGAAGGCTTTGATGAACGCATTGTAGAAGGTGGCTTTGAGGGTGTTTTACGCCGGAAACGTCCAGCTGCAGGGGAAGGTTTTGCTGCATGTATTGCTTGCACAGGAACTGAACGTGTATTCGATAATAATTTAGCTTGTTCACCAGCAGCTTCTGTTTGGGTGGCTATAGTAATGGCTTTTTCCAGAGTCAAATCAGATTCCAAAAGCAATCTTTCACGGATCCGATGACTGGACACATTCTCCACCAGCTGATCACGCAACATGTCGTCCAGAGTATTTGCAAAGTCACAAGTAGCCGCTAAGTCCCGTAGAGCAGCTACGTACTGGATTATAGTTTCTTCTGGGGCCTGAGCACGTTTTCTGAACGCATGTCGCTCAGCCACTATGTTCCGTCGAGGTGTAAAATGCGCTTTCAAGGCCTCAACTGCATCTTCCATCGTATCACCTTGATTAGGCAAGGAATAGAACAATCTTTGTCCTTCAGTCCCCAGACAATGCAGCAGTAGTGCTCGTTTGCGAGCAACCGGCCATGCATCTCCAGAAGCACCAACAACAAGCAAATAATTCTGGAACATCCGTAGCCATGTGTCGAAAGGAATAGTTGGTTCACCAGGACATGGCAAAAAAGGCGTGGAAAAAGTAGAAACAGCTGCCATCTCAAAATGAAAGTACCTCGTCGCCAATTTGTTAAGTTCTTAGTAAAAAGAATGAAAGGGTTTCATAACTAGAACACTTTAATGAACAGTATTGCAAAAGTAGAACAGCACATCAGGCCGCACATGTAACACACTTCTTCACTTATCTTCCTTCCTCCCATCTCCCATTTCACGCTCTCTATTGCCACCTACTGGCCAATATGCACATAAGAACACAACAGTATACATATACAAACAACACAGAAAGGACAAGACAAGTGCAGTGTGAGTGTATGCAACGACCAGCAATGGAAATATCTATGAATGGGGAGTGAGGTAAATGAGAGAATGTCCAGGTGTTATCAGAATCCAGGGGCGTAACTATCGGTAAGCAGGGTAAGCGTTGCTTACGGGCCCGGACCAATCAGGGGCCCGCCCGATCTGGAAGAATTTGATTGACAGTCGGCGGGCCCTATCACATATTCATTGCTATCCGCTGTTCCCAGGCTTTCTCACGGACTTCAACGGGGCCGTCCGGGGCTAAGCCCCGGCACATAGGCTGAAGGTCTCGCTCTGCTCTTGCCAGTGTACCAGCTGCGCTTGTGCGCGTATACTCGTTGCGCTGGTGCGTGTGCACTGAAGTGAAGGGAATAATGCGTTTCCATTCATTATAGGGCATACTCACCAACGCAAGTTTAACGATTTGCGCGAACAGATTACATACAAAGTAAGACGCAACCAGGTGCGTTCTCACAGGGCGATGCAAATGACGCGAATTGGGCGGCGCAATTGCCGCGAAAACACGCGCTTTCCCCTTTAAACGCGTCTTCGCGCAAGTTATGCAACTCAAGCGAAAAAACTCAACTGCAAGAACGAGCTCTCACACAGGATCATTTGACATTGTAGAGGAGAGAGAGAGAGAGAGAGGTAAGAATGATGCCCACGTCGAGAAAACTTAATAGAAGACTAGAAACGTGTAAAGAATTAAAGTATGTATGTCACTCATCTAATTACAGTATGTTAACTGGATAACACTGGATATAACTCATTGTATAAGCATAGTTACACAAATCAAACCTAACTATATGATTGTTTTAGCTGCTGACCAGCATAGGGAATCTCTATGGCTAATTTATAAGACATGTAAGAGTCTTTTTGGGTATCTTATGCCTAGAATTATTCAAGGAGGTTAATTCTTTTAACTTCCTTTAAAGTTTGATCAATTGTGCATAATGACATGTGGAACAAATGGATATAGGGTGTCAAACTCATAGATTTGCATCATTTAAAATTCAGATGCTCTTTTTAAAATATTTGGGGTCAATCTCTGGCACAGCTTTAAAGCTGAAACTTATCAAATCCTATCAGAGGTCCAGAATGTCACTGAAACACACCAGTGGCTTTGCTGTCATCAGTATTAAACATGTTACCTTTGAAGTACCCCTCCCCGCAGAGCCCCCACACATAACAAATCCCAATTTAACCCCTGAATGTAAGTGAGCATCTTTTTTATGTATTTAGACCTAGGTGTATGTGTGTGTGTAGTCATAGCAGTGAGTAACAAAATGTTATAGTGTGCTGTCACCAGCAGTGTTGTTTCATATGTTATGGTGCGTTGTCACCGATGTTATGTTTTTGTTGTGGTGCGCGTAGGCTATTTCTGATTTTGTCAGTCATCTCATGTCTCTATGATCCTGTCCTGTCCCATTCATTGTAGTCTGCTTGTGGACATTGCGTCATCACGTGCTGTAGTAAAGGGCCCGCCTTGATAATCCTGCTTAGGGGCCCGGTGTTGGCTCGTTACGCTACTGTCAGAATCGCGTGTGCACCCGCTCCTCTGGAAGGAACGAGGTAAGTAAATGTGTATGTATGTGTGCATGTGTTCCTGTGCTGCTTCCCCAGCGGTGGCAGTTAATGTGACTTCTTCACAGGTCCAAAAACGCGGGGACGCGTTTTGACGTGTTTTCTCCTTATCATAGCAGAATCAACTTAAAATACTCCATCATTAATAATCAAACACTTACGTGTTTGACATCATTTGAAACTCTGAAGGGTCCTCTTTAATTAGTGTTCATTCACAAGAGATCTTTGTGTTTTTGTCAAATAAAGAAAATAAACAGGGTGCGCATTTAGACATTTCTGTCTCCGCTAGCTGTCTCTCAAATCAGGTTACAAAAATTAGTTGAAACTCTGTGAATACTCGTCACACAAACATGATACACATATCAAAAGAAAGCCTGAAATGTCTACTTTTAAACAAGCTAATTATAATCAAAAACAAATATTTCCTGTTTATATAATCTGCATTGAAGTAAAGAGAGTACAGCCACAGGCTGTTGGCATGGTAATGAAGAGACCAGCAGTTCCAACAATAATAAACAAAGCGTAAAGTTTTATCAGATTTAAAGACTTTACCGCATCTTTGGATTATAAACTTTAAACACACACGTGAGGAATATCTTAACTCTTTCACCGCCAGCGTTTTAAAAAAAGTTGCCAGCCAGCGCCAACGTTTTTCATGATTTTCACCAAAGTTGAATGCCTTCCAGAAAATGTTCTTCTTTAAATATATAAACATACTATATAAAAAATGAAAGAACAGACCCTCTGCTTTCAAACAAAAAAACCCGTTTCATCCTACCTTCAGTGGTTCTTTTGCAATCAGCTTTTTGATCAAAAAGCAGAGATAATAAAATTTTTGTGACAGACTTTTCATAGAGATCCCATTCAGAGCGATCTTTAAAACAGACACGGACATGCAGCCGCTTGCCATAGGGCAATACTTCCGGGTTTAAAAAGTTGCAGAAGGGCGACACCTGGTGGATAATAGCGGTATTGCAGAAAGACGGAAAATCTCGTCATTGGCGGGGTATCATCGATATCACGGAGAGCTCGCGCACATTGACACCATATGCGATGTGTTTTTAAAGTTCATACTCGCTTACAGAAACGCGTTTAAAACAAAAGCTAGACAATAAGGGGAAGGGCATCTGAAAACAGTCATCTGAAAACAGCTTTTTATATAACTATATCATTGCAGATGTTTATCTGAGATACTAATTTAGTTTATGTACATGATAGTTTATCTGAATCTAGAGCTATCATTTACCCATCAGTTTATGCTAACAGCTGTTCATAACTCTCTAACAGGTCTGCATCCCTCTCATCAGTACAAAACTATGAAGTGGAAAAACATATTCACACTTTTTGGACATAAATTTATATGGTGAGCCACATGAAGTTTACAGCTCTGTTGTTTATCAGTTTCTTATACAAGTTAAGTTTTTGAATAGGGTGTGTTCCCAAATAAACTGAAAATTTCCTACTGACCTTCATTTCTATTTTGATTATATTGTTAACTTCTTAATAAACCTCAAACAAACATGTATACATTTGTCCTCACATTCTTTACTGTAGTTCCCTCCTGCCTCATTATGCAGCTCATTATGCAGCTCATTATGCGAGGCTTTGTTTGCTAGCTGTCAATCAATCCTTCTTGCATACGGCCCCTCTAAACAAAAAGTGTCTTACAATTTCTAAATCAATATATTGTTTTATGTGAATAAGTAGGCAGGATGATTTTCACATCATTTTAAAGAAAAAACTCTAGACTACTAGATTCTGTTTAGAAAAGTCTTGTTAGTATGAGTTTTGTGGACTTATATCAGTGACTTAAAATTTTTGCTTTTTTAAAAACCACGCATAAACCTTTTTCTGTCAAAAATACAAACATGTACATACATGTAGCTCATATAATATTTTAGCCCAGTTTGTGCTGAACACAGTGGTATGAGACACTTGCCATTATTATGTTTTAGAGCAACTGAAAAAAGACCAAATGTAAGAGCATGTCAGAACCTCTGACAGTGTCCCAAAATGGTCGGACCCCAGAGGGTTAACAAGTTAATTAAGGTTCAGGAGCAGGACCATGCCTCAACTAATCAGCTCATTTCCCGTGTGTGTATATATATAACGAATCTACCTTCACCACACGTTCATCTCAGTTTTTCGACACCACACAGCCCTCTCTTTCATCCCACTTCCCCCCGACCCTCACCCCCCCTCCAACCTCCAACCTCTAACTTCGACCCCACTCACCCTTCCCCATCTAAACTCATCCTTCCATCCCAATTCCCCCCAGCCCCCAATCTTCTCTCCTTCAATCTCTAACATCCCAACCCTTACTTCCACAGGCTGCATCCAGGGGGGTCTTCAAGTAACTCTTCTAATGGTTACTTTGACATTTTTCAATCTGGTTTCAGACCACACCACAGTACAGAGGCAGCGCTCTTAAAGATAATAAATGATATTCGCCTCAATACAGACACAGGCAAACTATCAGTGCTGGTGCTACTCGACCTCAGTGCTGCTTTTGACACTGTCGATCACAACATACTTCTTGACCGGCTGGAAAACTGGGTCGGGCTTTCTGGGATGGTCCTGAAATGGTTCAAGTCATACTTAAAAGGGAGAGGTTATTATGTAAGTATAAGTGGCCATAAATCTGAGTGGACATCCATGACATGCGGAGTCCCGCAAGGCTCAATTCTTGCGCCACTCCTGTTCAACCTGTATATGCTCCCACTAAGCCAAATAATGAGAGAGAACAAAATTGCCTACCACAGTTATGCAGACGACACTCAGATCTACTTAGCTCTATCCCCTAACGACTACAGCCCCATTGACTCCCTGTGCAAATGCATTGATGAAGTTAACAGTTGGAAGTGTCAAAACTTTCTTCAGTTAAACAAAGAGAAAACTGAAGTCATTGCGTTTGGAAACAAAGATGAAGTTCTCAAAGTGAATGCATACCTTGACGCTAGGGGTCAAACAACTAAAAATCAAGTCAGGAATCTTGGTGTGATTCTGGAGTCTGACCTTAGTTTCAGTAGTCATGTCAAAGCAATAACTAAATCAGCATACTATCATCTCAAAAATATCGCAAGAATTAGATGCTTTGTTTCCAGACAAGACTTAGAGAAACTTGCGCATGCTTTCATCACCAGCAGGGTGGATTATTGTAATGGCCTCCTCACTGGCCTTCCCAAAAAGACCATTAGACAGCTCCAGCTCATTCAGAACGCTGCTGCCAGGATTCTGAGCAGAACCAGAAAATATGAACATATCACACCAGTCCTCAGGTCTCTACACTGGCTACCAGTTACATTTAGGATTGATTTTAAAGTATTATTAATGGTATATAAATCACTCAGTGGACTAGGACCTCAAAACATTGCTGATATGCTCACTGAATATAAACCCAACAGATCACTCAGATCATTAGGATCACATCAGCTAGAAATACCAAGGGTTCACTCAAAGCAAGGAGAGTCAGCTTTTAGCTATTATGCCGCAGCTGGAACCAGCTTCCAGAGGAGATCAGATGTGCTCCAACAGTAGTCACATTCAAATCCAGACTCAAAACACATCTGTTTAGCTATGCATTTACTGAATGAGCACAATGCTGCGTCCGAACTGATTGCACTATATTATATATGCACTATTTTAATTCTTTTTATTTCTCTTGATTTTATTCTTATTTTTAACTGTTTTATACTTTTTCACACATTTAAACAGTTTTTATTAAAATCACATTTATTTTCTTTTAATTGATATTTTAAATTCATGTATCTTTGATTTTTGTTTTTTCATTTGTATGTAAAGCACTTTGAATGACCTCTGTGTATGAAATGTGCTATACAAATAAACTTGCCTTGCCTTGCCTTGCCTTGCCTTGCCAAACTCAGCTTACTGCCTACCGAGACGAACCCCCCCCTCTGAGTCTCCCGGGTCAGATTCCCTGATTAGCCAGATGGAGAATCAACGTAACTCCTCCTTTCCCATTTCCTTTCGACCCTTATTCACTCATAAAGCTAATAGCAATTATGTGCAGTTGTGGTGTGGTCCTTGCTAGTGAATAAAAAAAAAAAAAAACTTTTTATCCAACAAGCTGTAAGAAACAAAATTGCTAAAAGCCACTAAAGATAGCGCTGGACCTAAACAGACACACCTCCATGTGAACTCGGCATGAATGACAGGGGAAAAAACACCCCAGGAAATAAAACGTCACACAAAGATTGTTGAATTCATTGGCTGCACGTTTTGTCTATCAATATTATCTATGAAGTAATTGGCTGGAGTCATTGGCTGGTGGAGGAATGAGCCAGCGATTAGTTACATCCCTAAAGGATGGCACGTTTTTCGACGGCGCTGTTTGGATATTAGGCTTGAAACCACAGCCGGATGAACTCAAAGTACCGCGAGAGCTATTCAAGAAATCTTATGGAGTAGACTAATTTGGGCTCGCTTTCGTGATACTTTGACATCATCCTCCTGTCAGTTCTTGCAGCGCAGCATGAAGTCGAACACACAAAAAAGTCACACAAAGTTCATTGAATTTGTTATCTAATAGGCTAGATGTTTTGTCTATCAATATTTTCCATGAAGTCATTGGCTGGTGGAGGAATGAGCGAGCTTTGGTACATCCCATAAAGGACGTCACGTCTTTCGACGGCGCTGTTTGGATATTATCTATTATACTATCTCCCTACTTTTAAAAACAAACTTTGAAGGCACATATGTTACGACTTACAGTTTTTTACGATTGCTTACACAAAATCTTTTCATGTCACACGATTTTTGAAAGCTCTCACTCAAAGTGGAAAACTACATGCCAAATCTTCAAAACCATAAGCTATTTCTCAGCCTTTGACTCAGTTTTCAATTGCATCAAACACTTTTTTCAAAACACTACACACAATTCTCTACCTAAAACACAAAGATCTATGAGGAGGTGACTTGATTTCCTTTTCCAAACACAACCAAATCAAAATGCTACACTTATTCACCAGGTCACACAGACAAACTCCTCACATGTGCAAACACTAAATGCTTTACTGATCACTAACCAATCACTGCTTTACTTTAGAGTAGCATAGATATGCCTATAAATAGGTCAAAGGTCAGATTACCTGTTTTGGCAATCTGCACACCACCCCTGCCAATTCCTGGACCGGGACCTCACACACAATTTACTGTATTCTACTGTAAAGAATATACTTTTGGTTTACATGTTTATAGTTTTGTTGTATGCTAATGTATACAACAGTAATGTTTCCCCTAATAAATATTTTCTGTTTCTACATTGCATTGGCATTTCCGGTGTACTTGTTACCCCTCTCAGCAGATTACTTTCACTGTAGAACATTGTATTGAAATGTAGATCTAAGCCCATGAAAGACCAAAGAGCTTTAGATTTAGAACAGCAGTGTTTAGAGGGTATATCCAAAAATGTATTATTATGAAAGAAGTGTTTGCCATTTGATGCAAGTGAGTGCTTGATTCTGACATGTGTTTGTGGCATTCTGAATCCAGTGTTGCATTTTGAAGGAGATATGAGCTATTTTGCATTTTGTGTGTGCAGTTTTGAGAATTGTGTGTATAGTTTTGAAAAAAGGAGACTTAGTTTTGAAAACGTGTGTAAGCAATTGGTAAAAACTGTAAATAGTCATCAAATTGTATGTTATATTCTTTTACCAGACGTTCATGCGAAATATGATGTAAACAATAGACTATATATCTATCAGGCATGTGATTGGCTAAGGACAAAAAAAGCAGGAAAATAAATTAAGACCCCCCCCACACACACACACGCCAATCAAACTGGTGGCGGATCTATACGGATAGTAAAGCAGGACCCATAACAACTTATTTGAACAAAAAAACACATTTTAATTTATTTTACAGCTAGATGTGCATCATGCAACTTTTTTGTAGCCTGGTTAGCCAGACCTACATCAAGATGTAAGGTCTGGCAACTCTTCACACAAACTGCTCAATGCAAGGGGCGGGATATAAGGTTGTCCCTCAAAATGCCTCTGCACGCAATAGGATAGCGCTATGACGGATCAGAGCAACGAAGAAGGTGACGTAGTTACCGTAACCAGTCGGCAAAACTCCAAACACATCTTTCTTGCTTAAAAAAGACTTCAGTAGGGTTTATTTGCTCTTCTCTCAAAGAAAAACATAAGTCTAAGTCCTCCAGAGTCGCGGCCAAAGCCGCTTCAAAAGATAGCTGTTCGCCAGCAGCAGCAGCCATTCTCTGTTTTCAAGTAGGAACCGTTGCAGCTCTGTCGTCATCATGTTAAGCCCGCCCCACAGACGCTACACACGATGTGATTGGCCTGACCAAATTTTGGTTTTTGGACCGGTTAAGTGTATTGTGAGTGCCTAGACTAAACCCTGGCAGCAAATATATTTTGCGGCCGCTAGGGTGCGTCTAGATTTCTAGGCTAACTTTTTTGTACAGTATGACACATAACAACTTATTTGGTGGATAGGGTTGCCACCTTTCTGAAATGAAAATAAGGAACGGGGTGGGGGGGTTACATGCCCCCACAGAAGATAATTTTTTAAAAAAATAACCCCTGAAACGAAGACTTAGTGGAAACTAATTAATAAATTTAGATAATTATATTTTATATAACTTCTTAGGCCCTAAATCTTTAATGAATAGCAAAGTAAGTTATGCCTAAGTATACAAGACTGAACCACATAGATGTGAAATATAAAGGCTATCATGATCATTTTGCCAACAATGAACCATGGTTTTAATTTAAGTTTATAATACGCCCTCTTCAAAGACCCCACCCCTTTTTAAACCTTGAGCTATCTAAATCCATAATTATTTAATAAGAAACCCATCAGAAATGATTGACACATTATGAGACGGGAGGGAGCGGGACACAGGAACAGAGGGAGAGCACTGGAGAGATATATATGTGGATTGTTAGGCTAAATCTGTACTATCTCTTTTAATATAATCACTTTCTTATCAACTATATTTGAGTTTTAAAAATCCACATAATTACATACCATATGAGCCTCAGGAGACGACTGACGGACAATGAACCTTAACATTCCTCCATCCTGTGCCCGCAGCCTCTCGCTCCTCTTGTGATTATCTCCTCATGCGTGCTGCTTTATATCACACACTCCGCCGTGACAAACAGAAAAAACGCGACGGCATATGGTACAATTGGCCTTGTATTCATTGTCCCTCACGCATTCCAGCCACGGGTAGTCATTTTCCCATTCAATTCTATATTTTTGTGCTCGTTTCTTTTTCGCCGGCTGCTCGGATGCAGTCATTTTTACATTTCCCGCTGTTGTCACTTGTCGTCATCGTTGCTATGATACGTGACATCACAATGACTGAAACGACCAATGGGGCTGCAAGATGTTAAAAACGCTACGCAGATCATAGACAAACAGAGGGAGAAATTACCGCACCGTCAGGGTTTTCTTATACAAATGATGCGGTCTTCGTTCATGGCTGACATTAAAAGCTATGTGTCTGTCATGTATTTGCACTGAATTAATTTTCATAAAATATGGAACAAACCGGAACGGTTGGCAACCCTATTGGTGGATGTGTAACAGTGGGAATCAAAAGCAAGTGTCTTGTCCACTGCTCCATCACCACCTCTCTCTATAACAACAACCATGACAAAAAAATATGTTTTAACTTATTTTTGTTTTACATTTTTACCCAACTTTAACAGCTAAATGTGCCACATGCAAATGTTCATTTCAAAAGAAGGCCTATTTTGCAGACATCCATATAAAATGTAGGCAATGGCTTATAAAGAACGAATAAATCTTACAAAGATTTTTTTCATATCCACTTAAGTTTCTCAGCTTGCACTCTAGCATTTGTGTGATCCAGGTATCGTTAAAAAATGGTTATCATTCGCATGGCTACTTTTACTTTTATACTTTAAAATGATAGTTCACCCAAAAATGAAAATTATGTCATTATTTACTCACTCTAATGTCTTTACAAACCTGTATAAATTTTGTTGTTCAGATGAACACTCAGGAAAATATTTTAAGAAATGTTTGTAACCAAACTGTTCATTGACCCCATTTACTTCCATAGTATTCTATTACGTTTCTCAAAATATCTTCCTTTGTGTTCATCAGAACAAATACATTTATACAGGTTTGTAACAACATGAGGGGGAGTAAATTATGACAGAATTGTCATTTTTGGGTGAACTATCCCTTTAAAGAGTAACTAAACCCCTGGTCAGAGCCTGACTCCACCCACTGCAATATTTGAAAAATGCAAGAAAAGTGGGCAGATCCCAACGGAGATAGAGGGGACGAACTAAGTGTGTGGTGAGATCGTAACAAGGGCGTGGTGAGCTTGAACCTGCCTACGTCACGAGTTATTTCTTGGACCCAACATCCAATAGGAAAATTCAACTGCAGTAGCCACCGTTCAACCTGAAGAGGGCAGCACTCAGACGTTTTTACACCATATATGGTAGTATTGAAGCACTTTATATCCAAATGTCAAAAAACTTACTAAAATCAACGAACAGCAATAATAAAGCATAATTCTTACAGATCAATAACTAAAAAAAGTTGGTTTAGGGTTTAGTTACTCTTTAAGTAAATTTCCAAGCCTGTAGCCTACTTTGGTACTTTTTACTTGAGTAAAGAAGTTAAATCAGTACTTCTACTTTTACCAGAGTATTTTTTAATACAAATATCTGTAAAAATGTGCTACACAGGACCTTTAGTTATAATAAAGTGTCTTAAAGGTCTCTTTTCCTAATTTTAGACCCCTGTAGATGAGTCACTTTGTTAGCTGTGAAACATAAACAATAGAAGGTTGACACTAATAAATAAAAGTAATTGTACAAAAAAGTAAAGGTGCTATTTATTTTAATCAAACTGGTCAACCTTAAAACACGAAACCTTTGAAACAAACGATGATACAGAGACCGTTTATCAATCCTAGGCTGCAGCCATCCGGAGGTCGCATTTCTAAGCTGCATACGTCATCAAGACTCATCAAGATTCACAATATTCACAATTATAAAGTTTACTATTATTCTTAGTTAATCGTAAATTGTTGTAATATGTTTATGACTTCCAAATGTAATGCTCAGTTAGGTTAAACCAGGCTCGATGACGTATGCAGCCTGCATATGAGACCTCTGCAGCCTTCCTATTGAGAAACGTTCAGAGCAGGTAACTTATTTCCTTGCCTTTTTTCGGAACCAATATTGTTGCATTGTCCCTCTCTCAGTCGCCACCATGATTTTCTGCAATGGCGTTCGTTTTTCCTCTCATTTCTGTGAAAATTGCCGCTCCAAATCCACCAAGTAAACCGACGTATATGTTTGCCGCTTTGTTTCGCGTCACGCAAGTGACAGCCAAACGTCGCAAATGAGGAGAAGAGAGGAGAGAAACGATCGGGTCTGACTGGTGAATGAATTGACAACATAACATCTGGATTGTTTTAATGTAAACACGTGAATGCAGCATCTGAATACAGGGTATGAATCGAGATTGTGATTCTTTTTTCGATAGACACAAGCAATAATAAATACCCAGATCATCCGATCTGGAGATGTTCTTTTCACGATACCACTGTAGCGCGAGGGCGACTGAGGTACACTGCAGGACCCCTCGCAGGGAGCTTGATTGACATGAGCAATACGGAAACACGTCCTTGTTGATACTTGGAAAGGAAGGAAAATGCATCTCTTTGTCATCTGACGTGCCGCCCGGTGTGGCTCTGTTGCGCGGGGACGGCGATTGTGGTTCTGGCCCGGGTTACCATGGTGACGGCTGTGAGATGCCCCCCTCCCCCATATTTTTTTTTTTACATATCTGCATGATTCACGTAGATCACATTTTCAGGTCAGAAAATCCGGAATTCCGGATTAATCCGGACAAATCACATCCCTGATCTATATTTCACGGATTATACGCATTTGTGGACAAAAATGGTCATTGGATGATTTCACACATCTGGAAAAAAAAGTCCTGTTTATTTTTTTGCATGTTGTCATCGGGCCTTCTGTGACAAAATATGATGCTAGAGCATCTGTATCTCAAAACGGCTTTACAGGGGGTATGGCTTAGCTAAATGAGATGTAAATGAGCCCTATTGTCACTCCCAGCAGGAGAAAGGTGACAACGAGCCAAACTTTTAAAAGGCTATTTCTAAGATTTGTGTTTTTTTGAGTTCCTACATTCAAATGCCCACAACTTCTCCAAATATTATCAGATTTCCATGTGTTACAAATCGTTGGAAAGCTTAGAGACTACACTTTCAGAATCTGTGAATAACTCAAAATGCCCCAGATCTGACTTGTGTCCCTACCAAAAAAATGTATGAGGAAATATCAAACATGTACAAAATCAAATTCATTGAAGGAATACCACAGACTCTGAATGATGATCTTTTGTTCCCTGTTAATACAACATCTTTGCTAATTCTAGACGATGTCATGCGCAAGGCGTCTGGTAACATCGAAGTGGAGAAGGCTTTCACGCAGTATGTACATCACAGAAACATAAGCGTTATTTATATTGTACAGAATTTATTTTGTCAGGCAAATCCAGTAGGACCATAGCCTTAAACACAAACTATCTGATACTATTTAAAAATCCCAGAGGCACAAATCAGGTCATGGTTCTTGCCAGACAGATGTACCCTGGAGAAACTAAATATTTTATGGAGGCTGACAGAGACGCGACCAGCCAACCTTTTGGTTACCTTATGATTGATTATAAAGCAAAAACACTCCCTTTAGAAGTCTTGGATTTTAAAGAATTAGTTAGTTCATTTAGAAATAGTTGGTTGAAAAAATGTCTCTAATGATTCAATTTGGTATTACATTCCCAATACAATATTTTGTACATTAGGTGGTCTATATTTTCTTTTAAAATGTAATTTCAGTCCTTCTAAATTGCCGATTTCTAATTTCACCAACAAGTTTTACTTGCTTGGAAATTGTGTTATGTACACAACCCCCCCCCCCCACACACACACACACACACAAATAAATTTGCTGGAATAATTAAAATATTTGAATTTGTGGAAAGTCTCTTTTATTTATAAGTGGTATGACAGAGGTATTGTCTTTGTTTTGGATTTATTTAATGATTATGGTACTATACTGGAGTATGAAGAATTTATGACGATGTATAGTTTTCCTCTGCCAGCTAGATCCTTCAATTCTGTTATCAAAAGTTTGTCTCCAAGTTATTTATTTAAGACATACTTGAGTTATAATGAAAGGAAAACAATTATGCCCAGACTTTCACTGGATGGAGTTTGTTTTCTTGATAAAAAATGTAACAGTAGATATATAAAGCGAGTATTACATTATTCAGTATATACATCCCCTAGATGTAAATCTTTCTGGTCTATTTTTTTGGACAATATTCTTTGGAAGAGAGCATGGTTACTCCCTGAAAAATTTTACATTTCTAATAAAATTCAAGAGATACATTTAAAAATTTTACATAATGTTTATCCAACGAACTCTTTCTAACTTATGTGTGTTTTGCAAAGCTGAAGAAGAAACTTTACTACATTTATTCTATTATTGCAAGCAGGTTAAGTCTCTTTGGGAGAACTTAAGTTGTTATTTATCTTCTTTTATAAAAGGTAATTTAAAATTCTCATTGAAGGCTTTTTTTATTTTTCTGGTAGTAACCATGTTGTCAATTTTTTGTTTTACATTATATATTTTTTATTCATAAATCTAAATTTCCAACAGTTACCTAGATTTGATGTAGCTTATTGCTAAATCTCTTAAACACATTGATAATAATAAGAATAACAAGTTTATTAAGGCTTATGATGATATTATGCTTTTTTCTTTATTTCATTATATGTCAATGCAGTGCTATTTTGTATTGGTTTTTTGTATTTGTATTTCTTTTGTCTTGCAATAGAAAAAGCTTCACCTGGAGAGTGAGCTGTTACTGTGGTTTAGATACTTTCTTGGCGTTGGTCACGCCCGACAATAAAAAGCCGAAACCAACATGAGACCACACAAGAACAAACACGATTTCAGCACGTGACACAAAGGTAAACAAGACAGTGTTTCTTAGCAATGAGGCTGCACTAAAACTTCACAAGACTACACTGTCAGAAATAGGGGTACAGTAGGGGTCCATTTCTGTCCCCCAAGGTACAATCTACACAGAAGTACCCCATAGGGCTCATTATTGGACCTCAAGGTACATGTACATTTTTGAGGGTCAAAAAGGTACATATTTGTTCCCAAGCATTAAAAGGTACATATTTGTACCATTTCTTTTAAAGGATAAGGTACAATGTTAAGAGACAGCCTCTTGCTATTTTTTTTATTTGTTGTTCTAGACAACTGCTGTAAATCTGGTCAATAAAGTAAGTAACCATTGTGTCAATTTTAGTTTCCTTTAGTTGGGCACATGGATCTTAAAGTAGTGTTAGTTTTCTTCTGTTCATTGACAATGTGTTTAATTTTAAATTTTAATTTAAAATTTTAATGAAAAAAAGTTAAATTCAATTCATAAAAGCTGTGCTTTGAACTCAAAAACTGCAATTGATTAACCATTACTTAAACTGAATAACTACTGAATAACTGAATCACACACACCATAAGAAACGCGCTTTTATTTTGACACACGCCCATACCCCCACATCTCACGGTCGGAGTCGAGTTTCACAGAGTAGCAGCAACAGGAGGAGGACATGACAGCTATGAAGAGCATTAACAGGTAAACACTGGAAACTCCTTCATCATCTTTAAAGCATTTTTAAACTTTGAAAATGTGTTGTCTGTCGTGACACTTCATTTTAATAATGATTCGGTTACGGTAATTTGTGTAAAGTTGTATACGACGTGGCAACGCGACATTGACACAGCACTATTGCCTCAGACTCATTTTTATGAGCAGGTTAATGTGCATTAAGTATATCACAGTTCTGTAAGTGGAGAAATAATTCATATTTATGTGTGTTTTCACAGTTTAATTGAAATTTAAAAGACAGACTGTCTAACGTTACACGCCACCAAACAGTAATTTACACAGAAACCTTTTTAAGGTAACGTTACCAAATTTATTAATATGTATTTTTATGTGTGTTTTCTCACAATTTAGCACAAACGTTTCCAGCGCAAATTTGAATCTCTCTCAGTCAGTCAGGGGGGAGATTAACTGACAGACTGTCTAACGTTACTCTTTATCAAACAGTCATTTTGTCATGGTAGGATGAGTCCATCGTGACTTTCTGTGTTGTGTTTGTTGGGATGACTGAAGTGTGCATGTGCGTGTCTGATCACTAACGATCTGAGTGAGTGCAGGTGTGCGTGATTGCTTTACTCCAGCTGGCGGTGGTTACCCAGACGGCATATATACTCACTCATTCTCTTCTCTCACTGCCAGATGATTATGCTACATGTCTTGCCTGTGTTCTCGTGTTCGTGTGTTCCTGTGGTCTCGTCTTCGCGTGAAGGTCTGCCTGTTTGTGTATCCGGTTTCATCCGTTCACCTGACTTCACCCGCTTCACCACCAGGATTTGTCACCGCAGCCTTTGTCTGTCCAACCATATCATCCGTATCATCTGTGTTATTTTCTTAAAGGGATACTTCACCGATTTAACATTCAGCTTTGTATCTGTAGAAACCCGGCAGTATTACTGAATGACCATGTTTCCCTCCCTCATTTCCCCCTGAGAGGAGAGATATCTGCATTTTGGTTCTGCAAAAAAGTCCTCCGATGATGTAATATGACAATTTTTGCATCATCGGAGGACTTTTTTGCAGAACCAAAATGCAGATATCTCTCCTCTCAGGGGGAAATGATGGAGGGAAACATGGTCATTCAGTAATACTGCCGGGTTTCTACAGATACAAAGCTGAATGCTAAATCGGTGAAGTATCCCTTTAATAAACTGTGTTTCATTCAGTCCTGCATTTGCTTCCTGATTTTCACATACAGTCATCACAGAATCATCTGGCCCACATGGAAGCAGCAGGAAAGGGTTCCCCGGCTCGGTTTGAGGAATTTATCTCCGCTGCCATACATCGCTTCACCACCCAGGATAGCCGGATTGAGGAACTGAGCCGGGGAATGAAGGACATGACAGACAAGGTGTCCGAGCTCACCCAGGCGATCCAACAGTTGACGCTCCCCACTGCGCCACCCACACCGTCTGTTCCTCCTACACCACCCGCGAGCGCGTCCCGTCAGGAACCCAAATTATCCACGCCAGAGAAATACGCAGGTGATCCAGAATGTTGTAGACCATTTCTATCTCAATGCTCTCTTCATTTTTTCCTTCAGCCCCAGACCTACACTACGGAGGAGAGTAAAGTGGGGTTTGTTTTATCTCTGCTGACGGGAAAGGCGGCGCGTTGGGGAACAGCGGTGTGGGAAAACCACGACCCGTGTACCCAGACTTTTGAGGCGCTCTCTTCCATGATGCGTAAGGTGTTCGATCGATCTGCAGTTGGAAGAGACGCCGCTAGGAAGCTGGCTGATCTGCGTCAGGGTACACGGTCGGTGTCGGATTATGCTATTGACTTTCGCACGCTAGCGGCGGACACGCACTGGAATGAGGAGGCGCAGTGGGATATTTTCCTGCATGGGTTAACCGGCCGCATACAACGAGAGTTACAACATGGGGAGGTCCCATCCTCCCTAAATGGACTTATTGATGCTGCCATCCGAGCGGACATTCGATTGAGAACGATTCCTGCTTACGACGATGAAGTGTTGTCCCACGCTGTTCCGGAAAGAACGCCCTCCTCGAGGGAGACTGCGGCCGGTTCCTCCCTGTCCGATCCGGAGCCCATGCAGGTGGGTCGAGCTCGGCTTTCCCGGGAGGAGAGGATTCGCCGTCGATCACTGGGTCTTTGCCTGTACTGTGGGGAGGCCGGACACCTACTCCATCGGTGTCCGGTAAAAGGCAGCGCCCGGGAGTAAATCTGGAGTTACTTTCGGGCGGAATATCTTCGGCAAAGACCCCTCTAACATCTACCCTCCTCCCGGCGAAGCTGCGGTGGCGAAACACACATCTCACCTGTGACGCACTACTGGACTCGGGAGCCGAGGGGAATTTAATCGATCATCACTTTGCACGTAAGCTCCAAGTTCCGTTGTCTTCTCTTTCCAAACCCATATCACCCTTCGCACTCAATGGAAGTGAGTTATCTGTCATCACCCACGTCACAGACCCCGTCACCATTTGTATAACCACTCTGAGACTTTGCAGTTTTTTGTTACGGTTTCCCCTCTGGCTCCCATTGTACTTGGACATCCCTGGCTGCTCAAACACAACCCGTCTGTCAACTGGAGGCTGGGTACTATCACCGGTTGGAGTGAAGCTTGTCATAAGTCTTGTCTTGTCTCTGCTTGTGTACCTGTCTCTGCGTCTGTGTTTCAGGAGGAGACGATGGATTTAACTAACGTGCCCGCTGAGTACCATGATCTGAAGGGAGTGTTCAGTAAGTTCCGGGCCGCTTCTCTACCTCCACATCGTCCCTATGACTGTGCCATAGATTTACTGCCAGGTACGTCTCCGCCTAAAGGCAAACTTTACTCTCTTTCTGTTCCTGAGATGGAGGCCATGGAGAAATACATTTTTTTGATTCTCTGGCAACCGGGTTCATTCGCCCTTCTTCATCTCCAGCGGGGGCGGGGTTCTTTTTTGTTGGTAAGAAGGATGGGTCCTTGCGTCCTTGTATTGATTACCGAGGGTTGAATAACATTACGGTAAAGAATACTTATCCTTTGCCGTTAATGTCTTCGGCCTTCGAGAGGTTGCAAGGAGCCTCCGTCTTCACAAAACTGGATTTACGTAATGCTTATAATTTGGTCCGCATAAGGGAGGGGGATGAATGGAAAACTGCTTTTAACACCCCTCGTGGCCATTTTGAGTACTGCGTGATGCCTTTCGGATTATCTAACTCGCCAGCAGTTTTCCAAGCACTCGTTAATGACGTGTTGCGAGACATGGTCGATCAGTTTCTGTATGTCTACCTGGACGACATACTGATTTTTTCTACGTCTCTCCAGGAACATGTGCAACACGTACGACGAGTGCTTCTTAGGTTGCTAGAGAATGGGCTTTTTGTCAAGGCGGAGAAATGCGAATTTCATGCACAGTCTGTTTCCTTTCTAGGGCACATCATTTCGACTGAGGGTGTCCGTATGGATCCGGAGAAAGTTAAGGCTGTGGTGGATTGGCCATCCCCAGAGTCTCGCAAGGCCCTGCAGAGATTTCTGGGGTTCGCCAATTTTTACCGGCGTTTTATTCGCAACTTCAGCCAACTAGCCGCACCTCTGACCGCCTTGACCTCCCCTAGTACGGCGTTCAGGTGGTCGGATGCAGCCCAGACTGCATTTGCCAAACTGAAAGGCTGCTTCGTTTCAGCCCCAATTCTCGTGGCCCCTGATCGCAAACGCCAGTTCATAGTGGAGGTCGACGCGTCAGATGTGGGGGTAGGAGCCGTGTTATCCCAACGCACATCTTCAGACGGAAAGGTGCATCCCTTCGCGTTTTACTCCCATCGCTTGTCGCCTGCTGAACGTAATTATGACATTGGTAATCGGGAGTTGTTGGCTGTTAAACTAGCACTGGAAGAATGGCGTCATTGGCTTGAGGGGTCGGGTGTGCCCTTCATAGTCTACACTGATCACAAGAACCTAGAATACATTAAATCTGCTAAACGTTTGAACTCTAGGCAGGCTCGGTGGGCTTTATTTTTCGGTCGTTTCGATTTCACATTGTCCTACCGTCCAGGTTCTAAAAACACCAAACCTGATGCTTTGTCCCGCATTTTTGAGCGTTCCGATCGTGTTTCCTCTCCCGAGCCCATTTTACCGGAGACTCTATTCATCTCCGCGCTCTCATGGGAGATCGAATCGAAGGTAACTAAAGCCTTAGAAGGGGTAACGCCCCCGGCCCGTTGCCCACCGAACCGACTGTTTGTGCCAGAGGGGCTGAGATCAGAGGTACTTAAATGGAGCCATAATTCCAGTATAGCTTGCCATCCAGGGGTCAGTCGAACCAAATTTTTGGTTAAGCAACGATTTTGGTGGCCAGGGATGGCTCGTGACACACACGACTTTGTGTTGGCTTGTTCGGTTTGTGCTGTTGGTAAGTCGTCTAATCGTCCTCCTGACAGATTACTTAGACCGCTGCCTGTCCCTTCGAGACCCTGGTCCCATATCTCCCTCGATTTTATTACTGCCCTCCCACCCTCCCAGGGCAATACGGTGATTTTAACCGTAGTGGACCGATTCTCGAAGGCGGCTCATTTTATTCCCTTGCCCAAATTGCCTTCTGCCAAGGAGACAGCGGTCGTTATCATAGACCACGTATTCCGGTTACATGGCCTCCCGACAGACGTGGACTCCGATAGAGGTCCCCAATTTATATCTAAATTTTGGCGAGAGTTCTGCAGGTTGCTAGGGGCTACGGTTAGTCTGTCTTCGGGGTTTCATCCTCAAACTAATGGTCAAACCGAACGAGCCAATCAGGACGTGGAGAGGGTGTTGCGATGTTTGGCTTCCAAGAATCCTTCCTCCTGGAGCCAACAACTCTCTATGGTGGAGTACACGCACAATTCTTTACCAGTGTCAGCTACGGGCCTATCTCCGTTTAAGTGTAGCTTAGGGTACCAACCACCTTTATTTCCCAGTCTGGAATCCGAGGTCGCGGTCCCCTCCGCACACGCTTTCGTCCAGAGGTGCCGTCGCACTTGGAGTAGAGCTCGTGAAGCTATACTCCAAGCGAGACTGCGCACCAAGGCTAAGGCTGATCGCCACCGGTCGAAGCCTCCCGTTTACGTCGTGGGTCAAAAAGTGTGGCTTTCTACTCAGAATATTCCGATGCGTTCCGTCTCGAATAAGTTGACTCCCAAATTTATCGGCCCGTTCTCTGTTGCTAAGATCATTAACCCAGTAACAGTCCGCCTTAACCTCCCTCCTGTGTACAGACGAATTCATCCGGTTTTTCACATTTCCAAAATTAAACCCGTGTTTAAATCTCGTCTTAACCCGCCTGTTCCGGTTCCCCCCCCCCGCCTCGTATCGTAGATGGGGAACCAACTTATTCGATTAACCGTATTCTGGACGCTAGACGGAGGGGACGCGGATTTCAGTACTTGGTGGATTGGGAAGGTTACGGTCCGGAGGAGAGAAGTTGGGTTCCTGGCCAGGACATATTGGATCACTCCCTTATTGATGATTTCCATCACAGGTCTAGGAGCCCGAGAACGTCAGGTGACGTCCTTGGGGGAGGGGGTACTGTCACGGTAGGATGAGTCCATCGTGACTTTCTGTGTTGTGTTTGTTGGGATGACTGAAGTGTGCATGTGCGTGTCTGATCACTAACGATCTGAGTGAGTGCAGGTGTGCGTGATTACTTTACTCCAGCTGGCGGTGGTTACCCAGACGGCATATATACTCACTCATTCTCTTCTCTCACTGCCAGATGATTACGCTACATGTCTTGCCTGTGTTCTCGTGTTCGTGTGTTCCTGTGGTCTCGTCTTCGCGTGAAGGTCTGCCTGTTTGTGTATCCGGTTTCATCCGTTCACCTGACTTCACCCGCTTCACCACCAGGATTTGTCACCGCAGCCTTTGTCTGTCCAACCATATCATCCGTATCATCTGTGTCATTTTCTTAATAAACTGTGTTTCATTCAGTCCTGCATCTGCTTCCTGATTTTCACATACAGTCATCACACATTTACCCAGAAACCTTTAAAAGGTAACGTTACCACATTTATTAATGTATTTTTATTTTGTTTGAGTACACCACAGTTATTTAAGTGGAAAATTAATTTATATTTGTGGGTTTTCTCACAGTTTAGCACAAATGTTTCCTGCACAAGTTTGAATCTCTTTCAGTCAGGGGGGGAGATTGACTGACAGACTGTCTACTCGCCACCAAACAGTCATTTACCCAGAAACCTTTTAAAGGTAATGTACCACATTTATTCATTAATTTATTATGTTGTTTGAGTACACCACTGTAGTATATCGGGTGGAAACAATAAAGAGGCTGTGCAGAACGACTTAAACACGTCTTTACTTCTTACTTAACAGACTTACACTACAGGTGCTGCAAAGGCTCAATCAAGTTTTCTCACCAAACTTAACATAACAACGGCCTTTACAATAACGACCCACAAGGTGGCAGTCTCAACCAGTCAATACACAAATCTATTACATTCCTCCCCTTTAAGTTTTAAACAAGAACAATTTTTTTTCCTTGTTTAGAATAATTAGCAACAACAAACTTTGCATTTAAATCTCACAACCAAAATAAATCCACTGCCCTAATTAAATCTAAACTATAGCAAAATATTAACTTCTTATTTTCAACAAAAGAAAATGTCTCTTGGCAGCTTATGCCCACTGCAGATTTACATTTACCTACAAAAGTTCTGCCAGTTATAGATCCAGTCTTTTAAGTGGTACACGGACCCTCTCTGGGTACCGCCGTTTCTCAGGTGAACTTTTATTTACTGTGGGGAAGGACTCTTCGACAACCTGTTCAGTTGGTTTATTGAGAACAGTAGGTGGTATTTGCGTCACAGGTGCACTGGGCAAAACAGTAGGACGGGCACAGTCCATAGTTACTGGCGGCTCATTTTCGACCACTGGTGAAGGCAAGCTTTGTGGAAGTGTCACCACATTACCTCGCCACGGCAACATGTGGTCAACATGCACTGTACGCTGCCTCTGACCATCTTGTACCACATATGTGACAGCTCCCAGTCTTTTAAGTACTTTTGCCTGATTCCATTTTTCCACTCCTCCCCTGAAATTTCGGACGCGGACCGCTTCCCCTTCCTGAAAGAAGTGAAGAGATGAGCCACCACAGTCATGATGATGTTTCTGAGTGGCTTGTTTCTCTTCAATCCGTCTGGCAAGCGTGGACCTTAGCAAACTGAAACGGGTTCGTATTTGGCGTTTCAGAAATAACTCAGCCGGTGTCCCTCCCGTCACTGTGTGCGGTGTACTGCGGTACATGAGCAGGAAATTTGCAAGTCTATGACTGAGTGACAAGGAACCCTTTTTCTCCACCTCCAACACATCTTTTGTCAGTGCACGTTTCAAAATCTGCACCGACCTCTCGGCAGCTCCATTCGATGCAGGATGATATGCAGGAACCGCAGTGTGTTTGATACCGTTTCTCTCCAGAAACTGTGTAAACTCCCTCGACACCAGCTGTGGACCATTACCTGATACCAGCTCTTCTGGCAGTCCATATGCAGAGAACAGGCTTCGGAGCACTTCAATGGTGTTGTAAGAGGTGGTAGAAGACATAGGAAAAACTTCTAACCACTTTGAATGACTATCAATGACCACCAGAAAATACTGCTTGTCCTTTTCAGCAAAATCAATATGAATTCTCTGCCACACTCTTTCTGGCCATCTCCAGTGGTGCAGCGGTGCAACTGCTGGCATTTTCTGAACCGCTTGACAGATAGAGCAACTTTTCACAAGCTCTTCAATTTCCCCATCGCAGCCAGGCCACCACATGTAACTGCGAGCGAGAGCTTTCATGCGGCAGATACCTGGGTGCACATGATGCAGGTAAGCGCTGTCGATAGTTTGGGGGTATGATGACTCGCTGGTCCCAAAGAACACAACCTTGTTCCACTGACAACTCCTGCCTGCGTATGAAATAAGGCCGCAGTGCTTCGGCCTGAACATGACTTGGCCATCCATTCAATGTGTAGCTCCACACTGTAGGATCTTTTAAAGTGGCTCTCTCTATGTCCCTTGCATCCACGGGTAGTTCCTCCACCTGTGAGAAGTAGAAAATACCTCCCTCTTCTCCTGTGTTGTCGAATGAGGCACTGGGTAGGCGAGACAAAGCATCAGCATTTGCATGATCAGCTGATCTTCTGTACTCAATATCATAACTGTATGCCATAAGAATGAGAGCCCAGCGTTGCATCCTTAATGCTGCTAAAGTTGGAACTGCTGACTTTGGTCCCAGAATAGTTAACAGCGGTTTGTGATCTGTAATGAGTGTGAATTTCCTCCCATATAGGTATTTATGGAATTTCTTGACTCCAAAAATGATGGCAAGTGCCTCCTTTTCAATTTGGGCATATTTTCTTTCAGCCTCAGTTAATGTCCTTGATGCAAAAGCCACAGGCCGTTCCTCTCCATTTTTCATGACATGAGAAATCACCGCCCCTACTCCATAGGGTGACGCATCACATGCAATCCGGAGTGGCAAACGTGTGTCGTAATGCACCAACACATTATTTTTTGTAATAGCTGCTTTGCATCTTCAAATGCCTTAGCACACTCAGAAGTCCATACCCACTTGGCCTCTTTTCTCAGCAGGTTGTGTAGAGGGTGGAGAATGGTGGAGGAGTTTGGCAGGAACCGGCTGTAATAGTTAAGAAGACCTAAGAAAGACTTCAGCTCAGTGACATTTTTTGGCACCGGCGCTTTGTTTATGGCTGCTATCTTTTCATTTGTGGGGTGCAGACCATCCTGGTCGATGCGATGTTCAAGGTACTCCACACTGCTCTGAAAAAACTGACATTTAGACAGTTTCACTCGGACACCATGTTTTTCCAAACGTGTAAGCACTTCATCCAGTCTTTTTAAATGCATCTCTTCAGATGAAGCAGTGATGAGATTACATCCAAAAAACATGTCACATGATCCAGTCCTAGTAAAATCTGGTCCATAACAGACTGAAAAATTGCAGGTGCACTGGAAACACCATAGCTGAGGCGATGAAACGTGTACAGGCCCTTATGAGTGTTAACTGTCAGGAATTTCTCTGACTCTTCGTCTAAAATCAGCTGCTGGTAGGCATGTGTTACGTCCCAGTTTGTCTAGGGATGTGGGACTAACAAATAAATAAATACCCAGGATGGAAAAACCAAGGATAACTCAAAACACGTGTCAAGTTCATATATTCATTTATTAATAATATATACTGAATAGAAAATGTGCAGCACAATACGGTCTCCACGGCTCCCGCCGCGCTACCGAAAACCCACACGGAGATTACCCGCCGCTCACCACGACCACTTTCCGCTGATCGATTCGGGAACACTGATCCAACAGCTGCCTCCACCGAATCACCAAACAGACGGCGCGGGAAAACTTAAGATCAGCACCCAGCAGATCACGCCTTAACCACACAGCAATCCACACAGTAGTTCACACAGTAGTTTACACAGTAAGCCACACAGTATCACGCGAGCCGCCCAGAAAGAGTGAGAGACAGCCAGGCACTTCACTGGGTCAACTTATACACCCCACTAATTGCCACTGATCAGCTTCAGCTGCGAGATTCTCACCGCGTCAACCTTCAAACACGGAACGCCTGTAGGAGAGAGACAGAAGAACACCCACAGCAATACAAACACAACACACAGACCTCACGGGTCGTAACACATGAGAGAGGTCAAGCTTGCTGAACAATGTTCCTCCTGCTAAAGTAGCAAACAAATCTTCGGTGTTAGGTAGTGGGTATGTCTGTTCTTCAATACACCGATTAATACTGACCTTGTAGTCGCCACAAACCCTAATTGTTTTATCAGCCTTTGGTACAGTGACAATCGGAGAGGCCCACTCACTTTTCTAAGTCTTTGAAATCACTTTCATTTTTTTCCAACCTGTCCAGCTCCTTTTCTACTGCTTCCTTTAATGCGTAACGAACTGGGCGAGCTTTGCAAAAGATGGGTGTGGTGCCTGGTTTTATACAGATTTTGGCTTTAAAACCCTCTATGCAGCCCGGGTTCTCAGAGAACACTGCCTGGTGGCGTTGTAACACCTCGTTTACTCCTAGAGTCCCGTCTGTCTGTGTAAGCACCCTGTGTACAGTGAAAATCTGTTTCCAGTTCAGGTGTAGATCCTTTACCAGTTTCTACCAATCAGAGCTGGTCTACTTCCCTTTACAATGACCAGAGGAAGGGTGACTTTTTGTGTTTCATGCTGCACTGGAATCATGTTGTATTCTCGAACAGCGATACTTTGGCCTGAATAAGATTTTAGCTTTAACTTGGGGGCTGGTTTTAAACTGAAATGGTTCAGATTTGTCTGGTAGAAATCCTCAGATACCACTGACACAGCTGACCCTGTATCCAATAGCATTGTTGTTCTCTTATCATCTAGTGCGACATCTACTGTGTACCCCTTTTCATAGTGTGAGGTGGAGTATATTGCATACAATCCAAAAAGTTCAGCCTCTTCATCCCCTCTGGATGTATTTACTTCAGCTTCCACATACTGAGTTTGAGAAATGGCCTTTCCCTTCCTACATGCACGGGCTATGTGTCCAATTTTGGAGCAGGTATGACACTTTTCATTTTTAAATCTGCAGTCACGTGCTAAGTGTTTCCCCCCACATTGGTAGCATGTCTGTTGTGGTCCAAAGTAATTTTTTACTCCTTTCTGTCCTTTGCTTTGCGTTTTATTATAATTTTGTCGTCTAAACTTTCCTTTCCTTCCCTTATCAGAAAATTTTGCACTTGACAGGGCATTTACCTGCTGAGGCTCGCTGTGCCCAGAAAATTCCATCGATTTCTTTGACGCCAGTTCCATTGCTACTGCAATCTCACAAGCCTTCGGGAAGGTCAGATCCTTTTCAGACAGCAACCTGCGTTGCACGGTATCCAAGCGTAATCCACTCACAAAACGATCTCTCAGTGCATCATCCAGGTACTGTCCGAAAACACATGTAGCTGCTAACTGCCTCAAAACCACCACATAATCCGAGACAGTTTCACTCTCCTTTTGGTTACGCTTCTGAAATCGAAACCGTTCCGCGATAACAATCGGTGCCGGCTTGTAATGCGCGCTCAGCGCTCTCACCAGATCAGCATACCCCATAGTACTCGGCACCGTCGGAGACACCAGATTTTTCAGCAGCTTATAAGCATCAGCTCCAATCACCGAGAGAAACACGCACACCTTCTTTTCATCTTTGATTTCATTTGCCAACATCCACTGTTCTAGACGCTCCAGATATGACTCAAAATCCTCCTTCGCGTCATTGTATTCATCCACACGACCGACTGGCACAGCCATGCTGATTTCCAATGTTAACTGCTAAAACAACACGTGCCTGGTTCCTTCGGAAAAAACTTTTTTATTCCTTTACTACGACCAGTGTACGTGACTCTTACAGTTCATTGACGCAGTGGTATTCGTTTAATATCCTCGTCGCCATTTGTAGTATATCGGGTGGAAACAATAAAGAGGCTGTGCAGAACGACTTAAACACGTCTTTACTTCTTACTTAACATACTCACACTACAGGTGCTGCAAAGGCTCAATCAAGTTTTCTCACCAAACTTAACATAACAACGGCCTTTCAATAATGACCCACAAGGTGGCAGTCTCAACCTGTCAATACACAAATCTATTACAACCACATTTCTGTAAGTGGAAAATTAATTTATATTTGTGTGTTTTTCTCTCAGTAAGGACTAACATTAACTGTCTGTCTATCTGTCTGTTTGTTCTCAACCAAACAGTCATTCAAGACCTTTTAAAGGTAATGTTACCACGTTTATTCATTCATTTAATATGTTGTGTGAGTACACCACAGTTCTGTAACATTAAGTGGAAAATGAACAATATATTATGTGTTTTCTCTCTCAGTAAGGACTAAAGTTAACTGACTGTCTGTCTGTTCTCAACCAAAGTCATTCAAGACCTTTTAAAGGTAACGTTACCAAATTTATTAATGTATTTATTATGTTAAGTGAGTACACCACAGTTCTGTAAGTGGAAAATTAATTTATATTTGTGTGTTTTTCTCTCAGTAAGGACTAACATTAACTGACTGTCTGTCTGTCTGTTTGTTCTCAACCAAACAGTCATTCAAGACCTTTTAAAGGTAATGTTACCACGTTTATTCATTCATTTAATATGTTGTGTGAGTACACCACAGTTCTGTAACGTTAAGTGGAAATTAATAATATATTATGTGTTTTCTCTCTCAGTAAGGACTAACGTTAACTGACTGTCTGTCTGTTCTCAACCAAAGTCATTCAAGACCTTTTAAAGGTAACATTACCACATTTATTAATGTATTTATTATGTTAAGTGAGTACACCACAGTTCTGTAAAATATTCATATTTATGTGTGTTTTCTCACAATGTAGCGCAAACATTTCCTGCGCAAGTTTGAATCTCTCTCAGTCAGGGGGGAGATTGACTGACTGACTGTCTACTCGCCACCAAACAGTCATTTACACAGAAACCTTTTAAAGGTAACGTAACCACATTTATTTATTTATTATGTTGTGTGAGTACACCACAGTTCTGTAAGTGAAAAATAATTCATATTTATGTGTTTCTCTCTCAGTAAGGACTAACATTAACTGACTGTCTGCTCTCAACCAAACAGTCATTTTAAGACCTTTAAAAGGTATTGTTAACACGTTAATTCATTCATTTATTATGTTGTGTGAGTACACCACAGTTCTGTTTAGTGGAAAATTAATTCATATTTATGTGTGTTTTCTCACAGTTTAGTGCAAACGTTTCCCGCGCAAGTTGGAATCTCTCTCAGTGAGGGGGGAGATTGACTGACTGACTGTCTACTCGCCACCAAACAGTCATTTACACAGAAACCTTTTAAAGGTAACGTTACCACATTTATTAATTTATTTGTTATGTTGTGTGAGTATACCACAGTTCTGTGAGTGGAAAATTTATTCATATTTATGTGTGTTTTCTCACAGTTTAGCACAAAAGTTTCCAGCACAAGTTTGGATCTTTACCATTGAGGGTGGCTGACTGTTCTCAACCAACCATCATTCATACGCAAAAACTTTAAAGGTACCACATTTATTTATGTTGTGAGTATACCACAGTTCTGTCATTGGAACATGTATTCATATTTTTGTGTTTTCTCACAGATAAGTATGAACGTGCCCAGAGCAGTTTTTGATCTTTACCATTAAGGAGGCTGACTGACTATCCTCTGCCACCCAACATTAACACAACAAAAACTAAAGAAATGTTACTCCATATGGACCTATTCATTTACTCATTATGCTGTGAGTACACCACAGTTTTATCAGTGAAAAATTTATATTTGTGTGTTTTCTCACTGCTTGGCAAGGACAGATGTGGCCCTGTTAAAAATATTTAAATGTTGTTTGGTTTAAGGAACAGCACACTGATTTTGTTTTAAAATATTCCTGTTTGGACAGTCTGTTAAAGTCATAAAGGAATGGTTGATATATTTCATAAGGAAAGTGTAAATGTAATATTAGTTTTTAATGTTGTGAATTTGGACTGAACAGCACACTTCTGTTTTATATCTAAACCTTTTGTAAAATAAATGATTGTTTAATAAACTGTGTATTTTATCTTTTCTGTTATCATTTTTTTATACTAATGTTTAAAATTTACCTTTA
The DNA here is from genome assembly GCF_030506205.2 of Paramisgurnus dabryanus. Lineage (NCBI taxonomy): Eukaryota > Metazoa > Chordata > Actinopteri > Cypriniformes > Cobitidae > Paramisgurnus > Paramisgurnus dabryanus. The sequence continues at coordinate 28,067,440 of NC_133355.1, read as the reverse complement.
CTCTAAACGATTGGCTAAACCAACACAAATATACTGAGTCATATGCACTTATAATTTAAAGTTTACAGATATATGTATAAGTATTAAAACCATATTCAATGAGTGTACCCTGTCAAAGCCAATTTTGTACCCTTTTTGAAGGGTCCATATTTGTACTGTTAAATAAAGGTACAAAATTGTCACCAGAGGTACAAAACTGGTCCCTAAAGGTACAAATCACAAGGGTACAATTTTGTACCCTCTGCCAAGGGTACAAAAACTGTACCCTTGAGGGTACAGCCCCAGTGACAAGCCATTGTACCCCTAAAGGTACAATTATGTACTTTCTTTTCTGCGTAGGAACAGTTTAATGCAAAGTGTGGAATTTAACAAATTGCCCTTATGGGTGTGGTTTTCAAATTAACATAACTGCGCTCTGTCTGTATTCCATAGAATATAATTAACATAACTGTGCTCTGTCTCTATTCCATAGAATATAATTAACATAACTGCGCTTTGTCTCTATTCCATGGAATGTAAATAAGTGGGCGTGGCCAACTCTGCACTCCCACATCTGAGACTGTGTGTGACAGCATATTTGACAGCATTTTTGACAGCATTTTTAAAAGCATGTTTGACAGCATTTTTGCAACTTAAATCAGGCTCAGCAGAGCGTACGCCAAGGGTGTTTGTACAAAAACTGTCAGAGGTAGTGATAAACGCGATGTGCAAACCAGAGCCGGCCCTAGACCTTTGGGGGCCCTAAGCTAAATTTAGTCTGAGCCCCTTTGACCGTTTTAAGTAAGGCCTAAAGAAAAGCAATGACTACCTTATGACTATACTGCACATATTATATCTAATATGTTATTTTATTTTTTAAATGTGTCTATTAAATTATGTTTTAATTATTCTATGTATTCTGTATGTTAATGATCTTTTTTACATTTGGTCCTGAGTACGTATTTCGTTCTTATGTGGCAACATGTGGCCTACAGAATGACAATTAAAGACCTTGGGGTGGTCCCAGACAGGGAATATCTTAAGACAGGACTCGGCCTTAGTTTAATTAGAAAACATAAAAATTTTTAACAAAAATGCCTTACTAAAAACATTATTTGTGTGGATTTTGAGGCAAAACAAAGGGCACTGGTGTATTTTAAGATGTGTCAGTGCAAGCTTTTTTCAGTTTGGACAGCTCTTAGCCTACTTTTATTTTAGTCTAGGACTAATTTAATTCCTTTCAGGGAAACTGCCCCCTTGAGTTCTTGATTTGAGTTCCATGTTTGATGTCTAACAGAAAAATATACCACCACTGACTGAACTGAATGACAGTGCAGTGCAACAAACACACACTGATGAACTTGCTCAATAAAAAGACTGATAAAGTGATTTTCACTGACCATCAAAGAAACAATTTTAATTGACACCAGAGTTTAAGAGGCACAAACAACAGCCTATATATAATTCAAATGAAATAGAGTAAATAGAATAACATTTAAATAAAATATTATATAAAATAATAAATATAACACTTAAATGTTTAAATTTTTCAAATAAACAAAATTAACAATAATATCTAAAACCCAACAAACAAGGTTAATAGTACCTAACATTCGCCTCACTATATATTATCCCTTACGTAAATAGCATAACAAAAGTTAATAGGCTTGTTTGAGATGAGCTAAATCTGACACAAACATTGTGGATAATAACAATTCACTTGCAAATAATATTAATAACTGAAGATTAACAATTAACATTGCATTCATAACATTAATCTAACAAAGCTGGCTACTGTATGTCATATGCATTGCTATAGTTTAAATATTAAACACTGAACAGTGACATTATACACTTTTGCAAAGGCTAGCAGGTGGTTTAACAACGGTGCGCTTTCTGGGCATGTACCACGCATATGCACATGAGTTTGTTTACTCTTACACATAAAACACTTTAAATTCAGACGTTTAACAATATAATTACACTAATGACATAAATATGTAGAAATGACAATGGCATAAGTGAAATATAAGCGTAACAGAATTAATTTACCACGTTAAACCGTTTAAATATTAATTATTAAGCTTAATAAACCAATTCACGTTATGATGGCAAATATAAGAAAGAGAAGTCAAACAGAACACAGGTTTGGTCATTACCGAAGTCAAATAAGATACACTTACTTCGCATTTACGCACAAACACACATAACATTAAAGAAATTGTCCTTAAAGCAACAGCAAAAGTTCGCGTCTGTATCAGCGATCCGGCTCAACTCAACTTGCGTTCTGTGGGCGGGATGCTCGCCTGCACATAGTCGCGGGCACTGATTGGCTGCTGCGCTGGATGCTGTGTGTCAATCAATCTAGGCAAGAAAGAGATCTTATTAGCGAACTTTCATAATAACTATAATAACAAGTAACAGCCTTTTTAACATTGCCATAATAATAAATAATGAATATTTATATTTATTTTATGTTACTTTTGATGAATGATTTTTTTCAACTCAGTCAATTGCTAAGTGACTTTAGGGGGCCCTCTGCTGGCCACGAGGCCCTTTGCAATTGCAAGTGTCGTTTAGTGCCTGGGCCGGCTCTGGTGCAAACATTGATCATTCCAACAACGCTCTCACTTGTATGATCTCACAGCAGTAGGCAGCACAAATATAATGACACTAGGGCTGCACGATAAATCGCATGAGATTGTCATGCGCATCTCGTCAGTAAAACCAGTAGTAAATCGCCATCACCTGATTTGAGATGGAGCGGCATTTCCTACACAGAGACGTAGTTCATTAACAATCTGGGCAATATCACATTAATTATCGTGGACGTATCACCTGCGATATGTATGCGATATGGCCTAGCTTTTCAGGGAACTACGGCTTTGTGTGTAAATACCGCTCCATCTGAAATCAGGTGATGGTGATTTAGGATTAATCAAGTAACCGGCTTTACTGAAGAGATGCGCATGCCTATCACATGCGATTTATCGTGCAGCCCTAAATGACATGCCTGTAATCCCTCCCACTCTGAAGTGTTACTAAACTTGATGGAAAAGCTAACCAAACCAAAGTGAAGTGAGCTGACCTGACCTGTTTCCAGAAAGCTGCTTCTATTCAATTCAATTCAATTTTATTTATATAGCGCTTTTCACAATTGGTGATTGTTTCAAAGCAGCTTTACATTAATAGAAGCAGTGGAAAGCACAGAAAATCGACAGATAGCACAACATAATACACGATAGCACAGCAGCTAAATTTGCATGCTCCGCTAATAGCGTGAACAATTCCAAGTAATTACCCCTGTTCAGCGAATCTTCATCGTGTCCCCTGATAATTCTTGCCGTCCGAAAAAATGAACACAGTCAAGACGCTTCAGAATGTCCCGGTTCTTTCTGACCCTCTCGTTGTGGACGCTGATCTCCCGTTTTCTATACTCGTTAAGTTGCAAATCCACACGACATTCACCAAAAGTTTTTAAGTGCATGACTGACATTATTATGGCGCTCGGAGCCTTGGTGTTTAAGAGCTGCCTTCGTGAAGCTGTTCAGACTGTCAAAGCCAGAATCATTCCATGTCCCTTTACTCGTATTAAAAAGTAAACACGGCCAACAAAATAACTTGTTGTGCTGGGGGCAACAAGATCGGGTGTATCTGCAACAGCGGGTGTCATTTTCTTTAAAAACTGAATTTCGCTCACACGATGGAAATTGACGACAGACGTTAGGGGTAGCGCTGGGCACGTCACTAGACCCGGAGGACGTGCTTTCAATAAACGTCAAAATTTGATTGGTTGATGTTTCTGTCACTAATGATTGTAACAAATCAGATGTGTTGTCCTTCAACACAAGCCTAGCAGTATCTGTAGAGCTGGCCCCAGCTGAATAAGCTGATTTTTATGTGAATTTTTGAGGGTACTCCGGTTCAACCTTAACAAAATTAACGAATTTTGCGGACATTACACCAATGAAAAAAATAGCATACTAAAGAAAAACATTTAAAACTTAAAAAAATTTTTTTTTTTTATAGGGCCAGCAGAGAAGGCCCTGCTGGTCCTGACGGCCCACCACTGTATATTACCTAACGTGTGTTGTGAGTCTAACACTCAGAGTTGTGGCCCCACTGTGGAGAGAAGCGTGGGCGAGCCGGAGAGTAATAGTGGAAAACAACGCAGGCAGCCAACTTTGTGAAGTATTGTCCTCTCACGTGAGTAACCACCATCCACTGCAGTACGTGGTATTAAAGAGGATATATTTCTTAATGTGTGTAGTAAGTCGAATGAACAGATCAGCGGCCCCACTGTGAAGAGGAACGTGGGTGAGCCGAGAAATTCGATTAGGAGTAATACAGGAGGTCCGACGTCTACATTTAGGTGCTTTTCCCCTCTACTGAGAACAACGCCCAACCAGCCACACGAGGGACCCGGGACGAGTTTGGCTGAGTCCTTAGTTCACATAAAGTGTGTGGAGTGCCGTGGGTGAGTCTTTGTCTTCATTGCGTGTGTGTACACTTAAAGCTTGCAGTGTAGTGCTGTGCTTGTGATGACAGAAGCTGCTTCGAGTCCAGAGGAATCATGAGGAGATAACAGCACGTTGAGGCTAGCGAAACATGAGGTAAAGGCAGTTGCAAATAGGACTTCCTGTATACGAGCGACAAACCTTTCTGACTCTGAAAGAGGGCAGTGGTGAAACATACCTCCAAATCAGTGTGAGTAAACCAATTGTAATTATTGTCCTGGACTGAGGGTTATTGCTATAAACGTCTGCATGAAATAACCATCTTCTGTGTGGAGCCTCTTCGAGAGTTCGCCCCTGTGTCAGTACCCCTGGACCCATAAAGGAGGGTGAGCTAGGGAAGCGTTCGGCTCTGCACGGCCATACCCGACGTCCTCTCGATACCCAAGGAGCCTCAGGTAGGCTACGTGCTACCTCTGCCCTTCTGGAGGCCTGTAAATCGGAGGTACACTGTGTATGAGTATCGCCCTGTAAGTCCACTGCCCCAGAGTAAATGTTGTGTGAAATAACCATTGTGTTTGAGGAGGAACAGTAAAGTCCCAGTAACCTGTGAAATTCTTACCTCTGCTTACAGCCACGAATCTGAGGGAGGAAAGTTAAAGTCCCAGTAACCTGTGAAATTCTTACCTCTGCTTACAGCCACGAACCTGAGGAAGAAAAGTCGAAGTCCCAGTAACCTGTGAAATTCTTACCTCTGCTTACAGCCACGAATCTGAGGGAGGAAAGTTAAAGTCCCAGTAACCTGTGAAATTCTTACCTCTGCTTACAGCCACGAACCTGAGGAAGAAAAGTCGAAGTCCCAGTAACCTGTGAAATTCTTACCTCTGCTTACAGCCACGAACCTGAGGAAGAAAAGTTAAAGTCCCAGTAACCTGTGAAATCTTACCTCTGCTTAGAGCCACAAACTTGAGGAAGAAAAGTCGAAGTCCCAGTAACCTGTGAAATTCTTACCTCTGCTTACAGCCACGAACCTGAGGAAGAAAAGTTAAAGTCCCAGTAACCTGTGAAATTCTTACCTCTGCTTACAGCCACGAACCTGAGGAAGAAAAGTTGAAGTCCCAGTAACCTGTGTAATTCTTACCTCTGCTTACAGCCACGACCCTGAGGAGGAGAAGAACAATGCCCCGGAACGTCGTAGAGACATGGGGGTGGTGTCGTTTGAAAGCTCTCGCCGCCCCCTTCGAGACGCCCCTACCCCAAGTCTCTAGGACCTCCCCTTTCAAAGATATGATGAAAAAGTCCTAATATTCAAATGACCCTAGCTCCGCCCCCGAGAGGGCCACACCCTCGAACTTGGGATTTTTGGAAAGGTCTGGTACAGACTCTGACCTTCCTAGGCCGAGAAAAAGAGCCTCGAATATAAGCATTTTTTACACTTATTCGCATTGAAAAAAATTGAGGCAAATCTCCAAGAAAGCCTTTTTTGAACATTTCACCAAAAAAATTGGTCAAAAAAATCCTATCTCGGCCAAGGAATGTCGTAGAGACTTGGTAGGGGTGTCGTTTGAAAGCTCTCACCGCCCCCTCCAATATACCCCCACCCAAAAATCTTGATGCCCCCCCATTAGTAAATACCATTGTTTTTAAAACGTATATTCAAATGCGCATAGCTCCGCCCTAGTCCGGGCCATTCCAACGAACCCTCACTCGAGTCTCTACGACCTTCCTGAGACGAGAAATAGACCCCTAAACTTGAGATTTTTCACACATTTTCTATTTTCAATTGACCGTAGCTCCGCCCCTGAGAAACCCACGCCCTCGAGTCCGGGCTCGTTGTAAAGGCCTAGTCCGGGGCTTTCCAAAGACATCAGACTGGAGTCTCTACGTCTAGGCCGAGTAAACGAGCTCTGAAAACAAGCCTTTTTCGAAAAATGTCAAAATTTTCGAAAACCATATCTCGGCGAGGGAACGTCGTAGAGACTCGAGTCTGGTGTCGTTCGAAAGGTCTCTCCGAGCCCTTCAAAACGCCCCTACCCCCAAGTCTCTAGGACCTTCCCTTCCGGAGATATAAAAAACGAGTTATTTTATTCAAATGCCCCTAGCTCCGCCCCAGAGAGCGTCACGCCCTCGACCTTGGGCTCGTCGGGGGCTTTCCAACGAACCCTCGTTCGAGTCTCTACGACATTCCTGGGCCGAGCAATAAGGCCCCAAATTAAGCTTTTTTTCACCCTTTTTCACAAAAACACACAAGTCCAAACTGAAAAATCCTTCTCACAGAAGTTTTACCAGGTGAATCAGCGTCGTCTGAAACGCCTAGAAAACTTGTTTCCTGGTGACAAATTTTCACGTCCCATACAAAAAACGTGAAAAAATGAGGATTTTCGCAGCCTCACCGAAGGGCCCCGGAAGGGCCTAGGGGCCCCAAATTCGGGGCCCTGGCTCACCGAGTGCCCCTCTACGACATATCCAAAGACGGGCGTCGTGGCGCGAAAGATAAAATTTGGCCGCCGTCCGAAAACATCAAATTCCCCCATTATATTTCGCATAGGCCTCAGGCCTCAAGATTTCGTTGCTTTTTTTGATCTATTCTTTCAGAAACCCGCACACCGGCGGCGTAAGGCGCGTGCGCTAGGCCCCAGCGAAAACCTTAAAACTAGGGCAGGCAAGTCGAGTCGCGAAGGGGTCTCGGCCGCGACGCTCGGCGTTCCGCGGAGAGGACGTCCGGACTAACAGACCCGCGCGCGTCCCGGTCGAATCGGAGTCTTCGCGACCGCGTAAACCCACAGCAAAGTGTGACCGCCGCGCGAGATACGGCCCGACAGCTCTTCTTCCGAACGTCGCTCGAGTCTGCGCTTCCGGGTTCCGTCGTTGGGGACCCCGGAGTGCGCACGTGCCGAGTTTCGGCCCGATCGGAAGCCGACACGAACCCGCTTGCCGAAACGCGGGAAACTGTCGGGTCTCCCGCGAGGACGGGAAAAGTCGTAGGCTCGCCAAATTCGGCGCGCAGTCTGCCGGACGGCTCTGGCCCGACATATTCGAAACCCGCGCGCCAACGCCGCTCCGCGTGCGCACAGGAGCGGCGCGAAATCCCAGATTTAGGGTTCGTAACTCGGCTCGCGATAGGCTCTCTGCCGCATCCTTCGGAGTCCCCGGCCGGGCCCCTTGTGGGATGTTACGACGGGCGTATCGGGGCCCGCGCGACGTTCGGGGACCGCGCGGGGGTGGCGACACTTTTCCATTAAACCAATGTTATTTTTCGTAATGGGTTTGTGGACGCGCTCCTCGTGACCCCGCGCGGTGTCAGATGACCTCTGGGGGGCCCCCGATCGACATATCCGAATCTGGATAACGTAGCTCCAAAATAAGACAAGGTTGTCCAAATGTTCTCAAATTCACTCATCATGATCCTCTTGATGGCCTAGACCACCACACCATGTTGCTTGCCATTCGAGCTCCGTTTCGCTAACTTTTTTTCTGAAGGTCCCAGAGGTCTGCGCTTCGGGGGCCCGTACGGCGGGGCCCCCAAGCGCGCGGGTGCCGAATTTCGACCCGATCGGACACCGTCCACGAACCCGCTAATTTAGCGGGAAACTGTCAGTGCTCCCGCGAGGCCGGGTCGAACTCTGCGCTACAGGGCACGTGAGGGGACGTAAGCCGGGCCCGTGACGTCCGTTTGGGGTTCGGACCGTTTCCCGAAAAAGTAGTCTGCAAATGGACAAATAGTGGGTCCGTGTCATTGGGGGGGGGTCGGGGTAATGGTAGGGTGACAATCGGTCACTAAGTTAATGGAGTCGGGGCTGACAATTGAGCTGTACGATCCCTCGCCCCCACGATGCTGACACTGTCAGATTATGCGAATGGACTTTTTGACACGAACCCGCAGGGTTCCCTTACTCTTGTCTTCACTGTCACATGTGCCATGAACTGCATATCCCATAATCCTGTCTGTCATCATTGATCATTGTTTTCAGCTGTTCCCACTCACCTTGTTAGTGTTGTGTATTTAAGCCCTGTCTGTTCAGTCTTTGTTGTGGATTCCTTATTGTTAGTCACATCGCCTTTTGTATCTGTGTTCGTGTTGGATTTATGTTCTGGATTGTATTTATGGATTTTGACCTCTGCCTGTATGGATTATGATTTTGGATCACCCCTATTAAAACTGCTTTTGGATCTTACTATTTGTGTGTTTGTGCGAGTCGTGACAGAAGGAATCCACCATGAAAAGATCCAGCGGATTGGGGATCCGGATCAGTCCGCCCGCTACAGTCACCTGCTCTCAGGAGAGCCATCATCAGACCCGCCCCTGTGCTCAGAGAGGCTCCAGAGGTATGTCCCGTAGACTCCATGCTTCTTATGTTTACCATGGCTCTGTGGTGCGGGTGGTCTGTCTTCTGCTCTTTTGTTCAGCACGACCCTGAGCCGAGTGAGTCATCTGAGCCGAGTGAGTCATCTGAGCCGAGTGAGTCATCTGAGCCGAGTGAGTCATCTGAGCCGAGTGCTGAACTCTCTGCCGGTTTCAAGATGGCGGTTCCCAAGCTCCCTGCCCTCACTGCCTGGTCCAAGAAGGCCAGGGTTGAACTCTCGTTCCTATTTAACCTGGCCCAGAGGGCCTCTTTCTATTGTCTCCCTCTACCCAGGTTCCTGACACCACCAGCACCACCCTGGGTTCCTGTCCAGCCAGTTCCGCCCTGGCTCTAGCCTCCGCCCGCGGCTCCGCCCTGGCTCCAGCCTCCGCCCGCGGCCCCGCCCTGGCTCCAGCCTCCGCCCGCGGCTCCGCCCTGGCTCCAGCCTCCGGCCGCGGCTCCGCCCTGGCTCCAGCCTCCGGCCGCGGCTCCGCCCTGGCTCCAGCCTCCGGCCGCGGCTCCGCCCTGGCTCCAGCCTCCGCCCGCACCAAGATTTCTGACTTTATTTATACCTTGACCCCTAGAGTCAAGGTATGTGTTAACTTTGAGAGTTTCATCTTTACTTCCAAATACAATGACTTCAGTTTTGTCTTTGTTTAACTGGAGGAAGTTTTGACGCATCCAACAGTTAATTTCATCAATGCATTTACATAGAGAGTCAATGGGGCTGTAGTCATTGGGTGACAGGGCTAAGTATATCTGGGTGTCATCTGCATAGCTGTGGTAAGCAATTTGGTTCTTTTTCATTATTTGACCAAGTGGGAGCATATACAAATTAAACAGAAGCGGTGCAAGAATTGAACCCTGTGGGACTCCACATGTCATGGATGTCCACTCAGATTTATGGTTACCTATGTTCACATAGTAACCTCTTCCTTGTAGGTATGTTTTAAACCATTTGAGGACCATCCCAGAGATCCCTACCCAGTTTTCCAGTCTATGTAAGAGAATGGTGTGATCTACTGTGTCAAAGGCAGCACTAAGATCTAGTAGCACCAGCACTGATATTTTACCTGAATCAGAGTTTAAGCGAATATCATTTATTATCTTTATGAGCACTGTCTCTGTGCTGTGATGCTGATGGAAACCAGATTGAAAATTGTCCAGATAACCATTTGAGTTTAAGAATTTGTTCAGCTGATTGAAAACAACCTTTTCAATGATTTTGCTTATAAACGGAAGATTTGAGATAGGTCTGTAGTTGCTAAGTATGGTTTTGTCTAGGTTACTCTTTTTTAGGAGAGGCTTAACAACTGCTGTTTTTAATGACTCTGGAATAGTGCCTGTGATCAGAGAGGTATTTACTATTTTTAAGAGGTCAGTTTCTAAGCAGTTAAGTACCTTTTTGAGAAAAGATGTGGGGAGGGTGTCAAGGCTGCAAGTTGATGCTTTAAGATGTTGTACTGTTTCTTCCAAGGTTTTTATATCAATTATGTCAAATTCTGAAAGAATGACTAATTTCTGAGGTTGTTGCGATGATATCTGACTGACCACAGTGCAATTTGAGGCCGTATTGATCGCCATTCTGATATTACTGATCTTCTCAGAGAAAAAGGTTGCAAAGTGTGGGATTTTTATGTTGTTTTATTAATTAGTATGTTATGTTATAATTCATATGTGCCATTATGCTTTTTGTGCTGAGATATGTGAGAGATTGTCTGTGTGAGTGGAAAGGCTGTTTCAGTTGGGGGTAGGAACAAACCCCTGAAGAGAAAACACACAGAACAGATGGTTTCAATAAACAAGTTGCTCGCTTTATAACTATGTTATATTTAGAGAAAGTGAAAATTAGTATGTTTAACTAATGAATGCATTTAACCAATTCATGAACAATGGAGTATTGTTGTTTTGTTGAATAATTATGTTTTACATATTTACTGCCTACATTTCATGCTGATTGCTAAAAGTGTTAAAGTTACAAAGATGTCCAAATAAGGACTGTGGAGATTGATTTTGTTCCATTTTATATTTCTTTAATTAATCATTTTATTCTATAAACATTGTGTGTTTCATATATGCACTGAGCTATTATGTAGAAATGAGGTGTTTGTGTTTGAGAGTGGAAAGTTACCAGTTTTTGTGTGTGTGTAAGAAACTGCAAGGAGGATTAGCGAGGAATTTACGTCTGGAAACTGTTAAGATAGAGAGAGGCCTGAGGGGGAAAAGCAAACAGGCAACTATGTCATTAACTAATGCTTTAATGTTCACAGGATAAAATATGCAATGTATTTCTTACTTAATCAGTATTAATCATTGAATAATTGATGTAATAAATATAAGATGTTGTCTTTGATAAATGTGTATTAACCAATGAAATGAAGGTTGCATACAGAATAACCTAATGGGGGCAGGGCAGCTCAACCTTGAAGAACAGAATCTCCTGTGTGTGTGTGTGTGTGTGTGTGTGTGTGTGTGTGTGTGTGTGTGTGTGTGTGTGTGTGTGTGTGTGTGTGTGTGTGTGTGTGTGTGTGTGTGTGTGTGGTTGGTCTATGTGGTTTACGAGGACATGAATAGTGTATAATGACATGTTTATTATGCTATAAAGGTGGTTTACGGGGACACAGAGAGTGTCCTCATAAACGGAAAAGCTAAAAAAACATACTAAATGGTAGTTTTTCATAGATTAAAGACTGGCAACAGGTTTTTGTGACATTGGGGTTAGGGACTGGGGTAGGTAAGGGGAATAGAATATAACAGTTTGGACAGTATAAAATGCATTGCGTCTATGGAGATGTCCCCGTAAACCACATACACCAACATGTGTGTGTGTGTGTGTGTGTGTGTGTGTGTGTGTGTGTGTGTGTGTGTGTGTGTGTGTGTGTGTGTGTGTGTGTGTGTGTGTGTGTGTGTGTGTGTACCTGGTAATTATCACGTTGTGGGGACCAATTGTCCCCACAAAGATAGGAATACCAGTGTTTTTGTGACCTTGTGGGGACATTTTGATGTCCCCATGAGGAAACAAGCTTATAAATCTAACAAGATGATGTTTATTGAAAATCTAAGGTACAAGAAAGGGGTGTGATGGTTGGGGTTAGGGAATGGGGCAGGTAAGGGGAATAGAATATACAGTTTGTATGGTATAAAATGCATTACGTCTATGGAATGTCCCCACAAAACATGGAAACCAGAATGTGTGTGTGTGTGTGTGTGTGTGTGTGTGTGTGTGTGTGTGTGTGTGTGTGTGTGTGTGTGTGTGTGTGTGTGTGTGTGTGTGTGTGTGTGTGTGTGTGTGTGTGTGTGTGTGTGTGTGTGTGTGTGTGTTTTCTTTCCTAACAGATGGTTTTTAATAATGATTAAAGTGTTTGCTTAGAAGTAGTATTGCAGTAAAAGATTTAATATGTGTTTATCTATCTAAAGAAGTTAATGTGTGCCTTATTCATATAACCAATTTTACAAATAATGAAATGATGTCATGATATTGAAATATGTTTTACATAATAATCACTTTCATCTTACAGCTTATGTTTTTTATAAATGAATGTTTTATTAATGATTTGTTTTTAAGAAAGCATTATAACATGCTATTCAAAGTGGAGGAGTACTAGAGAGGAACTGCAGGGCTCCCAGGGATGAGAGGAGAACAGTTTGTTTTTTCTTTGTCTATGTGTGTCCATCTTTGCCTACAGGCTGAAATTGGGTGTGGTAAGGGAGTCAGATTCACGAGGGAGAGCAGCCTTTGTGGGTGGAGACTTTAGGAAGAACGACGACGTCATATACTCTTTAAATAAATGTTTTCCCAAATGCTGGGCATTCGTTGCTTGCCGCTTGTGGCCTTGAAACGATCCAGCGCGCTGTTAAACTTTTTCATATCTGATCAATAAATATTTGAACTTAGATATTTGTATCTTTTGCCTTTCCTCTAAATTATGAACATGCAATGGACGCCTTAAAGTCCAACAAAAGTCATTGCATTTGTTGTCAGAGAGCATTTCACTAGGAACAGTGTTGTGCAAATTACTTGCAAACTGTAATACATTACAGATTACTTGTTACTGTTATTTAAAAGTAATCCCTTACCTTACAATATTACTGTCTCAGAATTGTAATATGTTACATTACTCATGTATTACTTTTGAGTTACTTTCACCAAAATAACTACAGAAGTAGAACTTAAAGGGATAGTTCACCCAAAAATGTTGACTAGTATATATTGTTAGTAGCCTGGATAGGCCACAGTCATTGTGCTACATCACATCGCCCTCTACTGGATGTAAAATTGTCTGCAGTACATGTTGTCATTTTTGAAAGATAAAGGGATAGTTCGCCCAAAAATGAAAATTCTGTCATATTTTTTTCACTCTCATGTTGTTACAAACCTGTATAAATGTCTTTGTTCTGATGAACACAAAGGAAAATATTTTGAGCAATGTTTGTAACCAAACCAATCATGAGCCCCATTCACTTCCATAGTAGGAACAAATAATACTATGTAAGTGAATGAGGTCATGAACAGTTTGTATGCCAGAATCACAAAATCTGTTAAAATTATGGTAGAGTGATTAACTGGCAATATGTGTGAATAGCTTTGGTATGGTCTTATTAGACACAACAGGACTATATGTAAACTCCAATGCCATGACAAGATGCAGATTTTTTATTTTCTTACTGGTGCCATTGTTTTATTCAATTTAAATTCAATGGTTCACAACACAAAACTGTCATGCACAAAGTGAGCATGATGAACATAGCTTATGTTTACTCAATAAAGTGCAATTAGATGAACAATCCCTCTGTCATTTGTCCATAAAAAATACATAGGCTTAACATAGCCTAACTGCTTAGAAAGAAAACAGATCAAATAGAGACCTATTTGCTTCTCAAAAGACAGATTAATTAATTCAACAACAAGAGAAATAACCATTGGCTCTATGAAAATACACTGAAAATACACTTTTCAAGAATACAAAAAGGACATTAAAGTGCTTGGGCCTACAAGGCTTAACAGGAAATATGGCTTAGCCATTTTCAAAAAGTTCAGTAAAAATGGAAGTCATACAAGAACAAAATGGAAATAAAACGTTTTAGAAATACAAAACTGAAATTAAGGTGTCTGGGCCCACAAGGCCTGAAATAAAATATGGTTCAATAATCAAACAAAAAACAACCTCGGCAATGGTCAGACAAACCAACAGGAAAATTGGATTTAGAAAGTTTCCTACCAAATATAAAACAGAGGTAGTGTGCAACTGAACATGGCTGAAAGTGAAGGGAAATCAAGGTGGTGCTTACGGCTATCGTGGAGGCTAGCCTACTCTATTATTCCCCCTTGACTGAAATGTCTGTTAAAGATCAGAATTAAGAATAAGATGCTGAAAGCGTCCATCACCAAGACGATTGCGCTTTGGGGTGAGTACCAGACTCCCAAGACTGAAAAGTCTTTCGACTGGTGCACTGGATGGTGTTGGTGCATTATAGCGTAGTGCAATTTTTTTAATTCTTGGAAACTGATGCAGGCTTTTCATTACTGGATCAGAATTAAAATAAGATGTTACCTCTGTTTCGACTGACATAAGTGTATCAGCCTTGGCATTGGTATGTTCCTCAAATGAAAAGAAGTCATCCTCACGAGAAGTGACTGCAGCAGGTTGAGAAGCATTAATCATTGGGGTTGCAGGCTCTTCTACTGTTAGGGAGCGGCACTCAGTGGTGAGGAGGTACTTGATGTGATCTCTTCTGGTTTCCTCTTTTACCCAGCGCAGTTTAAACTTGGGCAGCGAGACTGCGGCCAGTAGGGCTTCCTTCGAGTCAATTGTTGTGGCAAAACGAGTTTTAATTGCTCCCACAATTATTTCAGGCAACCCAGTAGTCATCTGTGAAAGGCCATTTTGCATTGCTAAAGTTTTGGCCATTAGAACTTCAAGTGTTGGTTGAAGTGTCCCATAAAAACAAGTTTCCTCACCCTGTAGGATGTCCAGTGCAACACTGAAAGGCTTCATAATGGAGCAGTATTCCTTCAAAAACTGGTATTCCCTGTCATTCATACATTTAATCTGAAGCTGTGTGCATAGATTGTTAATGTCAGTTAGTGGCATTTCTATGATCCGAACATAAGCGTCATAAAATGAGTTCCATCGGGTTACTGAGGGGACAATCAACTTACTTTTACTGATCTTTTCTAAGCACTCAGACGCAACTGTGGACCGGCTAGCTTTGGTCCATAGGGCAGAACACTTAGCTGTGGAACTGCGGTAAACAGCCCTGGATTCTGGGTTTGATGCCAACCATTTAACAACCTCATTGTTTGCAATGAGGTTAAGCGTGTGAGCTGCACATCTATAATGTATAGGCAGCACACAAAGCCCTTGCTGGGCATCCTCATCGTATCCTCCAGTGAGAACGCTGTGGAGATCGGTGAAGGCCACTTCATCATTCTCCTCCACCTCCTCTTCTTCGTCATCCTCAGATTCGACTTGTTGGTATTCCTTAAAAGCTTTAATAAAGTTGCTGCCATTGTCTGTCACACATGCTGTCACTTTTTCAGCAGTTAATCCATACTGTGAAAAAATATCCTCGAGTTCAGATGCAATTGCATCATATGTGTGCCTACCTCTGAACCTACGACAAGCAATAGCTGCCTTCTTCCGTTCCAGTGTCTCTGAATCGATCCAATGGACCGTCACCCCCAAAAAACTCTTGTTGTAGGCAGTCCAAATGTCTGCAGTTGTTGACACGTACTGCTGTTCCTCAATTGTTTTCTTTAGCTCAATTTCCATGGCAGAATAGTTCCTATCTAGTTCTTTGGCGAACGTTGTTCTGCATGGCAGTACATGCTGAAAAACAAGTAAAATACACAGATATTAAAACTCCAGTTGATAATCATGCTATGCTAAATTACACATTTACATATTTATTGTCTGTTCCAATCGCATGCAAGAGCATAAATTCACATTATGCTGCTGTATATTGGTCTGTTGATGGCTATAATATTTTAACATACATTTTGGCCCAGTAAACTAGATCAGGGATGGGTACGTATTTGAAACAGAAAACACTACTTTGCATTTTAAATACATTTAATCTTTGTATTTTTGTGTTTTCAAAATACAACATAGTTTTTGCCAATAAAACTCTTTATTAGACTGCTGATTTCTTGAATAAACTAGGCTATAATAAATACCAAAAATTAAATGCATTTAAATACAAAATACAATTACAAATTATAGTATTTTGTATTTTAAATAGCTAAATAACTTTAAATAGCTTTAAATAACACTGTCCATCCATGCAGTCTAATAAAGAGATTGGTAATAAAAAAGATTTTTAGTTTGAAAATACAAAAATACTAATACAGAACACATTTAAATTCAAAATACATAAATAAATTCAAAAGGTTTTTAATACAAAATAGTCCCATCCTCTCCCTGAACTATTTGATATATTTTAGCTAGACATCTCATCATGTAAACATTTGCTTACCTTGTCGTTGCTGCCGGTCACAGGGATCTTGCTAACTAACTTCCTGAAAGCAGGAGATTCCACTGTTGCCAATGGTAACATGTCTTCGATGACATACTCTGCAACAAGTCTTCTGACTTCTCGAGGTTCAAGTGGCATGATGGCCGACCGCAGGAAACTTAATTTCTGTTGCTTTGGATTATTACTCTCGTCCTCTGTCTTCTTTCTCTTCTCAGTAAGCGGAGTGGTCGCATGGCACCGTTCGAGGTGTTTTTTTAAATTGCTAGTGCTATTTCTCGACGTTGATAGTTCTCTCGGGTTTGGACAAAGGTTGCATTTGACAATTACGTTCTTCTTGTCCTTATCTCTGACAAAATCGAAGTAATGCGCATACGTCCATCTCGCGAATGTACAGTCTTCTGCCATTTTCAACTTTCATCTACAGTATTTTCCACTGGCCAGTGCGCGCTTCAGCAAACGGGGCGGAGCTAATAGCCTCGAACCTCGAGCTTAGAGGCTGAAATCATGGTGCGTTATACAATACAAAGTTTCACCAATCACCAGCGAGAGGGTGATGAATGACACCACACGCGTCTATTCCCTGACCAGAGACAACGAACAGGAAATATAACTTTCTTGCGGGATTTTTGATTTGTTAATCATGTCTCAAGGGGCGAAAAGTTTGTTGTAACGCATGCGTTACTGAACATGTAACGAGTAAAATATTACTGAAAATTGATTAGTAATGCCTTACACTACTGCGTTACAGCAAAAAGTAATACATTACTGTAATACATTACTTTTGTAACGCATTACTCCCAACACTGACTACCCAGCTAGCAAAAATTGCGCGGGCCGAAAGCGGAACGATTAATGCTGGAACACTCGGCCGATCCTCGGCATGAATCTAGGTCCGATTGCTCTGCGAGCGCTCGGTTTTCACGCGCCCCGAAGACACGGCCGAGCACTCAGTTTTAACGCGGCCCGATTGCGGAACCCCGAGTGAGAGGACGTAAGCTCCCCTCCAATCCTGTTCCTTTTTTGGGCTTGTTTAATTGATTGATTTTATTGATTGGTTAATACTAAAATTGCTAAGCAACCATTGTGCAACATTAACTGAAAATAAAACACACAAGGAAGAACAAGGATTTCACGTTTAATGCATTTTTTATTCACTTGAACACACATTCTCTCTCTCTCGTACACACAAACAGGTTTCCATGTTTTGTGGGGACATTCCATAGACGTAATGCATTTTATACCATACAAACTGTATATTTTATTCCCCTTACCTACCCCATTCCCTAAACCCAACCATCACAGAAACCCTTCTCCTACTTCACATTTACAAGAAACATCATTTTGTTTGATTTATAAGCTTGTTTCCTCATGGGGACACAAGGTCACAAAAATACTGGTATTCCTATCTTTGTGGGGACACAACGTGATAATTACCAGGTGCACACACACACACACACAATCAGTTCAAATACGAATTTTCCAAAAATCAACATTTTTAAATTTAAAACATTTTAATTCATTGTCTGTCTATTGTCTGGATTCGGCCACCATCCCTGTCATATGCTAGCACCGACCACCTGGTGATGAGGAGCTCTATCTCCTTTTCTGTGTTATCTTTGGTCAGGGCATTCCGGCGGACTGCATCTGAAAAAAAAACAAAGATAGAAGAGGTCAGCATGACCATGTGATGTTACTCATAAAACCACCAAAACTTATTTTGGATGCAGGGCTCTACACTTACATTTCTTTTTAGTTTAGGAGCACATTCAAAAATTTAGGAGCACATTCTGATCAATGACAAAATAACCTTCCCATTATAAGGAGATATTTGACTATAAAATTTTAACCTTATTAAATTTCAAATTCATAAATTGAGTTAGAATAATAAGAGGCAATCAGGAAGAATAAGTTACCAATCAAATGAAATCAGTAGCAACACAATTCATCTTTGCACTGCAGAGGTGGCATATAACAGAAATGTGGGATTTAGTTATATTTACAGACTGTTTAATGAGGCTCAGAAGTAGCATTAATGCATTTCAATTTATGATAATGTTATGATGTTAATGTTTTAAATAGAGTTTGAGTATAGAAATACAATTATGATCAGTCTTGAAGAAAAAAAAATGACTAACTTTTAAGACTAGTCTTAAAGGTTTATGCAACCAGCCACTGATCGAGTCAGTCGCACTGTAGAGCCCTGGGATGTCACTTCAGTGCCGTTTCCAGCACTGACACTCACCCAAAACCACACTTTTCAAAGTGAGCCCTTTGAATGCAGGCTTCAGTTGACCCCACTTCAATTGATGAGTCTCGCCACGAAGAGTTTATTGTTTTTTTCAGGACCCACCCCACGGTGTCTTTAAGAGTCTTGTCTCTGACCATTCCAGGAAAAACAGTCTGAAACAAAAAGACATGTACCTTATTAGTTATTTAAGGAATATAGCATGAGTGAAAATGAGGACTGACTTTTAGGAATGATCTGATTAAACCATAATTTACCTCACCAAATTCTTCTTCTCATCTGGATTATTTAATGTCTCCTACAAACATTGTAGCTCCTCAATAGTTGAAAGTGGGAGCCCAAAATGTGTTGGGTCTGGGGTGAAGTCTGCAACTGCTGCTCTCTAATAAAATCGAGCTGGATGAGGATCTCCTTAGCAATAGGCTTTATGCCCAGCTGCACTTCTTCCTGAATTTCAGCCAGCTCCTTGTTTCCTGTCTGCCATTACTGGACAAACTGATAAATCCAGGTGTGTCTGATTATTGTTGTTGTGACTACTAAGCTCAGGCACACCTGGATTAATCAGTTTGTCCAATAATGGCAGACAGGAAACAAGGAGCTGGCTGAAGTTCAGGAAGTAGTGCAGCTGGGCGTAAAGCCTATTGCTGTAGAACACAAGAAAAAGCAGGCATAGCAGATTACTAGCAAAACATTGTACGTAGATATGTCAGAGTAAACCGAGAGAGATCACTTTGTATAATTCCTACCTGTAGGCACAGCCTCCTGTGTGCCATGTAAGGGTGGGGTGTGCTAAAAGAAAAGAAAAATATGTTTTAATCTCATCACATATACCAAATAGGAATAGGCAAAAAAAAGTGAAAAAAAAAATTAAATGTGGTCAATTCAATATCAATTCTCATCGTTTTTCTGTATTTATTTTCATTACATTATATCTGAAAAGCATTCCGGTTGAAGGAACTGTCAATGTCCCGATTGGGCCAGTGCTGCATGATCATAAAAGTTTACATTTTGCACGCATTTTTAAGCCTTGTCAATTTAAGCATTCAAGCGAAAGAGAACTTGCATGCGCTATGTGAGAAGAGCACACACTGGAAGCGCTTACAGCTGCGCGACAGCGTGCAAATTACGAAATTAATTCTAGTTCTCTCCTTGCAAATTCACACATTTTTTAAAAAAATGCCGGCCTTTGCGAGTAAACAGACGGTTATGAGAAGAAGTAGAAAAAGAATGCATTCATTGCCTATCATAATTTGATCCGTGCATTAGTCTTAAAGTGGTAGTAACCTTCACCTGTCCGTGTTTTTAAATGTTAATCAAACTACAAAAGAGGAAGTCACTCCCTGCTTTTCACTGAATTACGATTTGTAACTTTGTGCATATTAAATAAAGATTAATCCTAATTAGTGAAGATATGCCGTGTTATTTTACATTTGATTACTTTTTTCAATTTCTGTATCTGAAAAATACTGTTAGACCTACCTGAAATGCACAGATTTCTTCATTTGTATCTTTGTTCTATTGTACTTATATTGCGTTGCTTGCATTTAATTTTATTAACAACTATTAACTTGTCTTTAATCTATGAAATTGATATTAGTAGTTTTAGCTGTAGTATCAAAAATAGAATTGATAATTGTTAATTTTCACTGGTATTTAAAATATTGGGTGTCATAACCTTATTACAAGAATAAATGGGTAAAAACTACAAAAACTATTTCATTCATTTATTACTTTTTTTGTGGTGGGGCCAGTGAAAATGTAATCATTGAATCGAAAATCGCAATCCAATCAATTTGAGATCTAATGTATCTGAATCGATTTGAGACATCTGAAACAATACCCAGCCCTAATACCAAAGTGATTTTTTTCTCTCCATGGGCTATCTCGCCCTTCTTACTTGAAATCCAGTTTGGCCTGATGTCTGACTTCTGCCAGCTGCTGCATGGGTTGGGGTGTCTGTAGGTGTAGCACTCAGGCTGTTGGTAATGGAGATTGGAGACCACGATGGTGGACTAAGCGCTGTGATGTTAGACAGTAGAGACAGTAGACAGTAGAGATCGAAATATCGATACACTATTTTTTTTGCACAGCCCTAGTTTTAATCTCATCACACATATCAGTCATCAGTCAGATCATCGTCAACAAGCTTACTGTCGTTCTTAATACCTTGCAGAAAATTAGACAACGATTTAACTGCTTTGTGTCTCAGATTAGATTTAAAATAATGCATTTGATCAGCCATTCTTACCTAAGAGCAGTGTTTATTTTAGAACAGCAAAAGCAAGATTACCTGAGGAAAAAAGAAAAAAGATTAGCATTGTACAAAACCATACATAATGTCTTATTATACTAAACCATTACAATTTCCCTTTTTTAGTCCAAGCCCAACCCAATAACCATTATGACATTACCCAACTACCAGCATAACTGCACAGTGCATAAATTAGGGTCCATCAAGACATGTTTAAGTTTACACACAAATCTATTATTGTGACATTCCATAAACTGGTATATATTAATCCGCGAATCACATGCGAGCCGAACCGTGGTTCGGATCAACTGCGATTTGTCACAGCACTACCAGCTAACATTTTGTTCCACTTAATTTTGTTCCAAAGAACACTATGCTTGTAAATATTAATCACGTAAATTGCATTTAATAAAAATTAGGTTCCATTATTTAACATCCCAGCTAGTCAATGCTAGCTTCGTTCGCGCCATAAAAGTTGGAGCCACTTTCATATTATCCAAAATTTGCACTACTTTTCTCAGACATGATAAATAATTTGATGTTGTCCTAATTAATAATTCTTAAATGAATTATGAATTATTTATGTTTGTTTCATCTGGAAAAAAGTACATGAACATGTCAAAGGAACATGAACGAATCAATAATAACCAACATGTAATCAGCAACAGTTCGAAATAGAGTTAATATATGATGTGACGGGAACTCGATTGAAACTATGCTTAGCGTGAATGTTAATGCTTTTTAAGGAAACTGAACACAAGACTTACCTCAAGTTTAACGTATGGCGTAGGATCGAAAAGGGAATGGATGATTCAGTCAGGCGTTGAGTTTTATCTCACCCGTTGTACAGACGTTACTCCAGTGATGAGCTGAGCGTGCTGACGCTTTCTGCAGTTACCGTTGAAATCGGCTTCATACTGGCAAAAGGGTCTGAGCCGAGCACCCAGTTTAAAACAGCCGCCAACGTACGGGATTCATCTTAAAATGAATTTTTTATATTTATCAGCTTACCCCGAGGCCATCCAAGATGTATGTGATTTTGTTTCTTCAGTACAACACAAATGTAGAAACTCCAACCGTTTCAGTTTGTATGCATGTGAATAGTAACAAAATCTCAGACAGTAAAAACATGCACAGACAAATCCAAATTAAACCCTGCCGCTCGTGACGACACATTGATATCCTAAGAAACGAAACGATCGGTTTGTGCGAGAAGCCGAACAGTATTTATATAATTTTTTTTACCTCTAATACAGTACTATGCGTAGTCAAATGAGCCCGTGCACAGCACCTTCTTCTTTAGAGTTTTAATGGCGGGTTGCGAAGCAACTTCATAGGTGCATACCGCCACCTACGGTTTCGGGTGTCCCTGTATAGCCAGGGTTTAAATTGGGCCGGGGCCGTCCGGGGCTAAGCCCCGGCACATAGGCTGAAGGTCGCGCTCTGTTCTTGCCAGTGTACCCGCTGCGCTTGTGCGTGTGTACTCGCTGCGCTGGTGCGTGTGCACTGATGCGAAGGGAATAATGCGTTTTCATTCATTATGGGGCATACTCACCAACGCAAGTTCAACGATTTGCGCGAGCAGATTACATACAAAGTCAATGCAAAGACGCAACCAGGCGCGTACTCGCACGGGGCGATGCAAATGACGCGAATTGGGCGCCACAATTGCCGCGAAAAGACGCGCTTTCCCTTTAAATGCGTCTTCGCGCAAGTTATGCAACTCAAGCGAAAAAACTCAGAACTTCAAGAACGCGCTCTCATGCAGGATCATTTGATGAGAGAGAGAGAGAGAGAGAGAGAGAGACAGAGGTAAGAATGGTGCCCACGTCGAGAAAACTTAATAGAAGACTAGAAACGTGTAAAGGATTCAAGTATGTATGTCACTCATTTAATTACATTATGTTAAGTATAACACTGGATATAACTCATTGTATAGTTTAATAAAATAATGTATTTTGATTACACCAATCAAACCTAACTATATGATTGTTTTAGCTGCTGACCAGCATAGGGAATCTCTATGTCTAATTTATAAGACATGTTGATGATACAGTACTGTGTGTTGTACCTTTTCTTGTTAATTGAGTCTTTTGGGGTAGCCTATCTTATGCCTAGAATTATTCAAGGAGGTTGATTATTTTAAATCTGATCAGTTGTGCATAATGACATGTGCAACAAATGGATATAGGGTGTCAAACACATAGATTTGCATCATTTAAAATTCAGAAGCTCTTCTTAAAATATTTTGGGTCAACCTCTGGCACAGCTTTAAAGCTGAAACTTATCAAATCCTATAAGAGGTCCAGAATGTCATTGAAACACACCAGTGGCTTTGGTATCATCAGTATTAAACATGTTACCCCTTGAAGTACCCCTCCCCGCAGAGCCCCCCCACATAACAAATCCCAATTTAACCCCTGTGTATAGCCCTCAAGCCGTGCATCCGATACAGTAGATGGCAGTATGCAACTATGACGTTGCTTCGCAACCCGCCATTAAAACTCAAAAGAAGAAGAAGGCGCCGTATTAGAGGTATAAATTATATAATACAGTTCGGTTTCTCACAGAAACCGATCGTTTCGTGTCTTAGGACATCAACGAGCAGCAGGGTTTAATTTGGATTTGTCTGTGCATGTTTTGTTTTTACTGTCTTTTGTTATGGACAGACTAAAACGGTTGGAGTTAAAAATCTACATTTGTGTTAAAGAAAGTCGCCTACATTGAATGGCATCCATTAAAACCATCCTTGATTTAACATAAGCCGAGTCATTTCCAAAAGTGGTCCAGATCATACAACCAGAGCTGGGTTACCAGTTACGGTGAACATGAATCGGCCCAGTGCTTACAGCCAGAACAAAAATGAATGTGCCAGAGCGAGCTGCGGGGCACAATCGGCTCGGTTAACACACGCCGATGCCGAGTCTGAGCCGCACCTGCCGCAGGGCAGCCGAGCTCGGGCCGATTATACATGCTAGCTGGGTAGGAACTTGATTTGGGGGTTTGTTAGTCTCTCTACAGTAGCAAAAAGAGTGTGGGTGTTGTTTATGTTGTTGTTTATAATGTTTGAAAAGAAGGTCTGTCTAGCTGTGCCTAGTTCTACATTGAAAGCACGAAGACTGTCCTTATAGATGCTATAATGTACTTCAAGTTTTCTTTTCCGCCACATACGTTCAGCTTTTCTGCATGTTCTTTTCATGCGCTGTACTGCTGTTGTGTTTCTCCAGGGTGCTTTACGTCTGTCAGTGATCACCCTGACCTCTACTGGAGCTATACCATCAATAGCATCTTTAACTTTTATGCCGATATGTTTGGCAACATTGACATAGCATTCATAAATACCTCACATGTGTTCTCATTTATGAACCTTTTTTTGACGTAGACCAGAGATGGGACCAAGTCACACATGTGCAAGTCTCAAGTAAGTCTCAAGTCTGAACCTTCAAGTCTCAAGTAAGTCCCAAGTATTTTTTTCTTGGGCAAGTCAAGTCAAGTCGAGTCACAGGCTATGTCAAGTCAAGTCAAGTCCTGTAGTAGGTCAAGTCAAGTCCAAGTCAAGTCACCTTATTATTGTAATTTTACCTGCAGAATCTGATATTAATAAAGTGACAAGATATACAGTAAGTAACTATCAGTAAATTACAATAATTTGGATTTGCATTGTAAATACTCATGTTCAATAAAATACATCATGGAATCAAACAAAATTGTAACTTCATAAATTATTTATTTTTTCACTTCTGCCAACCGTGTTTGAAATTTTCCACATTAAGTCCATAAAACAAATAACAGCTTAACATCCAACAGACTCCTCTCTGAACACCTCCCTCTCTCTCAAACACAGTTTACGTACAACATTAAACTTTGTTAAATTTCTCCTCTCTCTCGCACACACACACTCTCTCTCTCTCTCTCTCTCTCTCTCTCTCTCTCTCTCTCTCTCTCTCTCTCTCTCAAACATGCGCCCAGAAAAAACGAGCGCGTCGCACCTCTTCTGTTCGCGCGCCTAAATTTGAAATAACGAACTTGAGCGCACAAAAGACGCGACATGTGAACCGCCCCTAACATTGTAGAATCAAGTAATTTTTCTCTGTGTGTGTGTTCAGGTGGCAAACTTGAAAAATAAGTATTAAAAAAAATAAGTATTTTAAAAAATAAATCAAAATTTTTTTGCCCACATTTGTCCCCAACACAGTATGATGAGGGCTACATTACCTATTATTACATTAGCTAACTACCAACTAACCAGATATTAACAAAATGACAAGCACTTACTGGGCATAATGGCTCTTTAAATGACAAACGAAATTGGAGGTTGTTGTCTGGCTGCCCGTAATTTTAATGTTGCATTTCTTGCAACGCACTGTTCATCTTTTGCCATCTTGTTGAAGCCTAAAGCGATGACCCTCGGTACCCCTCCGGCTGACATGTTGATATCTGATCTAAGTGGGTGGTGTGCGTAAGGTACGAGAGGGCATGGCGAATGATAGTGTCGTGATTCAGTCATGACAACACCATTCTCAGCCTGTGCTCCAGCTGGGTCGACTTTATTTTTTTAAATAATTTATATATTTATATTTAAACTGAAAACATGATGTGATTAACACTCAAGTCATTCAAGTCATCATGTCTCAAGTCAAGTCAAGTCCCGAGTCTTTAACTTCCAAGTCCGAGTCAAGTCTCAAGTATTTTAATTTTTGTCAAGTCAAGTCACAAGTCACAAAAATAGCGACTCGAGTCGACTCAAGTCCAAGTCACCAAGTCACAAGTCCCCATGTCTGACGTAGACAGATCTAGCATCAGTGGCAGGACAGATCAATAAATCAAAGTAAACACAGAAATGGTCAGATAGCGCTTCATCCTTGATTACAGTGGATGAAATGTTTAGACCCTTGCCAATGAGCAGATCAAGAGTGTGTCCCCGATTGTGTGTAGGACCTTGCACGTGCTGGGTCAGATCAAAAGTGTTTAAAACATTTAACAGTTCAATCGCAGTATTGTTTTCTGAATTGTCTATATGAATATTGAAATCTCCAGCAATAACAAAATAATCAAATTCAGAGGAAATTGTTGATAAACGTTCTGTGAATTCATCAACAAATGCTGAGGTGTATTTGGGAGGTCTATAAATAATTGTAAACAGAATGCGTGGTGTACATATACATATACACACAGACACATAGACACATACATACACATACATATACTGCACATATGGAAACGAGTAAGGAGAGATTAAACGGGTTCTGCTGGTGGTCGTTGGTCAGGCATCAGCTGGGCATCACGTTGAAGGAAGGCTAGTAAATCAGGGATGGTCTGACCTTCACATTTACCGGAACTGGGTCTGTTTGTCTCAGTGTCCTCGGATCGAGGACGAGACAGGGAGAGAGAAA
The DNA here is from genome assembly GCF_030506205.2 of Paramisgurnus dabryanus. Lineage (NCBI taxonomy): Eukaryota > Metazoa > Chordata > Actinopteri > Cypriniformes > Cobitidae > Paramisgurnus > Paramisgurnus dabryanus. The sequence goes on along the minus strand of NC_133355.1, from coordinate 28,041,299 downwards.
CAAAATCCTATTAGCGTAGGGGCCATTCACATGTAGTGCAAGTGTCACACAGTTATGTGGATTTTAGCAAATTTGTGTGCCCAGGGCGAGTCTATGTATTGGGCCCCCAATCTGATCTTTAGAACGGAAACAGAAACTCGTTTGACGAAGGCCAAAAGCCCCACTGCTGTCAGTAATACTAACGTACAGTGGCAAACGGTTCTGTATGACCTACTATTCTCAAGATCATGGGTAAAAGCCAAAATCGCAACCCGACCATATGTGCCAAATTAAGACTCAACCGACTACTAGTTTGAAGTTTCAACATATTTCTTAAAGGAACAGTATGTAAGAAATTTATATCAATTAATCATTAATTGGCCCTAAAATGTCACTAGACATTAAGAAATCATTTTCATTTCAAATTCTTATATATCACTCACAACAGCGGTCCGGCCAGGATATTGTCATTTTAAAAGTGGAGTTGCAGCCCTCAACTGATGTTTATGTTGTCATTTGGTATATTGGCCACCAGGGGCCCGTTTCAATAAGGAGGTTCAACCAACTCTGAGTTTAAACTTGAACTCTGAGTTGATTTACTCTGAGATAGGAAACTCTGAGTTTTCGGCTACAGAAAAGCTGATCTGAGTTAGTTCAATCAACTCTGAGTAGGTTGACTCTGAGTTAAGCGCGTGCACAGCCACAATGAAAAGCCATCATCAATGGAGCTCAGATATTACGATTTACCATGGCAACAGCACGTGACAAAGAGGTCTTAATAATTTTTACTACTAAAGCTGAAAGTTACTGCAAGTGTACAGCAACTACGAGCATATATTTTTAAGAAAATAGTTGTTTTTGTAAATTGCTAATCTAGTAATTGCGTACATTTAATTTTTCATCACAGTTAAAATATCCAAAGTAAATAAACTGAGGACTGTACGTCATTATATTCATTTACATGCAGATGCAATCCCATGGACAAAAAGATGACAGCTGCTCAGCTAAAAATGAAATCAAGCATAATACTTTGTAATTTGAGGCTACGAACTTTACAAATGTTTGTCATGAATAAAAAAATTTCACCAAGCCGGGATCCGAACGTCGATCACCGACAGCACGTCTGCCCAAACCACGGCGCACAGCACTACCCACTGGACCAGCGATAATGACGAGTGGATGTGTAAGAAATGTCAAGACAACTGTATAGATATAAGAGCACCACAAAGACTGATATTAGTCATATATAAGGATATTTATATATCTAAAATGACTGCAAAAAAATAATAATTTCGCTCACATAAATGTAAGTGGATATGACAAAAAACCACTCGAGGTCTCAAAATCCTCTCGCGACATAAATCTAACTTTCTACAAATTAATGCAACATCATCATCTACAGGATTCTCTATAAAAGTACTTGACATTTTAGTCACTAAGACGATCTATGCACCCAAGTATATCATATTGGCTTTACAAGTCATTTCAATTTACTGTTTTAATTTTTTAGTTGAAAGTTTAGTGTAATATATAAAAATATAAAGTAGTAAGTTAAAATGGTTTGCACTGGCAATTTAATTATAACTTAAAGACAGCTAAAAATATTTTACAGTGTACATAATAAAAATGTGCGCAATGAATGAATGTACTAAAGCAACTAACAAGATTAAACACCGCTACTCCTTTAAAAAAGGGGAGGAGACCACAAGAAACTCAGAGTTTACAGGATAAAACCTGCTCCCGACCAGGTTAGGTTCACAGAGTAAGTTACCCCGGAAACAGAGTATAAGTTACCTCTCCTTCTGAAACAGGCTTGAGCTACCCCGCTGTCTCAGGTTTAACCTACCCCCCATTTTTGAAACAGAAAACTCAGAGTTTCCCTCATTTCAGGGTTAACAAACTCAGAGTTTTCACTTAACCACCTTTCTGAAACGGGCCCCAGCTGTGTGGTTGCAGTACCAGTTTTAGCCACACGTTTTGTGATTGCAATACCAGTTTTGGCCACAATCCTACATACCTTTCCTTTAAGAATAATAATAACATTTACCATGCTTTGAAGTGTTGATGAAAATTAAGTTTTAGTTTATTTATTTATTAGGTTGTACAAACTAGCTATTGTGAGATGAGTACCTTTACTAAAACAAATTATGTGAATGCCTTGTTAAAGAGAAAAGTTTTAAGTCTAGATTTAAAGGTGTCTACTGTGTCTGATTTTTGGATGTCGACTGGTAAATCATTCCAAAGCTTAGGAGCTAAGTAGGAAAAGGATCTGCCACCTTTAGACACTTTTGATATTTTAGGGATAATTAAGAGACCAGAATTTTGCGACCGCAGAGCACGTGATGGATTGTATTCTGATTGTAATTCTCTAAGATATGAGGGTAGGCCATTTAAGGCTTTGTAGGTGATTAGTAATATTTTAAATTGTATGCAATATTTAACTGGTAGCCAGTGTAAAAATGCCAGAATTGGACTTATGTGGTCATACTTCTAAGATCGAGTAAGCACTCTTGCAGAAGCGTTTTGAACTAGCTGAAGCTTGTTTACCTGATTAGCATGGCATCCTCCAAGTAACGAGTTACAATAGTCTATTCTAGAGGTCATAAAAGTGTGGATAAGCTTCTCTGCATCTGATGCAGACACCATATGGCGTATTTTTGAGATATTTCTAAGATGGCAGAACGCTGTGCGGCAGACATTGGAGATATGGCTATCGAAGGATAAATTGCTGTGGAACATCACACCTAAATTCTTAACCGTGGAAGCTGGGACCACAGTGCAGCCAACTATGGGCAATTTGTAATCTGACATATTATGTTTGTAGTGATTTGGTTCGATAATAAGTATCTGTGTCTTATTGGAGTTTAGCATAAGAAAGTTATGTGCCATCCAGTCACTAATATCGCTTATGCAGTCTGTTAGTTTAGAAAACTGGTTTGTTTCCCTGGGATGTGGGGAGATGTAAAGCTGGGTGTCATCCGCATAGCAGTAAAAACTTATGTTATGTTTCCTGATAATGTCTCCTAGAGGTAACATATATAACGAGAATAGGATAGGGCCTAAAACTGATCCCTGCGGTACGCCGTATTTAACCAGGGAGTGATATGACTCCTCATCACTTACATAAACAAAGTGATAGCGATTGGTTAGAAACGATCTGAACCAGGCTAATGCCTGACCACTGATGCCAACATAGTTTTCTAATCTATTGAGTAAGATTGTGTGATCTATTGTGTCAAAGGCTGCACTTAGGTCTAATAATATAGGCGTGAGATTTCACCACGATCAGATGTTAAGAGGAGGACATTTGTAACTCTAAGCAGTGCTGTCTCTGTGCTATAGTGGGGCCTGAATCCTGATTGGAACTTTTCATATGTACTATTATTTGCTAAGAATGTACGTAGCTGGCTTGCCACTACTTTTTCTAATATTTTAGAAAGAAAATGTAGATTTGAGATTGGTCTAAAGTTATTAAGATTTACCTGGTCAAGGTGTGGTTTTTCAATGAGCGATCGAATAACTGCTAGTTTGAAAGCTGTTGGAACGTAGCCTAATTCTAGTGATGCGTTAAGTATATTTAGTACTGGGTTTGATACTACAGGGAAAACCTCTTTGAGTAATTTTGTAGGAACGGGGTCTAATATACAGGACGATGGTTTGGATGACGTTACTAATTTAGAGAGCTCTTCTATTGTAGTAGCTTTAAATGACTCAAGATGTTCGTATGGTAATCTAGTGTTAAATGCACTATTGGGTAGAATGGTGGCTGCTTGCGTAGCTACAATGTTTTCCCTAATAATCATAATTTTCTTAGTAAAGAAGTTCATGAAGTCGTTACTATTGTGTTGGAGTTTACTATTGGTTTCTGTTTGTTCTTTGTTTCTAGTCAGTTTCGCAACTGTGCTAAAGAGGAAACGAGGGTTATTATGATTTTCTTTAATAAGATTTCTGAGATACGTAGATCTGGCGATTTTTATAGCCTGTCTATAGTGTTGAACACTCTCTTTCCATGCAGCACGCCATACCTCTAACTTTGTGCTTCTATAATTTCTTTCCATTTTTCTAGCTACCTTTTTAAGTGCTGCAGTGTGATGGTCATACCATGGAGCTGGCGGTTTTTCTTTGATTAAATTTTTTTGAATGGGCACAACCGCATCCAATGTGTTAGAGCAGACATTGTTCAGGTTTTCTATTACAGTGTCTAGATCGTGTAAGGGGGTGAAATTTATATCCCCCATCCATCCGTTTGGCCCAATGGCGAAGTCCAAACCGCATGGGAAGGATTGATAGCGCGTTCGGTCTTTTCCGGAGCTTTGCAGATGACGTTTTGGCGTTACGTAATTTAGGTATATTTATCTCTAATCTGACTCCAAAGACAAAGATTTAGTTTATATTATATTACAAATTTGATTGATTATTACTTTTAAAGCTTACAGAATTTAGATGGATGTTTGTTTATTTATTCTGATAAAGCTCTGGTATTACACTCGTTCATTCGGTTCTCACAGTCGCACATGATCCTAGTACGGGCCTCATAATTAATATACTGGTCAACGGTCGTAAGCGAATCAGTGTTGGTCGCTGCCAGAGGTTGGACTATACGCTTAAGCGGCCGCTTTCTGCGTGCTCAACTTTAAACATACTTTCTTTAGTCCCCTTAGAGGTGACACTTAATTATTACAATTATTATTTCTAATCAAGGTTAATGAATAGAATAACATTGAAATAAACAGAGGTTGAGGCTGACCCTATTTAGAGTAATCAGAAATGTTACTCTAAACGGAAACACAGCCTCCACGCTTCTAAGTACACTTAAACTAACGCCAATTGCTAGTCGTATCTCTCAAATCCTCAGCTGATGTATTATTCACTATCTAACTGGGATTGGGCCGATCCTAGCCTGATTTCAGTCCTTACGGTAACAACGGATACAACGATATTACTTGCAGTGTCAACATTTACAGAGCAACACAAAATAAATCAAACTTAACAATTTATTAACCAGGTAGGTAAAACATAATTCAGAAGCCAATTCACATTCCAATTCAAATACGAGAAAACAAATATAATCAAATGAGAATAATGCATACCTGGCAAGTGATGAATATCTGGTTACAGATTTCTCAAAGTAAAATAAAATACATGATGCTGTATCAAAGATACAGCATCATGGGGGTGAATTTCCATGAACAGAAAGACCCGCCTAAATCTTCTACACATCTCCTTAAATAACCAGAGAACAAAGCATATAGGAATTTGGTACTGATTGGTTGTTGGTAAAACTAAGGGCTGTCCTTAATCTGTATACAGTGGGTGATTGGTTTATGCTTAGAAAGGGAGGTGTCTATCAACATTGAATGAAGTTTCACATAACATTGAATTCTGTTGTTATATGAGTGAGACCTGTAACCACTTGCAATGAGACATTCCAATAGAAAACAAATAAGATACAGATTTTAGATTCTTTGTGCATGTAGCATTTCATATACAGTTTGCTTTTAGAGAAAAGAATACAAATGTATGACACCCTAAAGGTGTGTCTTTGAAACCCAAATGTGTCTCAGTGGGAAGTCCACTGCGAATCGTGGAGAGTGGCTTTTCCCGCGCACTCACTTTGCCCCCATGCAGTGTCCTTTGGGGAGGTGCTATCTTATTTAGGAAATTATCTTACAGCTCCGCCGCTTGATCATATCGGAGAACATAACAGTCCCGATGAGATCAACATACAGTAAGATGTTAGCTCTTGGTGGTGTCCAATCTCTGTAGTGTTCGTAGTGTTCAAGTTCAGTGTGTCAACCAAGGCCTGTGTGCTTTGTTCAATGAATGTCCCATTCTTTTGCGAAAAAACCACCTGTTTTTAGACGTTCTGTCCCTTTGAAGAAAGTTGTCACCTCTGAACGGTGATCTCCTCTGATTTCAGACATCGTCAGGTGGGGATCATGTCATTAACAATACATCACTGTGTGAAACACCTGCACATCTTAAGGACCATTCATTGATTGAACATTGATCAATACTGATAGACTCAGCAACATTATCAAGAGATTCATAGGGTAAACCATAAATAAAATAAATAAAAAACATAGCACATGATACCTTGATGTGGAAAGTGCAAGTGGTACGGTCTCACCAGGTCAAATATATCTGATCTATAAAATTACCAATGTTCTTTCCCACTGTTGTATTTGGAGTTTAGTTGAATTTAAATGTACTTGGTCTCTGGATATTGAAGAAGAAGATGCAAAAGATCAGGTTAAAACAACAATGCATAACATTGAGGTATGCATATTATAAAAATAAAACCCAGAAAATAAAATGTTAAAATAACCTTGAGATATGCATGTTACAGATTGTATGAAAATAAAACCCAGGAATGGTTAAAATGATCTTCAGGTATGCATATTATAGATTGTATGAAAATAAAACCCAGAAAATGTAAAAATAACCTTCTTCAGGTATGCATATTGGGTCATGTGAAAATAAAAGAAAATAAAAACCAGAAAGTGTTAAATAACATTCAGGTATGCATATATTGGGTCATGTAAAAAAAATAACGGAACATGTTAAAGTAAAATTTGGTAATGCATCTCATAGGGTGTATCAATAAACGTGATAGTAAAATATTGCTACAATAGATTTAGGTATGGGCATGGTAGACCATATATAATAATAATAATAATAATAAGCACATAATGTTGTAATCATACCATGCACACATCTATCATGAATGTTGAGGGATCTCTGAATTTTCTAATATAAGCACCTTGTAGGCCTAAGATTAACTTAGAATATGTTCAGAACATGTTGAGTCCATGAGCACAATTGAAGATTCAGAATCTCATGTTAGATTTCTATGTGTGCAGGTATGTGCCTATGTGTATATGTATCTGTATGTGAATGTGTATGTATAGTCCATACATTTGAAGATTTAGAATCTCAGATTTCAATGTGTTTGCGTGTATAAGTAGGTGTATGAGTGTAGAGATATGTGAATACTTATATAGGTGTGTATCTGATATGTCGGCTAAGTCACATTTGATATTAGGAGTTGAGATGTAAATGGTTTGATTGATTCTTGAAAATTGTTTGTGCTGTTGTTTAGTGATAAGTTGAGGATCAGGGCGCCAACTGGTCCTCACTTATGACAACAACAGTCAGATTATTGATTTGAGATTTAGACAGTAAGTTTGTTATTGCAATTAGAAACGTAATCATCAAAGTGTGACTTTGCCATGTAAGTTTCTTATGAATGTTGTAGTTTTGCTAATATGGGTGTGAATGATATCACTTAGAATTTGTGTTGGATTAGATGTCCCTGTTTGTGTAACAGGAGAATGTTGATTTTAAATGTAATGTTAAGTTTGGAATATGTTGTGTGGTGTGTAGTGTTTATGTCTGGATAGTCTTTACGTCTATACCAGATGTGTTACGAGATTGTTTTAGTCAATGTGTGTGCTGTACAGTCAGTGTTTGTCTGAAAGATGGGTGGATTTTATCTCTAACAATTAGTGTTGCAAATTTTGAGGCCATGTCTATTCATGATGGTATAGTGTAGTGAGGTGTAAAATGGCCTTTTAATGTCTTCGCACCCATCCTCAGTTTTCTAGAATGTTTTTTCTGCAGGGTTCGCTGTCTTTCATGTGGCCAGACATCTCTGGCCAGGATTTACAGCTTTCAACCTGATAAAAAGACAAACAGAGAAGCAGTTAGTTTTTAACCCTTTATGCAATTTGCATTAAGACATGCGGTACAATTTCTCCTTTTGGTGATCAGTCATTAGGGAATAGATGTACCATTGTCATATTATTTTGCAAATTTATTTTCAGAGATTAAATTAGCTTTACATCCTTTGGTCAGAGTTGTTTTTTTTTTTGTTTTGTTTTTTGACTACTGCTATTGCAGTGTAGTCCGACAGCATATTACTTTAAGCTGTGAAAGCATATAAACCCTTGCTGTCTGCTGTGAGCATTCAAACTCCATTTCTGCTGGAGAACTTTTCCATAAGCTCAAATGGCTTCATTTTAAGTTGCTCAGTTCAGTCAGACCTGTGGGCAATTCATCAACTCATCACACCTTTGACTGCTTCAGATCTCTGACCCAAAAGGAATCTTTTGCTTGATGTGTTCAGCATTTATCATAGGTTTAGTTACCAAATGATTAAAATAGACCTCTGTATTGGATTAAAAAATGGGTTAAAGATTTCCAGTGAAGGAGATTTGGTTCACTATCATGAGTGTCACATTAATTTTGTGTGTTAAAACATGGCAGCACGTGACAGCGTACTCCGCTCCTTGACAAACTGGGTGGTGGACCAATTCTGTTAGTTTGGCCTGTGCAAGTTACTCCATATAGTATACATACATGTAATAAACCACATTTTACCATCTGAGGCCTGTTTGGCCATTACAATATAATGGATATTGCAACTTGATCACAATGTAGATTGTATTATATTAAAAACAGGATTAATTAAAAATACATTCGTTACTGATCTCTTAAGGATTACCAGACTGATGTTTGTGTGTCTGAATTTGCAAGATGTTCCTGTATCAATATATTTGAATGTGAAAAGGTGTCAGCCCTGGACAGACTGGTGTGAGGCACAGATTTTCATTGGTTCATGCTAATGTATTCCTACAACAGTTTCAAGACTAAAAATTTTGTGGCCTTTCACATCTCTATAAAGCTGTACAAAACTGTCTTTAAACAATTTTCACAGACTCATAGGGAAAGACTAAGCCAAGAACTTTTAACAGTCCTGGTGTTTATCAAGTTCTTAAATAACACTTAGATTGATTTACAGAAGGAAAAATATGGTTACAGACAATTGTCTCTCTTAAAAACAATGTTCTCTCTTGGGAACAATGGATAGCCCGTTATCTGAGTGGGGGGTAAGCCCTTTCATCTCAGTTGGGTGTCTCACAGTGAGAGATAAGACCATTTGTGTTGGCCTAGAAAAACATTATATTTTCCTGCAACAATTTTAGATTTTGTTTAATTGTATCTCATCAATGGAGGAATACATTGAATGTGAAGTTTGTAATTGTAATATGACTTCCTGATTTCATCCTCATTCAGTCCAGAGTGATCTTTTAGAAGGCTCACTCACAATCTTGAATACAGTAGACTCCCCGGAGAGCTACCCTTGATAGTCAAACATTACATATCCATACAAATGGTAGATCTGCAGACAGATAGCTACCCTTGATTGTCAAACATCACATCTACATACAAATGCAGCATTTAAAAACCTTCCTATCTGTAAGCTTATCACATCTCAACTGTCCAAGTCCTCCTTTCACATGCAAACACATTAATTGCATTAGTTTAAATCATCCAACATCATTTTTTAATTGTTAAAGTTTGTTAGCTATCTTTTCTAGGTTGTGCATTTGCTGTCACAACAAAAACAATTGTGTAGAATTTGGTGATTTAAATTTAGATTCTAGATGTTTTCCTTGTTTGAGAATCAGAACAAATTTTGGATGATTTAACTCCAATGTGAGACGATCTTTTGTTTTCCGTAGGCATGTAAACAAAAGATCTTAACAGAGCAAAGCAATTCATTCTTCATTTAACATCACACAGCATTTCCTAATAATGTGGTTTCATTTCATTCTTAAAGCCCCACCGGATTTGATTTCCAGTCTAACATTAGGTATATTTACAACCTATTTAATAAATGTGGGATGTTTAAAACATTCCCTCAAACATTTTTAAAAGGCAAAGAAAAGATTGACTTACCACATCAGCTGAAGAAATAGAAGAAGTTCAAACCTTTAGCTCCATGAAAAGACTCTTATTCTCCAGGGATCGAATCAGTCGTACTTTGTACATTTTGATAAGATTTCCACTGGTTGAATATCACGTCCCGGGAATCACCACTTTGTAAGGGGTCCGAATATGACCCCATCCATCCGTTTGGCCCAACGACGGAATCCAAACGGCATGGCCGGTTTATAGCGCATTCGGTCTTTTCCGGTGCTTCCGGTTTTAACATTACGCAACTTAATATCTGACTCCAAAGATATGAAACGTATTGTAATATGAATCAAATTGATGTAAATATAGAATTTGGATAAACGTTTGATCATTCTATTTAACTCATGTTAACATTGAACTCATTCATTCGATTACCCATGTCGTATCGGTCCACATCGGCCGTTATGCAGATTCCGCAATCTCTTGCTAAATGTCCCAAAATAGCCTCATGCAATCATTTGTATACAACTTAGTACAAAATTCACACTATAACCAGAGGTTCGGGCTTAGCACCATCTAGCCGAATATAGTTAAATCATATTACTATATACAACTTAATTATAGCAGAAATCATGACCAGCGGTTATGACTTATCACTCCGATAGCCCACATACAAATACGATTACCCAACAACTTAGTGAAAGTTAAATAATTAATCTACCATGCAATAACTAGAGGTTCATGACTAAAGCAATTTTAACAATACCGCTTCATGTGTACGGACTCTCATTAAAACGTATCCATATAGCCTCACACAATATGTTATATACAACTTAATTCAAAGCCTTACAATGATCAGAGGTTCGGGCATAGCACCGTCTAGCCGAATATAGTTAAATCATATTACTATATACAACTTAATCAAAGTAAAGGAAATGATTAGAGGTTATGACTCATCACCCTGATGGCCCACATATAAACATGACTGCGTAACAACTTAGTTAGAGGTAGGACTTAATTAACATGAATTAACCCCGATCAAAGATATGTGGTAACAAAGGATATCGTAATACTTTAAAGTAACTTAGAAGAGTCAATTATACAGAGCAAATTAGAATGAATGCAAACGTAACAATTTATTAACCAGGTAGGTAAAACATAATTCAGAAGCCAATTTACATTCCAATTCAAATACGAAACAAATGAAAAACCATTGCATACCTGGTAATGAGATGAAGATCTGGTTACAGATTCCTCAAAGTAAAATAAAATACATGATGCTGTGCCAGGACAGCATCATGGGGGTGCATTTGTAAGGGGGTGAAATTTTTATCCCCCATCCATCCGTTTGGCCCAATGGCGAAGTCCAAACCGCATGGGAAGGATTAATAGCGCGTTCGGTCTTTTCCGGAGCTTTGCAGATGACGTTTTGGCGTTACGTAATTTAGGTATATTTATCTCTAATCTGACTCCAAAGACAAAGATTTAGTTTATATTATATTACAAATTTGATTGATTATTACTTTTAAAGCTTACAGAATTTAGATAGATGTTTGTTTATTTATTCTGATAAAGCTCTGGTATTACACTCGTTCATTCGGTTCTCACAGTCGCACATGATCCTAGTACGGGCCTCATAATTAATATACTGGTCAACGGTCGTAAGCGAATCAGTGTTGGTCGCTGCCAGAGGTTGGACTATACGCTTAAGCGGCCGCTTTCTGCGTGCTCAACTTTAAACATACTTTCTTTAGTCCCCTTAGAGGTGACACTTAATTATTACAATTATTATTTCTAATCAAGGTTAATGAATAGAATAACATTGAAATAAACAGAGGTTGAGGCTGACCCTATTTAGAGTAATCAGAAATGTTACTCTAAACGGAAACACAGCCTCCACGCTTCTAAGTACACTTAAACTAACGCCAATTGCTAGTCGTATCTCTCAAATCCTCAGCTGATGTATTATTCACTATCTAACTGGGATTGGGCCGATCCTAGCCTGATTTCAGTCCTTACGGTAACTACGGATACAACGATATTACTTGCAGTGTCAACATTTACAGAGCAACACAGAATAAATCAAACTTAACAATTTATTAACCAGGTAGGTAAAACATAATTCAGAAGCCAATTCACATTCCAATTCAAATACGAGAAAACAAATATAATCAAATGAGAATAATGCATACCTGGCAAGTGATGAATATCTGGTTACAGATTTCTCAAAGTAAAATAAAATACATGATGCTGTATCAAAGATACAGCATCATGGGGGTGAATTTCCATGAACAGAAAGACCCGCCTAAATCTTCTACACATCTCCTTAAATAACCAGAGAACAAAGCATATAGGAATTTGGTACTGATTGGTTGTTGGTAAAACTAAGGGCTGTCCTTAATCTGTATACAGTGGGTGATTGGTTTATGCTTAGAAAGGGAGGTGTCTATCAACATTGAATGAAGTTTCACATAACATTGAATTCTGTTGTTATATGAGTGAGACCTGTAACCACTTGCAATGAGACATTCCAATAGAAAACAAATAAGATACAGATTTTAGATTCTTTGTGCATGTAGCATTTCATATACAGTTTGCTTTTAGAGAAAAGAATACAAATGTATGACACCCTAAAGGTGTGTCTTTGAAACCCAAATGTGTCTCAGTGGGAAGTCCACTGCGAATCGTGGAGAGTGGCTTTTCCCGCGCACTCACTTTGCCCCCATGCAGTGTCCTTTGGGGAGGTGCTATCTTATTAAGGAAATTATCTTACAATCGTCACGGTTATCTGCTACGTGTTTCATGTGGGACAGGTCTGGAAGAGTGCTAATAAAGCTATCTTTAGTGGTGGAAATTATTGTTCTGGCTCGTCGGTAGCATGTTGTGGATCGAGTGATCCTATCTAGAAGTACAGTGTATGACACAAGCCAATGGTCTGAAACGGCATCGCTCTGAGGTGATATCTCGATGTCATTAATATTGAGCCCGAGTGACAGAATTAAGTCTAATGTGTGCTTACGAGTATGTGTGGGCCCTGTCACATTTTGTCTAATATCAAGAGAATTTAGAACATCCTTAAACGCACGTCCTAATGCATCTTTTGGGTTTTCCACATGGATATTAAAATCACCAACGATAAGAGCTTTATCTACAGTGACTACAAGCTCAGACAGGAAATCTGCTATTTCTTTAAGGAAATCTGCCTGGTGGCCCGGAGGTCTATAGATTGTAGACAGTATAGACAGTTATTTCCACATTTAAAGGAACAGTATGTAGGATTGTGGCCAAAACTGGTATTGCAATCACAAAACGTGTGGCTAAAACTGGTACTGCAATCACACAGCTGGTGGCCAATATGCTAAACGACAACATAAACATCAGTTGAGGGCTGCAACTCCACTTTTTAAATGACAATATCCTGGCCGGACCGCTTTTGTGAGTGATGTAAGTATTTGAAATGAAAATGATTTCTTAATGTCTAGTGACATTTCAGGGCCATTTAATGATTAATTGATATAAATTTCTTACATACTGTTCCTTTAACAACATTATTTCAAATGATTTAAATTTTTAGTTCAGATTTATTGTTTACTTAAAAAATGTTGTTGTATATTGTAGCTACACCCCCCTCTCCCCTTTATTCGAGGTTCGTGTTTAAAGTAGTAGTCTTGTGGGGTAGATTTGTTTAAACTGATGTAATCGTCTGCTTTAAGCCAGGTTTCTGTTAAACAGAGTGCATCTCTCATGGTCAGTAATTATTTCATTAACAATAGGTTCTTTATTGATAAGCGATCTAATGTTAAGAAGGCCGAATTTTAACATTTGAGGGTTCATTTGTTAATGTATTGTTTCCTAATATTATTTTAATAAGATTTGTACAAGATGAGGTAAACGGTGCTCTGTATTTGTTTGTTCGGGGAACAGATAAAGTTGAAATGTGTTGATATTCTGGTAAGATAGACTCTAAGTGCTGGGATATAAGTGAACTTGACATATCACGGCAGCTAACAGACAGATGGTTAAACCGATCCGTCTGTTTCCTGACCTGGGCCCTGGATAGTCAGACTGTATTAGAAGTAAGACTATTAGTCAGATTTCTAGAGAGTATAGCATTTCCTTCCTGAGACGGATGGAGGCCATCTCTCTTTAGCAAGTCAGGTCTCCCCCAGAAAAGCTTCCAATTGTCTATAAACCATACGTTATGCTGAGGGCACCATTTTGACATCCAGTCGTGAAGAGACACTAATCTACTATAAGTTTCATCACCCCGGTAGGCGGGGAGGGGACCAGAGCATATTACATTGTCTGACATTGTATTTGCAATTTCACACATCTCTTTAATAGTATCTTTGGTGACCTCCAACTGGCGGAGTCTCGTGTCATTCGTGCCGGCGTAAATAACAATTTTAGAAAACTTACGCTTAGCATTAGCCAGCACTTTAAGTTTGGATCTAATGTCTGACGATCTGGCTCCCGGTATACAGTCAACTATGGTGGCTGGTGCCTCAATGTTCGCGTTCCTGAGTACGCGTTCCCAATAACCAAGGCACTTTTAACAGACGTCTCAGCCGGTACATTGCTTAAAATATCGAATCTGTTAGAAATGACCAGGGGGATCTTGGGTGGGCACCTGATATGACTGTGCTGCCTGACAGTCACCCAGTTAGTCGGCCGCCTTGACTCAGATGCCGGAACCGAGCCATGTGTATTACGCTTAACACTAGGTGCACCCGAAACAGTGTTTGTAACATTATCATTAGCATTAGCGGTTTTACTGTCCTCAACTAGCGTTCGGATGCGCGATTCTAGTTCTGCAATCTTCTCCGTCAGCCTTACTAATTCGATACACTTAGCACATGTAAACCCCTCTGTGCTGACGGAAGAAGCTAAACTGTACATGTGGCGGGAAGTGCAGGTTACAATAACAAGCGGAGTATTACCATTTTCATGCTGGGCGATGGCGTCTTCGCTTACCGGAACGCGGTCCGTGAAGCTGCATCGCGGCGGGTGCTCGCTTGCAGCACGCCTCGGTCGCCTGCGAGCGTCTGTGGTCAGGGTGATGTGAGGCACGCTGACTCTGCAAAGGCCGGGCAGCACCTTCTTCACAGCTGCCCGATCTGGTGTGGACAGGTCAGAAAAACATACAGCGGATGAATCCGCCATTAGATCGCCAACGAAGGCAGGTTTAAGTAAACAGACGGTAAGAGAGGCTAGCTTTAGCCGGCACCGACTGGTGATGCTACCCAGCCAACATTTATATGTGGGCCCCACGTGGGTCCCATTTGGGCAACATGGGTTACATGTGGGCATGGGCTTCACATGGGCAATATATGTGGGTCCCATGTGGGTTTCCCTATGTGTGCCCCATATAGGTTTGCCCATGTGGGATAATAATGTGGGGCCCACATGGCACCTATGTGGGCAAAACATTTTTATGCTTGAAATACATCTTTATACATTTACAATCTTAAAATAATAACTTTTGGTTGATTGTCACTTTTATACAAAGAGCAAATAATATAACAGATATGACTTGATCAGTATAAAATATTTTAAATAAAAATGCATTAATTTTCACATTCAATTAACATTGATATGTGAGCCCCACGTAGGTCCCATATGGCCATGGGCTTAACATGGGCAATATATATGGGTACCATGTGGGTTGACTATGTGGGTCCCATGTGGGTTCCCTATGTGGGCCCCATATAGGTTTGCCCATGTGGGATAATAATGTGGGGCCCACATGGCACCTATGTGGGCAAAAAAAAATATGCTTGAAATACATCTTTATACATTTACAATCTTAAAATAATAACTTTTGGTTGATTGTCACTTTTATACAAAGAGCAAATAATATAACAGATATGATTTGATCAGTATAAAACATTTTAAATAAAAATGCATTATTTTTTAAATTTAATTAACATTGATATGTGGGCCCCACGTGGGTCCCATATGGGCAACATGGGTTTCATGTGGCCATGGGCTTAACATGGGCAATATATATGGGTCCCATATAGACGGTTTCATCGGACGCACGTGAAACACGTCTGGATCCGAACCTTACTTCCGGTTTCGTTTTTTTAATGGTATGACTAGTTGCTAAACTGATCTCTTGAACAAATGCCTCGTCGAAAATAACAAATGTTTTGGTTTCCTAGGTAATCTATGTGTTGTTTTTTTTGCTTGTTATATAAATAAACTACGTTTAAAGAACTTTGTTGGTATTAATTCTTATCGGAGTTTACCGGAAGTTACGTGCGGACCGCGACAGCCGCTTGTTTATGTTGTTACTGCTGAAACCGTCTATAGGTATGCCCATGTTGGATGGTAATATGGGACCCATATGGGACCTATATGGGCAAAATAATTCATGCTTAAAATACATTTTATATACATTTAAACTCTTAAAATTATTACTTTTGGTTGATAGTCACGTTTATACAAAGAGCAAATAATATCACAGATAGGATATGATCAGTATAAAACATTTTAAATAAAAATGCATGATTTTTTTACTTTTAATTGTGATATTTATAATGTTTACCTGACAATTATTAATTTTAGTTTGCACAGCTGAGCACGAGTGAAAAAAAAGAAATGTCAGAAAGTTCCTCAGTTTGTTAGTGTGTTAAAGAGTAACTAAACCCTAAACCAACTTTTTTTGGTTAATGATCTGTAAGAATGATGCTTTATTAGTGCTGTTCATTGATTTTAGTCAGTTTTTTGACATTTGGATATAAAGTGTTTTAATACTACAATATATGGTGTAAAAACGTCTGAGTGCTGCCCTCTTCAGGTTGAACGGTGGCTACTGCAGTTTAATTTTCCCATTGGATGTTGGGTCCAAAAAATGACTCGTGACGTAAGCAGGTTCAAGCTCACCACGCCCTTGTTACGATCTAACCACACACTTGGTACGAGCTTAGTTCGTCCCCTCTATCTCCGTTGGGATCTGCCCACTTTTCTTGTGTTTTTCAAATATTGGCTGTGGGTGGAGTCAGGCTTTGACCAGGGGTTTAGTTACGCTTTAAATAAAGAAATTTTTTAAACATTCTGAAAGGAGCCTGATAAGTGAAGTCAGGTGTTTCATATAAGGAGACCTCATTACGATCTGTTCACTGCTACGACACATTACGCTTGACAAAGTAGTCCTGCTTCAAATGGTTTTAATTGTGATTTTTTTTTCATATAATATGATATCATATTTTAAATAATCTTTGCTAAAATAGGCAGACTTTTAAAATTACAACTATAAAGATGATAAACATTTAAACTACAACATTTCTGCTCAGGCGCAAGGATACGGTTTCTACCGGAGCAGCTGGAGTCTCTCACAACTGTAACACTTGTACTTTGTTCTGAGTTGTGTTTTTAGAAAATGTAATACTGCAAGTTCACGGACTGCACAGCGATGAATCAAAGCAAACGTGTTTGGAAGTTCTTCATAAAACGTTTGAGCAAAGATTAATTCATGATCAGAATTAAGACCATCTCCAGAACAGTGAGCAATGTTTGTGTTGTTTTTGAGTCTGAAGTATTTTAAGAGTTTGACGACTTTCAATGCTTATTTTAAGTGTTATGTTAAATTGTTAGTCATTACCTGCATTAGCAGTTTTGAAATGTTGATGATTATTTTAGCATTGTATTGTTATAAATTGACAATAAAGTATTTTGATATATTGAACCTTTACAGTTTTTTATTTCGTTTTTCATATTGCACCTCCTTCATGTTTTGTGATGTTACAGATAAATAAACTGTTGAATATTTATGCTGAAATCTGATATTTACCGAACTGAAATTATTTTGCTTTGATCAGTTTTCAATTTAAAACAAATATATTATTTAAGTAAATTACAATTAAGCATTAAAAGTATAATTATTACATAATAAGGGACCAGTCCAGTACCCATTAAAAACCCATACTGGGCCCTGGTCAATAATGTGGGCTTCATTAGGTGGGGCCAATATGGGCCCCATGTGTGTTGCCCAGCTGGGCCCCACATAAGCCCCACTCAGTTTCTATATTAAATTCATGTGGGCAACCCACGTGGGGCCATAGTGGAACCCGTGGACAAACCCATATAGGGCCCAAATAGGAAGCCCATAACCTTGCAATTTTGGCTGGGATGAGACTACAAGCAGTAATCAAGTGCGCAGTTTATTTTGAATGTTTATAAAGAATATGGCATGCAGTTGCCTCAAAGTTAGAAAACATTAAAAAATGTTGATGCAAAGTCG
Organism: Paramisgurnus dabryanus; assembly: GCF_030506205.2. Lineage (NCBI taxonomy): Eukaryota > Metazoa > Chordata > Actinopteri > Cypriniformes > Cobitidae > Paramisgurnus > Paramisgurnus dabryanus. The sequence goes on along the minus strand of NC_133355.1, from coordinate 28,023,373 downwards.
AATTAACATTAATAATCATAATTAGTTTTTATTTTTTTATTTTACCCGATTTATTTATGCAGCTAAAATACTAGCCGGTAAACTAAGATTTAACGAATATGAAATGCACAAATGAAATGGTGAGATTCGCTGCATAGCTACCATAGTTTCACCAACTCCATCACGCAAAATATATATTTTTAAAAGTTTCTTGAGCCTGTAGCATTTAATAGTTCGCAGCTGATGTCCCTTTGGAAACATAATTAAAAATCTAACAACCATCAATGTAATGATGTCTAATTATGTGAATGTTTTATTCTTTAAATATAAAAATATTTGCCTAACTAAACACGGAGTGTATTGCAACTTTTTATTTACAAATATTTAGTTATATAGACTGCAATGTAAGCTTTTATGAAAGTGATGGGCCCTAGTGGAGTCATGTGGGATAAGGTATAGCTAAGAGTGCTCCAGACCAACCTTCCGAACGTATGACTTACAGAAGGTATATACGTAACTAAGAACGTTTTGGGAAACACGTATTAGCAATAAGGTACAGTTTCAGGTACAACTTAGTACAACGTAGCGTTAAGGTAGTTTCGGAGAACGCAGCCCAGATCTCTATGTTCTTTTTGTGGGTTTTAAGGACAGTTGGTATTCACATCAGACACACTGTCATCTTCTGGAGATGTTCACTTCTGCACATAGTCATGTCTTGTCATAAGCCTCAGAAAATATGTTTTCCTGTTATTTTTATACATTTAACCTGTTGTGTTTTTTTTCACATGCTGATTTTTTTCACATGAATATCTTCTTGATTTTAAGAGTTTGGCTTATTCTCTCTCCAGTACAGTAGGAGGCGCTCTGGTGATGAAGAAGAGCCTGAGACTGTTGAGCATGTAATAATGAAATGTGGGAAATATAATGAGAAGGAGAAGAATTATTAAATAAAATGAGAAACTTTGGAAACAACAATGTAATCCTTTCAGATTTACTTAATTGTACAGGAAAATCCATAGTGCAAACGGAATTAATTAGGTACCTTAAAAACACAAGATTAGACTGTAGAATATAACAATTGACAAAGGTTTAATGATTAAGTAAAATTAGTGTATTTAAAAATGTGTTTTTTTCTTTCTTTCTTTCTTTCTTTAATAAATGTCCTCCTCTCTATATAATGCTCCACACTCCAGTCCAGTTGGTGGCGGTAATACACCATAAGTTGGCTTGTCAACCGCCAATAAACAGTACAAGAAGAAGAAGGAGGCGCTCTGCAGCTCTTTAGTCCAAGCAAAGGCTGCGTCCGAAACCGCATACTGTATAGTAGGTACTGAAAAAGATGAAGTACCTACTTACTTGGCGTTAAAACAGTAGGTACTGGATAGTATGAATCCGGGTAGTATGAATGAGATTCGGACGTACTACATTCGCCATGTTGCTACATCACGTGACATACGTCGTCATCACGTCATGTCATTTCAGCGCGAAAACAGCCGCGTGCCTCTTCTTCTTCGTTGGATAACTCCTCGTCCGGGGCATCATGGGATAGTGAAGCGTCCATCGTATGCACACTGCAAAATCTAACCGGAAGTAGTAGGTCATCCGGGTACTTTTCGCATACTGTTTTTCGAATACTATGTATTCGGACATACTACTCGCCTCGCCTACTGCTTTTCGCGTACTATATAGTATGTAGTAGGCGGTTTCGGACGCAGCACAAGAGTATAAAAGCCCAAGAGGCGAAACTCAATAGAACGCTCCATAGCAACAGTTGCCCCCATTACGTGACGGCGCGGCCGCCATTATGGCCTGAAAACTGAAGAAAAACGCCGAAAAATAATGAGAGTCAATGGCACTGAACCAACTTAACATAACAAAAACTTGGCATAACTTATTTTTTTTTCTGGTCGTCATATCTAAATACGAAAACAACGTGGTTACGCATGGCCCAATTATCCTTAGGAAAATAGTATTTTGGGACAAAATATTACTTTAAAAGTACGATAAGACTACTATAGAAATACTATAGCGGCTCTGGATATTATAGAGGTATTACAGAACATTACATACTTCTGTGATGTTCGAATACCTCTATAATATTTTAAAGCTGCTATAGTATTTCTACAGTGGTCTTATCGTACTTCTATAGTATGTCCCAAATTACTATAGTATTCCTATAAGATTACTATACTATTTTGTCCCAAAATACTATAAGATTCCTATAATACTTTTTCGTAAGGGTATGTCCCCCACCGAATTGGCTTCATTGACCACTTACGGTTTGCAAAGATACAATTATAAAATTACTGCAAACCTTTAATCTATCAATATTTATGTTCTATTATGCATTTTCCTTGTTATATGAATAACAGAAATTCATGAAATAATATATAGGCAGACACACAGTAATAAGATATTTATTCAAATGTTGATTTTGAAATGAGTGAACATCACCATATATATGATTTGGAAAAATCAATAAATAAAATTATAAATGAACTTTTCTTAAGAGTTAATCTTTTACATAGAATATCACAAAAATATTAACAAGTTTTTTCAACATCTTCAGTGAAAGTGCACACAGTAAACATTTCAATGGCAAGAACAAAAACAATCTGTGAATGTCCATTACAGGTGGAAAGGTACAAAAAAGATGTGCAATCTAAGTGCACACATGAACTATAAACAGTACTAAAATGGAGCCATAAGATCTCAGTAATTAATCAGACACCACCATCTATTGTGTGAGCATTTGTGTATGAGAAGTTTTGTTGTATTTTTTTCTTTTTGTGAGAGAAGAGGCACTGACATAGAATGGAAGAGTGTGGAACAGTTGTGAGGCGCGCTAACGATTTCAGCAGCTTACAGTCCATAATGGCGGCCGTGGCTCCGCAGCGCCATCTACAGACTGTTACCCATAACATAACAGAGTTTCGCCTCTTGGGCTTCTATACGCTTTGGTCCAAGTATATATCGCTGCAGCCCGGAGACTGCAGGTAGGAGGACCTTATGCCGCAAGTGGGAGGAGCTTATGCCGCAAGTAGGAGGGATTTCAGAAATGTACAAGTAGGAGGAGTTTACGTTTGTACAGCCCACTTGCGGCTAAAGCTCCACCCACTTGCTGCTAACCCACCCATTTGCAGCTGGCTCCGACCTCCGTTTATACCCCTTTCCTTTAGTCCGCCGATAAACCCACTAAAGTAAGAAAGTGCTCACGTGTGATGTGTTTGTGTATCAGTGTTTTCTCTCATCTTTAGTGTTTTATTGAGTGTAAATAGAGTCTTGTCTCTGTGTATTTTAGTGTTGAGATGGATGAGATGTGCTGTAAATCAGTAGGAACTGATCTGTCCATGCTGGATATTGATGATTTCATCACAGAAATCTCTCAGCTGAAGAAAGAGGTGGCGTTACTGGAGACAAAGCTGAGGTCAAGAGGAGATGAAGGAGTGAAGAAAGAGGTTTGTACAGCTTAAATATCCTTTACATGAATCACTTTGTCTGTCAAATCATTTATAATCTTACACTGAGTGTGTTGTGCTGTCAGGATGTGGATGTGGTTTGTTGTGAATCTTCAGTGTATGTGACTGATGGATGTCTGGATTCAGTGTGGATGAGCAGAGATCAGAGCCGCACACCACAGCCACTGCTGGACTCTAAACTCTCTGAAGAGAAATCCAGACACACACAGGACTCAGAGCTCAGTCTCACTTTACTCTGTTATACTGAGTCAAAGCCCACAGACGCTCAGGACACTGTGTGTGACAGTAATCAGGGCTTACAGGATGAGGAATCTACTGATCAAACCTCCACAGAGTCTCTGGATTCTGTCTGTAAACAGCAGCAGATCCTGCAGACCACACTGAAGATGTGTTCAGTCAAACTGATCGACTGCACGAACCTGATGATGAAGATTAAAACTGAACCCACAGAAGAGGAAGATCAAACTGAAGAAGATAAAGACAATTGTTTGGATGATTTTATTCCATCAGGTATGTCTCCTTAACTATTGTTGTATATTTACCATTTTTTTAACTGTCATGTGTGCAACTGTTTTATTAAAGGGTTTTTTTGGCCGAAAAAGATATCTTTAGTACTTTTAGGTGCAGTTTCCTGGACAGAGTTCAGATTAATCCAGGACTAAACATTAGTTATATTAGGGCATTTAAGTAGTTTTTACAAAGAAACAATACAAGTATGCATTTTGAGACAAAACGATGGCACTGATATATGATAAGTTATGTCAGTGTAGGAGCCAAAATATTATTAAATTTGTGTTTTTCACTTTGACCATTGAGTGACGCTGTGACCATTACAATTAGTATATACACTCACCTAAAGGATTATAAGGAACACCATACTAATACTGTGTTTGACCCTCTTTCGCCCTTTAGAACTGCCTTAATTCTATGTGGCATTGATTCAACAAGGTGCTGAAATCATTCTTTAGAAATGTTGGCCCATATTGATAGGATAGCATTTTGCAGTTGATGGAGATTTGTGAGATGCACATCCAGGGCACCAAGCTCCCGTTCCACCACATCTCAAAGATGCTCTGTTGGGTTGAGATCTGGTGACTGTGTGGGCCATTTTTGTTAGGGATGCTCCGATCGATCGGCCGCCGTAATCGACAGATAGCGACATTAAGTGACGGGATCGGCACTCGCGAAATTTGCCGATCTCATGAGCCGATCTTTCTGTTTACTTTTGTCATCATAGCGTTCCTGATGCGGCTGCAATTAGAGACCATTTTACACAGTGCGAGCATTTTGTAACCCGTTGCTCATATGTGACGTGCACATTTGGATTTCTCTCTCTGCCTTTACAGAGATATGTGTATTTTCTATGAGGACTCGCTCCGGTCCTCAGTGCAGTGCGTCTTCACATCCCTATCAAACAGCGTATACAACACATATCTATCGCGGACAATTGCATCCTCTTGCCGAAAGTTTATTACTTGCATTCGTTTTAAAGTTTTGAAGGTTTAAACTTCCATTTTCCTCACAGCTCCTCTTGTTTGCGGACACCCGCCGCACGCATACACAGCAGCCGGTCTTTAGTGCACGTTAAGAGAACGATCTCTCCCACATCTTAAAGCTACAGTAACATAATTCATCTCTCAATAAAATTACTCTCTGTTCATCAGTGAAGAACTGTTGTACTTCATACGAATGCGTGTATATTTAATTCATACAGTAAAGACTGTGACGTGTTTTATTTTAATTACTTTTAACAGACATAACCCTTTTTAAAGGCATATTACATTTCTCTTTGCAAGAAGAAATATTTGTTGTGCTTATTTATTTGATTCTCTATTAAAACAATAATATACCTGATTTATAGTTAGTTTCATTTCTACAAATGGTGCGAACTCTGCTAGATTATAGATAAAAGATTCCCGTTCCACACTGCCATTCTGTGATCGGCAGTGATCGGCGGATCATGATCTTGGTGATCGGTGATCGGCCCCAAAAATGCTGATCGGAGCATCTCTAATTTTAGTACAGTGAACTCATTGTCATGTTCAAGAAACCAATTTGAAAAGATTCAAGCTTGGTCAGACATGGTCAGAAAACAATGTCCAATTGGCACTAGGGGGCCTAAAGTGTGCCAAGAAAACATCGCTCACACAATTAAACCACCAGCCTGCACAGTGGTAACAAGGCATGATGGATCCATGTTCTCATTCTTTTTACGCCAAATTCTGACTCTACCATCTGAATGTCTCAACAGAAATCGAGACTCATCAGACCAGGCAACATTTTTCCGGTCTTCAACTGTCCAATTTTGGTGAGCTTGTGCAAATTGTAGCCTCTTTTTCCTATTTGTAGTGGAGATGAGTGGTCAGAGCCGGCCTTAAGCATCTGGTGGCCCGTTTCAATAACTAATAGGAGGCCCTACCCACATAAAACATAAGCATAATAGAGCAAAAAGCAAGGATTCCTGTTGGTTTGCATCAATGGTATATTATTTTATTACGTGCACTTTTAGCTTCACGAACAGGCAGCTCAAAAGAAATGATCCAACCTTATTTAATTACAACTATACAATTATAGTTGCCTCGCCCTTTCATGGACGCTAAATTCTCTGCTTAATTGATTTGCGCAGTATATTTTCAGCTGTCTGGGCTGACTTTAAAAAAAAAACATCTCAAACATCCCCTCAACTTGAATTATTTAACAAAAGCAAACAAGACAAGTGTCTGACTGACACTGAACCGAACTTATAAATAAGGATGGGCTCCGCGTTTTTTCAGCACCGTAGACAGCTCACCTGGCGGCGAGCGTAGATTTCACCTAAACCTTATTAGAAATCCACCTTTCTGTGTTTGGGTGCTGAGAATGCCCTGATAAGTTTATCTTTGTCCAGCGATTTTGTCACCTCGTGCTCAATAAAAATCTGAACGAGAGCTGACGGCATCTATGTTCAATAGGCTATTATAAAAACAGTTTACATTGTTATGCGGGAGCAAAACAAAAATAGACGATTTCCAAGCCACTGTAAAAAAAAATCACCCCTCATTTATCTAAAGTTCTTGGTCATTATGTTCATTTAATGGAACATTGTGTGGATGTTGCGTTAGAGGAAAATGCCGTCATGCACAAAATATATTAAAGGCAGTCAGTAAATGCACACAGATGTTATACACATATTTTAAATACAATTAAATACTGCATTAAGGTTAGTATAAAATCCAATAATATTATTTAAAAAAAACCCCATTGAAATCAGTCCCCAAAATAATGTATTATTAAAAACCTGGAATCGCACTTGCACAGACAAGCCTGATGAGAGAGAGCATGGTCGAATTCAAAACTGCGTTTTTGCGCCCTTGAAGGGCACTTCGGGAAGGGAGCCGCTTAAACTTTCACTCCAGATAAAATGAAAATGACGTTGCTTTCATTGCTCTATTCTCCAAAGGCTATTTTAGCGGTCACAGTCACGCAATGAGACACAATTGCGCAACTCTCTGCACAGCTCTGATATTTGAAGGGAATAAATAGGGCATATAGCGATGAGTACTTCAAATTGATATTCTCTCCATTTGTGACGGAAAATTTGTCGGAATGAATGCGCACGGGCTAACTACGACAGGTAACACATTTAAGAAATGTCGGTTTTCACAAAAATAAGGCTATTAAGCTCTCGTCTAGTGATCCCGATGCTAAAGAATAATTAAACCTCTAGAATTATCCACATGTGCACGTTTTCTTAGAGTTTTTATGAAGCACTGTGATGCTGCTGTAAACGATTCTACATTGATTTATAAAAATGAAAGAAATTACTTTTAAAAATAATTTAAATGACATATAATAAATATTAATGCAGTTCTATATTTTTTTTATAAATACATTCATTTCATATTAATAATCCGATTTCTACAGGCTAAAGCGCGTATGAACGTCCGAGATAAAATAAAGAGCAGAAATTAATTGATTTAAAATGAAAGATATGTGATTGCTTAACATCCACAGGCACTGACAATGTGAGCTCCCCCGTGCAGGAATCATAGCCCCACGTTCAAACATTCTTGTGCCGGGCTGGGGCCCTCCTTTAGGGCGGGGCCCGTTTCAATTGAAACGGTTGAAACATAGCTAAGGCCGCCTCTGTGAGTGGTACCCGGTGGAGTCTTCTGCTGTTGTACCCCATCCGCCTCAAGGTTGTGCGTGTTGTGGCTTCACAAATGCTTTGCTGCATACCTCGGTTGCAACGAGTGGTTATTTCAGTCAAAGTTGCTCTTCAATCAGCTTGAATCAGTCAGCCCATTCTCTTCTGACCTCTAGCATCAACAAGGCATTTTTCGCCCACAGGACTGCCGCAAACTGGATGTTTGTCCCTTTTCACACCATTCTTTGTAAACCCTAGAAATGGTTGTGTGTGAAAATCCCAGTAACTGAGCAGATTGTGAAATACTCAGACCGGCCCATCTGCACCAACAACCATGCCACACTCAAAATTGCTTAAATCACCTTTCTTTCCCATTCTGACATTCAGTTTGGAATTCAGGAGATTGTCTTGACCAGGACCACACCCCTAAATGCATTGAAGCAACTGCCATGTGATTGGTTGATTAGATAATTGCATTAATGAGAAATTGAACAGGTGTTCCTAATAATCCTTTAGGTGAGTGTAGCCCTGTGTCTCAATTCGTTCCCTAGCTCCCGAGGTCGTGAATCAGTACATCGTGTACACAGGTTCGGGCACTGGTAAGGACCCTAGCTTACTTGACATTGGGACAATGTTCACTTATTTTTCTGTCACGTGGCTGCTTAAGCGCGTTGTGATCACTCACAGCTGTTACTCATCAACAACCGGCAAAACCAACACCTCTCTGACTTCATTTTAAACAGTATTATGAAAAACGCTGTCGTCATTCTCTTACATATCCGTGCATAAAATTGGAGGAATATAATTACATTTTAAACGTATATATATCTTTTACAATTTTAAATTAATACTACTATTTTTAATATTGAGTAGATTGTGGTCCCTTACTGTGTAGCGATGTGTGTTTATATTTAAAGCTAAAACAAATGTTTGTCTTTATAAAAGTTCTGTCACATTTCATAAAGTTTATTGAGTTGGATCACATGATTTTCGGTTGGCGAGCTTCAAAAAAGGTCACGTGATTTCCGGTAAGGGAACATAGGGACCATCGATGCTCACTGTTTTTTGCATTGCATTGTGGGAATTTTTAGGGAACGAACGTTCAAGTGCACTGGACGGATTTTGCGATTGAGACAGCCCTTAAAATGGCCGACTCCCTGATCAGTGCCCTGACTACTGAACAAGGGAGCTGGTTGAGACACACCCTACACTGTAAACCCAAATGCTCAAAATAATTAAATTGATTGAGTAGTATAAACTTAATTTTCTAAAACAGTTCCACTAACTCAAATGTTTTGCGTTTCTGAGACTTTTTTTAAATTGTGAGTAAATTAAACTCAATATTTTTAATTTACTGAAACTATTTGCAGATTAAGTTGATTTTCACTTAAGAGTATAATTTCACTGTACTTTGTTGTTTCAACTGTCAAGCGTCTGACATCAGTAACGTGTGCGTGCGTGTGTCAGTGTCATTAAATGATATAAATTTTAAAAGGGTTAACATTTAAAATATACACACACACGTTCACTTCAAATTAGGGTCTCAGAATTGTAATTTCATTGACCATGCCAGTGGGTTCAACATTAGATGTTTATTTGAATTTATCACAGATAACATTAATATACGTTTGAAAAAAGTTTAATTTCGAATTAGGTTAGGTCCATCATTTTATTGGCTTACGACACTCACGTGGTCCAAGATCAGCGCGTGCGTGCATGGCGGTCAGCGTTTTAAAACCTGTCACTGTTATCAACTGTTTGGATATATAAGCACGAACATAGTTCGTCTGTAAGTAAACACATGGTTACAAAGACATAAGCTGTGCATGCGCTGTGTGTGTGATAAAATATAGCCAAAATCTCAGTTCTTTAAGGTGTGTGTTTATCATCGATGTCTTGGTTATGAAACAGAACTGACAACAAAAGCAGAAAATATATAAAGACGCAAGATGCATGTAATGATAATCACTTAATCAGACCATAGAAATGGGTCTAAAGTTGCAACTTTTGCTGCCTTCACATGTGTTCGGAAGTTCAATAATCATGTAAACTGTTGGTTAACTTGTACGTTACTCAGTATTAAGTATAAGGAATTCTACTCAAACTGTTTCAAGTTTTCCTGATTTAATGGAGCTATACACTTGCTAACATTCATTTTGTTTGCCTTTCAGGTGGCTGGCTGCAAAATGATTTGGCAGTGTACGTTGTGCTCATCTTCTTTTACTGACAGATTGCAAATATTTAAAGGGACACTTCACCCCATTGCATTAAGCTTTGTATAGTTAGAACATGTTTTCAATGGTCATGCATCATTTTCTCAGTTGCCACTGAGACAGGAGAAATACAGATTTCAGTGTTGCACTTCCTTCTTTCAATGATGTAAAAATCATCATTTTGCATCATTGAAAGCAGGAAGTCCTATATATCTTTGTTGAGCAGGTGAGACCATAGATATGTATAAAGGCTAGATTTCTCGCCCGTGCTGCTGGCCAATTGAGTGGAACGTCCGCATTTTGGCGGCCATCTTACCACATGACGCTCACTCGTAGCATTGAGTTTTAACGGTATAGGTACTTTTAAATGACCATAACTTGCTTAATTTTTTACAGATTTTCAAACGGTTTGGTTTGTTATAAACGTCAAAGATGTACCTATGACACTGCATGCTTAGGGAGAGTGGGGTAAAGTGAGACATCGGGTAAAGTGAGACACCCCCTGTATCTAGGCAACTGAACACATTTGTGGTCCTATGACCATTATGTTTTTAAGCCCCTCAAATTTCCCCTTGGCCATGAAGGACAGGACCTCATGCTGCTGTGGTTGACATGTTTTTTTCACAAAAATATATTTTTTGCTTGTAAAAGTAAATTTTCTTGCTGTCAACTTAATCAACTGTTGTGCCAAAGCAAATTGATTCAGGTAGAAAAACTTATATCACACATGTTTATGAACTACCAACATATAAAACCTTGTGTTGATGCTAGCTGAAGATTAGCCTGAATTTCCAAGAGAGAGAGTTTTTTTCCAAAATGTGGTGGTGGGGTAAAGTGAGACAAATGATGTGGGGTAAAGTGAGACATGAAGCACAAGTTCAGTTTAGTCTAAAACATATTTTAATGTAATATTACATTACATATGTTTTATTTTTAATGTTATAAACATTGCAGAAAAAACATTATGCCTAGTCAATATACCAGGAAGACAGCCTGGGGAAAAACACCCCTTGAGGAGATGGAGAGTGCAGCTGCTTAGGTCAAGGAAGAAAAGAAGTCTCTAATGCTATGTACACACCAAACGCGAGGCATCATGGTACTGTGGGTTCACACCAGACACACAGTTCAACAATTTGCGCAAGTAGATTACATACAAAGTCAATGCAAAGACGCAATCAGACACGTCCTCGCATGTGGCGATGCGAATGACGTGATATGGGTGGCGCGTTTTCCACGAAAACACGCGCTATTCGCCGCAAACATGTCTTCGCCCAATTTGAAAATATTCAACTTGAGCGAAAAATTCCATTACACAATGTTAAATCCTGCGAGTAATCTAGATCAAGTAACGCACTGCCCCACATTTGGTGTGTACGTAGCATTATTCACTCTAGATTACTCACGGGATTTAACATTGTGTCATGCAAATTTTTCGTTCGAGATAAATATTTTCAACTTGGGCGAAGACATGTTTGAGGTGAATAGTGCGTGTTTTCGCGGCAAATGCTCCGCTCATATGGCGTCATTCGCATCGCCCCAGGCGAGGATGCGTCTGATCGTGTCTTTGCATTAACTTTGAATGTAATCTACTTGCACAAATCGTTGAACTCACGTCTGGTGTGAACCCACAGTAAGAGCAGCTGCAAGGGATAGAAATATTGATAGATGGTTCTGATTGTCTTTTGCGCTGACCCGCAGACACTAGCTGGCTCTAAGGGTCCTTTGTTCTGACCCCCAGACTGCGTTCTAATCTAACTGGTTCTATATGTCATTTGAATGTTAATTAAAAAAATTTGAATTGTCGGAGCCAATGGTCTACAGTGGGCAGCGCTCCGACATGTGGTGCTTTCACACTTTCTGGGAGTTCGATTCCCGGCTCGTGGTCATTTGCCGATCCAATACCCTTCTCTCCTCCCTGTACTTTCCTGTCCTCTCCAAAACTCACTGTTAAATAAAGGCAAAAACTGGCCAAAAAATATGACTTTTGAATTATGTTATGTTGTATTTGATTTTGGTTCAGAGTTACTGTACTTTCAAGTGTTTAGAAAAATAATGTTCTTAATTGACCAATCCCCTAGATTCTGTTACTAGTCCAACATTAGTTCTGGAATGTGTGGTTGTCAAGCTAGCCATCAGGATTTTATCTGTTACAATATGTGCTGTTATGGTAGTTTCAGAGTGTAAAAAGAAAGTGGATCAGTTTACCCCGAGCTGGTTCACTTTACCCCCACGATTTTTCTGGTCTGTCTCAGTTTACCCCTAAGCTGGGGTAAAGTGAGACACAAGACCACTTTTTTTAAAACAATCATATTTTCACTGCTCTTCGTCCTGAATACATTCTGGTAATTTCCATAGCTAGGAAACATCCTGAATTAATGGGAAATGTGTAAATTTGACTGATATATCATTTTAGCTCGCTAAGAGGGGAGCAAATGTAAAAAATGTCTCACTTTACCCCACTCTCCCCTACTAAAAAAATTGAAAAAATTCATGAAAAATGTTGAATCATCCAGAATTATAGCCACATAATAATGTTTGTAAGAAACCAAACCGTTTGAAAATTGGTAGAGCATTGACAAGTTATGGTCATTTAAAAGTACCTGCACCATTAAACTCAATGCTCAGAGTGAGCGAACTGTCTGACCGTACATTCACACGGGGCGTAAGCGTTAACGCTTAACGGAAGGCTTGTCTGAAGCGTGAAGAACAGCCAATCACTGTGGCCGCAACACAAGCTCCGGTCTTCCATAAACGTAATTGGATGGCTCTGCCTAGGTTATTTGCATAAGGCGATATGATTGACTGACGCGGCGCCGACGGATCCATAATTCAGTTCGCCAACGCTTGACGTCACCCATTTAAAGTGAATGGGAAGCGTCAACGCTGACGCCCCGTGTGAATGCGCCGTGAGGTAAGATGGCCGCCAGGTGAGGACGTTAGAGACTCTGCCGTAAGACATCTAGCCTTTATACATATCTATGGGTGAGACTACAAACACTCCTTTTCTCGGTCGAATAGGCACCAAATTTGAAATGAATGTTACATTTCAACTACAAATATGACACACTTTCATTAAAGATTTATATTTCATCCTCTTCACTTATAAGAAATAGGATGCAGACAGCATTTGACCTGCGGCGACAGACCATAGTGAAGACATGCCCACCAGTGAAAAACCTCATGGAACTCTGGCCTGCACTCAAATAGAGTCTGAGGTAATGTGTAGTGGCACTTTTTCTTGTTCTTCCTTTCCTGATAACCTATACCACATTCAGGCGCTGTTTTATGCTTTATGGGAGGGTTAGATTTACCAGATTCACATAATTAAAATAACTGTGTTGTCTTTGTTTAAAAATGTAGGTGTATTTAGAGTTCCAACGAATTACAATACAGAACCTGCCCAACATATTCTGCTCTGAGCTTGACCGACATCTTCTTTCTGAAAAGAGTCATCAGTCTAGAAAGACAACCAAAATTGGGAAGACATCAAATGCTTTGACTGAAATCCTAAGAATCTACGATTAACAGGTAAAGATATTGTTAAAGATTTTATGGGTGTAATTCTTAATTGAAAGAGGAAAGTTGAAAAGCATTTGACAAGTTTAATGGTTCAATTTTGAATGCTACATTTTCTTCACTTATTTGTCTGATTGCATTACAAGTTTAACATCTACAGTTCAGTTATGTTCCATGGTGTTTTATCATTATAGGAGGTACGTGACATACACACCAAGTGTATCACTGCACTTCATCTCCTTCCAGTCTATCAACATGAGGACGTCTCAGGGTTCTTCAGGACCTGCACAGTGAGTGTTTTTTTTTTTTTTGGAAAATATACACTACTATTATTAGAAAAACATGTTTTTCATGATTTTACATTTCCTTTGGTGTGTAAGTGTGTATTAGTACATGTTAATGATAAGCAAAATGTACAAATCCCAATGTGAACAATGAAGTGAGTTATTGTGTCCAACTTAAATCTCTTTTCTTGGATTACAACAAACACATGAATTGTAGGCAACAGTTTACTTCCTAAGCCTGTTGATGTGGACTCGACGGTCATTATCATAATCTCGCCCGCTTATGTTTTCATATTTAAAGAATTTACTACTGACTAAACCATGATTCAAACACAAGTTTTGAGCAATGCAGAGTAGCGCTGGTTGTTTGTCGCTTCTACGATCACAAATGCAGGCATGGTTTTAACGTTTTAGTATCCTTACCTTACCAATCTGTTATGTTCTGCATAACAAACAAGCGCTATTCTGCACTGCACAAAACTAGTGATTGAGTCATGGTTAAGTCTTCTTTAAATCTTTAAAAATTCTTTACAGGCTGTGAGTCAGAAACAGGCGGGATTATGATAATGACCGTCGTGTTCACGTCAACAGGCCATGGAAGTAAACTGTTGCCTACAATCCATGTGTTTGTAGTAGTAAAGAAAAGAGATTTAAGATGGAGAGGATAACTTGCGTCATCGATTACTTAACATGTACTAATACACACTGACAACACCCCCCAAAAAAATTAAATCATGAATCAGATAATAGGTGCTCTTTAAACAAGATAAGCCATTTATCTTTATATGTTTTTGAGCATATTATCAACTTGGATGTACTGGTAGCTTGGCTGGCTCCTTTAGAACACTGATTTTCACATTCTTAAGTTATGTGTTCTTTGTTCACACATCTTTTAAAATCACTTTCTGTCTGTTGTTCTGCAGCAATATTGTTTGTTTAACATATGTCATGACTAGCTTTATTCCTTCATTTTTGCACTAAACCTGCTGTAAATAATTGAAAACTTGTCAAAAATTAATTAATAAAAAACTATTTACCCTTGGTATTTGCCATGTGTAACCAGTTTTTGCTTTAATATCTGTTTTATTTTGCAGGACACATCTGATGAGCCAGAGCTTTAAGATGTTGTAAAGGCCCTCCTTACAGTCATCATAGATGACGACACAAGTCCAGTTCACTTCAAGCCTGAGAAAATCTGTCATCATTGAAAGCGAGATTTGGTCAACCTCTGCAGATTTACTAATGACTTTCTGGTAATGTTTGGACTTATCTATGCACTACACCTCAGCTATCCCAGGCGACTGACAACACACTTGAATTTGTCACGGTAGGATGAGTCCATCGTGACTTTCTGTGTTGTGTTTGTTTGGATGACTGAAGTGTGCATGTGCGTGTCTGATCACTAACGATCTGAGTGAGTGCAGGTGTGCGTGATTGCTTTACTCCAGCTGGCGGTGGTTACCCAGACGGCATATATACTCACTCATTCTCTTCTCTCACTGCCAGATGATTACGCTACATGTCTCGCCTGTGTTCTCGTGTTCATGTGTTCCTGTGGTCTCGTCTTCGTGTGAAGATCTGCCTGTTTGTGTATCCGGTTTCATCCGTTCACCTGACTTCACCCACGAGCACCAGGATTCGTCACCGCAGCCTTTGTCTGTCCAACCATATCATCCGCATCATCTGTGTCATTTTCTTAATAAACTGTGTTTCATTCATTCCTGCATTTGCTTCCTGATTTTCACATACAGTCATCACAGAATCATCTGGCCTACATGGAAGCAGCAGGAAAGGGTTCCCCGGCTCGGTTTGAGGAATTTATCTCCGCTGCCATACATCGCTTCACCACCCAGGATAGCCGGATTGAGGAACTGAGCCGGGGAATGAAGGACATGACAGACAAAGTGTCCGAGCTCACCCAGGCGATCCAACAGCTGACGCTCCCCACTGCGCCACCCACACCGTCTGTTCCTCCTACACCACCCGCGAGCGCGTCCCGTCAGGAACCCAAATTATCCACGCCAGAGAAATACGCAGGTGATCCAGAATGTTGTAGACCATTTCTATCTCAATGCTCTCTTCATTTTTTCCTTCAGCCCCAGACCTACACTACTGAGGAGAGTAAAGTGGGATTTGTATTATCCCTGCTGACGGGAAAGGCGGCGCGTTGGGGAACAGCGGTGTGGGAGAACCACGACCCGTGTACCCAGACTTTTGAGGCGCTCTCTTCCATGATGCGTAAGGTGTTCGATCGATCTGCCGTTGGAAGAGACGCCGCTAGGAAGCTGGCTGATCTGCGTCAGGGTACACGGTCGGTGTCGGATTACGCCATTGACTTTCGCACGCTAGCGGCGGACACGCACTGGAATGAAGAGGCGCAGTGGGATATTTTCCTGCATGGGTTAACCGGCCGCATACAACGTGAGTTACAACATGGGGAGGTCCCATCCTCCCTAAATGGACTTATTGATGCTGCCATCCGAGCGGACATTCGATTAAGAACGATTCCTGCTTACGACGATGAAGTGTTGTCCCACGCTGTTCCGGAAAGAACGCCCTCCTCGAGGGAGACTGCGGCCGGTTCCTCCCTGTCCGATCCGGAGCCCATGCACGTGGGTCGAGCTCGGCTTTCCCGGGAGGAGAGGATTCGCCGTCGATCACTGGGGCTTTGCCTGTACTGTGGGGAGGCCGGACACCTACTCCATCGGTGTCCGGTAAAAGGCAGCACCCGGGAGTGAATCTGGGGTTACTTTCGGGCGGAATCTCTTCGGCAAAGACCCCTCTAACATCTACCCTCCTCCCGGCGAAGCTGCGGTGGCGTAACACACATCTCACCTGTGACGCACTACTGGACTCAGGAGCCGAGGGGAATTTAATCGATCATCACTTTGCACGTAAGCTTCAAGTTCCGTTGTCTTCTCTTTCCAAACCCATATCACCCTTCGCACTCAATGGAAGTGAGTTATCTGTCATCACCCACGTCACAGACCCTGTCACCATCTGTATTTCTGGCAACCACTCTGAGACTTTGCAGTTTTTTGTTACGGTTTCCCCTCTGGCTCCCATTGTACTTGGACATCCCTGGCTGCTCAAACACAACCCGTCTGTCAACTGGAGGCTGGGTACTATCACCGGTTGGAGTGAAGCTTGTCATAAGTCTTGTCTTGTCTCTGCTTGTGTACCTGTCTCTGCGTCTGTGTTTCAGGAGGAGACGATGGATTTAACTAACGTGCCCGCTGAGTACCATGATCTGAAGGGAGTGTTCAGTAAGTTCCGGGCCGCTTCTCTACCTCCACATCGTCCCTATGACTGTGCCATAGATTTACTGCCAGGTACGTCTCCGCCTAAAGGCAAACTTTACTCTCTTTCTGTTCCTGAGATGGAGGCCATGGAGAAATACATTTCTGATTCTCTGGCAACCGGGTTCATTCGACCTTCTTCATCTCCAGCGGGGGCGGGGTTCTTTTTTGTTGGTAACAAGGATGAGTCCTTGCATCCTTGTATTGATTACCGAGGGTTGAATCACGTACGGTAAAGAATACTTATCCTTTACCGTTAATGTCTTCGGCCTTCGAGAGGTTGCAAGGAGCCTCCGTCTTCACAAAACTGGATTTACGTAATGCTTATAATTTGGTCCGCATAAGGGAGGGGGATGAATGGAAAACTGCTTTTAACACTCCTCGTGGCCATTTTGAGTACTGCGTGATGCCTTTCGGATTATCTAACTTGCCAGCAGTTTTCCAAGCACTCGTTAATGACGTGTTGCGAGACATGGTCGATCAGTTTCTGTATGTCTACCTGGACGACATACTGATTTTTTCTACGTCTCTCCAGGAACATGTGCAACACGTACGACGAGTGCTTCTTAGGTTGCTAGAGAATGGGCTTTTTGTCAAGGCGGAGAAATGCGAATTTCATGCACAGTCTGTTTCTTTTCTAGGGCACATCATTTCGACTGAGGGTGTCCGTATGGATCCGGAGAAAGTTAAGGCTGTGGTGGATTGGCCATCCCCAGAGTCTCGCAAGGCCCTGCAGAGATTTCTGGGGTTCGCCAATTTTTACCGGCGTTTTATTCGCAATTTCAGCCAACTAGCCGCACCTCTGACCGCCTTGACCTCCCCTAGTACGGCGTTCAGGTGGTCGGATGCAGCCCAGACTGCATTTGCCAAACTGAAAGGCTGCTTCGTTTCAGCCCCTATTCTCGTGGCCCCTGATCGCAAACGCCAGTTCATAGTGGAGGTCGACGCGTCAGATGTGGGGGTAGGAGCCGTGTTATCCCAACACACATCTTCAGACGGAAAGGTGCATCCCTGCGCGTTT
This sequence comes from Paramisgurnus dabryanus, assembly GCF_030506205.2. Classification (NCBI taxonomy): domain Eukaryota; kingdom Metazoa; phylum Chordata; class Actinopteri; order Cypriniformes; family Cobitidae; genus Paramisgurnus; species Paramisgurnus dabryanus. The sequence goes on along the minus strand of NC_133355.1, from coordinate 28,005,456 downwards.
TACTCCCATCGCTTGTCGCCTGCTGAACGTTATTATGACATTAGTAATCGGGAGTTGTTGGCTGTTAAACTAGCACTGGAAGAATGGCGTCATTGGCTTGAGGGGTCGGGTGTGCCCTTCATAGTCTACACTGATCACAAGAACCTAGAATACATTAAATCTGCTAAACGTTTGAACTCTAGGCAGGCTCGGTGGGCTTTATTTTTCGGTCGTTTCGATTTCACATTGTCCTACCGTCCAGGTTCTAAAAACACCAAACCTGATGCTTTGTCCCGCATTTTTGAGCGTTCCGATCGTGTTTCCTCTCCCGAGCCCATTTTACCGGAGACTCTATTCATCTCCGCGCTCTCATGGGAGATCGAATCGAAGGTAACTAAAGCCTTAGAAGGGGTAACGCCCCCGGCCCGTTGCCCACCGAACCGATTATTTGTGCCAGAGGGACTGAGATCAGAGGTACTTAAATGGAGCCATAATTCCAGTATAGCTTGCCATCCAGGGGTCAGTCGAACCAAATTTTTGGTTAAGCAACGATTTTGGTGGCCAGGGATGGCTCGTGACACACACGACTTTGTGTTGGCTTGTTCGGTTTGTGCTGTTGGTAAGTCGTCTAATCGTCCTCCTGACGGATTACTTAGACCGCTGCCTGTCCCTTCGAGACCCTGGTCCCATATCTCGCTCGATTTTATTACCGCCCTCCCACCCTCCCAGGGCAATACGGTGATTTTAACCGTAGTGGACCGATTCTCGAAGGCGGCTCATTTTATTCCCTTGCCCAAATTGCCTTCTGCCAAGGAGACAGCGGTCGTTATCGTAGACCACGTATTCCGGTTACATGGCCTCCCGACAGACGTGGACTCCGATAGAGGTCCTCAATTTATATCTAAATTTTGGCAGGAGTTCTGCAGGTTGCTAGGGGCTACGGTTAGTCTGTCTTCGGGGTTTCATCCTCAAACCAATGGTCAAACCGAACGAGCCAATCAGGACGTGGAGAGAGTGTTGCGATGTTTGGCATCCAAGAATCCTTCCTCCTGGAGCCAACAACTCTCTATGGTGGAGTACACGCACAATTCTTTACCAGTGTCAGCTACGGGCCTATCTCCGTTTAAGTGTAGCTTAGGGTACCAACCACCTTTATTTCCCAGTCTGGAATCCGAGGTCGCGGTCCCCTCCGCACACGCTTTCGTCCAGAGGTGCCGTCGCACTTGGAGGAGAGCTCGTGAAGCTATACTCCAAGCGAGACTGCGCACCAAGGCTAAGGCTGATCGCCACCGGTCGAAGCCTCCCGTTTACGTCGTGGGTCAAAAAGTGTGGCTTTCTACTCAGAATATTCCGATGCGTTCCGTCTCGAATAAGTTGACTCCCAAATTTATCGGCCCGTTTTCTGTTGCTAAGATCATTAACCCAGTAACAGTCCGCCTTAACCTCCCTCCTGTGTACAGACGAATTCATCCGGTTTTTCACATTTCCAAAATTAAACCCGTGTTTAAATCTCGTCTTAACCCGCCTGTTCCGGTTCCCCCCCCCGCCTCGTATCGTAGATGGGGAACCAACTTATTCGATTAACCGTATTCTGGACGCTAGACGGAGGGGACGCGGATTTCAGTACTTGGTGGATTGGGAAGGTTACGGTCCGGAGGAGAGAAGTTGGGTTCCTGCCCGGGACATATTGGATCACTCCCTTATTGATGATTTCCATCACAGGTCTAGGAGCCCGAGAACGTCAGGTGACGTCCTTGGGGGAGGGGGTACTGTCACGGTAGGATGAGTCCATCGTGACTTTCTGTGTTGTGTTTGTTTGGATGACTGAAGTGTGCATGTGCGTGTCTGATCACTAACGATCTGAGTGAGTGCAGGTGTGCGTGATTGCTTTACTCCAGCTGGCGGTGGTTACCCAGACGGCATATATACTCACTCATTCTCTTCTCTCACTGCCAGATGATTACGCTACATGTCTCGCCTGTGTTCTCGTGTTCATGTGTTCCTGTGGTCTCGTCTTCGTGTGAAGATCTGCCTGTTTGTGTATCCGGTTTCATCCGTTCACCTGACTTCACCCACGAGCACCAGGATTCGTCACCGCAACCTTTGTCTGTCCAACCATATCATCCGCATCATCTGTGTCATTTTCTTAATAAACTGTGTTTCATTCATTCCTGCATTTGCTTCCTGATTTTCACATACAGTCATCACAGAATTCACTCAAATGTTACTTTGCCTTGATGATGGAAAAGTGTCATCCAAGTAACAGAGTCTCAAAAAGGACTTGATGTGTGTAGAAATGTATCTAAAAATGTGTTTTCTTCACAATATGCACAATGTGCCTTTGTATTTTCAAACGGTATTTGTGACTTGAATTGTTGTCTGTGTTGGTCTTTTAAATTGACACTGCCATTGTAAATGGAAAGGGCAAAAATTTTGTGAAACACAATGTAATTCAAACTGTTTAAGTTGTCTGTACTCAAAATATTTGGCAACGAGTTGCCTCAAAAAAATTAAGTTTTGAGCCATGTGATTTTGAGTTTTGCGTGTCAAAGGTTTTGAGTGTCAAAGGTTTTGAGTAATGTGTAATTTAAAAAAAACTGAACAAAAATAAAAACATTGAGTTTACATAACTTAAAAGTGCTTCTTTGTGTACTTATTTTTTTTTTGTAATGTTAACTTAATGCCAAGAGTCAATGTAACTGAAAATTATTGAGTAGACTTTAATAAGAACTTTTAATTTAATTATATTCAAAAGGTTTATGTAACAAGTAATCAAAATATTTAACCTCTAAAAGAAATTGTGTTTTAAGTTCATGAACTTAAAAAATTTGAGGCAACGAGTTGCCTTAATTTTTTTGAGTTCTGCTTACTAATTTGGGTTTACAGTGTAGGTCTTTCTACTGTGGTAGTTAGGTGTTTTTGACTGCAACAGCGCAAGATGGTGGACATCATAAAATTCCCTCCCTGTATGTATTCTGGATATGAAATTTAACATTATATTTAACACTTGTCATGTGGAGCAATTAAATGCTACAATGATTGTGAAAGTCGTTGTACAAATATAAATGGTTCATTTGACTCCCTTCTATAAAATAGTGGATTACTCACTGCATTGCATTTAATATTTTTTTTTTAAATCACTAGTTATGTTTGTCTTTATTTTTCTAATCAGATATTAACAAAATTATAAAAAATTTAGATGTGTACATTTCCAAACCTTTTTTTATTTGATGTGCAGTGACCCAGCTATAACAACAGGACTGACAGCTGTCTTCTGTCTCTGTGAATATAGAAAAAGATACAAAATCTCAATGTATCCTTCTTTGTGTAAATAAAAGTGACAAGAGAATTATACTGTGTTATCTTTCTTTCAGATGTGAAGAATGAGTCATATTTGGATATAGACATAATGTCCTCAACATCAGAAGATCGACTGACAGCACAAACTCTTTCCTGCATCACCTGTGGAAAGACATTCAGCTCACAGAGACATTTAGAGAAACATGAGAGAAAACACACAGAACTGAAACTCAGCTTTACTACCTTACAAGAGAAGAAACTTCATCATTCAAAAGAGCACAAAGAGAAGCAGCAGTTTCACTGTGAGGAGTGTGGGAAGATTTTTGACTTCTTATCTCAGCTGAAAATTCACATATGGACACACAGTGGTGAAAAGCCTTTCTACTGCACTGAATGTGGAAATTACTTCAGCAGAAAAGAAAGTCTTGAAGCTCATCAGAGAATTCACACAGGAGAAAAACCATATGAGTGTCCTCACTGTGAGATGAGATTCAGCCTTAAATCCTGTCTGAAGAGACATGTATTTAAACACACCAATGAGAGACCGTATCAGTGCAGTAAATGTGACAAAGCCTATAGGTTTTCAGCTTCATTAAAATCACACCAGAAAAATCACTCTGAACTCTATAAATGTTCACTCTGTGATAAAGATTTCTATCGTAAATCTCATCTTATACGCCATGAGAGAATTTACACTGAAAAACCTTACAAATGCTCTTTGTGTGAGAAGGCGTTTACTCGGTCAAGTACCTTAAAAATCCATGAGAGAATTCACACAGGAGAAAAACCATACGAGTGTCCTCACTCTGAGATGAGATTCAGACATAAAAGCAATTTGAGGAGACACGTGCGTTTACACACCAATGAGAGACCGTATCAGTGCAGTAAATGTGACAAAGCCTTTAGGGTTTTAGCTTTATTAAAATCACACCAGAATATTCACTCTGAACTCTATAAATGTTCACTCTGTGATAAAGGTTTCTATCGTAAATCTTGTCTTATACGCCATGAGAGAATTCACACTGAAAAACCTTACAAATGCTTTTTGTGTGAGAAGGCGTTTGCTCGGTCAAGTACCTTAAAAATCCATGAGAGAATTCACACTGGAGAGAAACCTTATGCCTGCTCTGAATGTGGAAAGAGATTCAATAATCCAGCTAATTTCAGAGTTCATCAGAGAGTTCACACTTGAAAGAAACCTCATCACTGTAGTGTCTGTGGGAAGAGTTTTGGGCTCTGTGAACATTTAATAAGGCATCAGAGACTTCACACATGAGAGAAACCTTACGTCTGCTCGATCTGTGGAGAGAGATTCACTCAGTCTGGAAGTCTTCAGTATCATCAGAAGAAACACAAGAACAAATGACACTGAAATCATCATAGTGCCTTAAACTCTTTACACATTGACCGCGTATATTCCACCTGAATGTTTGACACGATAATATGCTAGAACAAAAACAATTCATTTCTATGAATTACTTCACAATGATTTGTTCTTTAGTAGGCGGATGTTCAGAAGTGCTAACTTAACAGTAACTGGTTTTGGCCCTGTGTCAATCTTAGAATGATTTCTAATATGCAGTAGGTAGAATAGTAGGTAAGCTTTCTATTACATATCAGGACAGAGATAGGGAAAACTAAAGGGACATTGGCCTCCCCGAGTTCTGTAAACATAAAATGATCATATGTTTGACACTTTCTGCTGGAACTTTTCAATAAACAATATAACATAGCCTCTTGTGTTTGTTTTCCACATAACAATATACTTTGGATATTGATAGACTGTATAAGAAGTGTTGATTAAGGATATTTAAAATCTCTAGTCTGTCTTTAGTCTGGTGGTCAGAGCACAGAAATGGATTAAATCAGCAGATGTTAACTGTTACAAACTCTAAATTAAAATCTAGGGGTGATTGATCTTTCACCAGAGCCGCACCTGAACCGCTCCATATTAGAATTTCAAATCAAAGTTAAAAACATTTTTTACTAAGGCCTATGACTTGTGATGTTGTTTGTTGTCTGATGTTTATGTGGTGTGTATATATTTTTTAAGCCTTTTATATCATCATTGTACAGCACATTTGTTTTTAATTGTGCTTTATAAATAAATTGAGACTTGAGTTTTGCAATTTATCTGGACATATATCATAAATATAAATTAGCAGGATCACTTGCTGAAGAGAAAATGTAGGTGACAGGCAGGGTTGTATAAGGTTTTGCAGTATACTCAGGGCCGGTTCTAGATATTTGGAGGCCCTAGGCAAAATTTATGTTGGAGGCCCCTCACACTTCTTTAAGTTTCAGAGTAATCTGAGAAAGTGTTTTTTTAAGAATTAATTTGATCACTACAGTGATTAAACATGTTTTCCCAAGTTTTCCCCTCTTACTGAACCAATATATAGACTATATTAGACTATGGATATATTTCTATGTATTTCAATACCTTTTTATACTTTAAATATCCATCAGTTGCCACTGGAAGTTAAACAAACCTAAGCAGAATAATTAAATAGTTTTTTTTCCCAATAAATATGCATCATGTTTTCATGATTTGAAAACTAACATAAAGGACTTACGGGGGAAAAGTAGACAGTTTACTTTAGGTAGGCTACTTTAATAACGCAAGTTTTGTTTGCTATTTGACTTTAAATACAAACTTTTTTAACTTGACTATTTTGATCGCCAGCTCCCCAGGCAATACTATTGTGCACACGCATTCAAAGTGTCTTAACAGAGTCAGCAGCGCTCAAGTTTGATCTGTCCTTAAATGACAAAGCTAAGTTTATTTTTATTTCAAAATACCTGCATCATGTGCTGAACTGTCTTTGCATGCAGCTTTTGCTAAGCAGGAATCAAAGGACACGATAGCCACTTTCAGCGTCACTCAAAGTCGGTCAGCTGCAGAGATTTAACTTCATGAGGCACTGCAAGAACAGACAGTGGATGATATCAAAACACCACGAGAGCAAATCGAGAAATCATAGAGGAGTCTGCTTATCAGTCGTTCTCTTGATGTCATCCACCTGCGGTTTCTGCTGTGGAAGCTCCGTATAAAGTCAAACTCACCTTAAAACTTTACTTAATGCTGTCAGTAGTGATTGTCGGACTAGCGCACATGAATTTAGCAGTTATGGAGGCATTTGCCTACTCTGCCTATAGCTAGCGCTGGCCCTGAGTATACCATATTATATAGTTCCTATACTATGTATATATGATTTGCAAAGACGTCTCATATGGCTATAAATATCCTCACATAACTTAACATAACAGCATAATGACATGAATGAACAGACAAGGAAGCAGGATTGACATGCAAATTGTATTATTAGCTATTATTACCAGAAAAACAGCAAAAACAGCCTGAAATCTAAAATTACAATAAAATGACTGCAAAACAACATGAAATACCAAGTGTAATAATTATTATTTAAAAGATCTTAAAGTCAACAGTTCCCTAGTTTTAGGTAAGCTAAAGCTTACTTTGGTTGCAAAGCAGTTGCTTATAAAATTATTAAGCCTGTTTGGAGAGAGATATTTCATGTGACAAAATGTCAGTCATCGTGTGATAACGAAAATATAACGAGGCTTACAGACACTCGTGAAAAACTGATGCTGATTATCTGGGAAACATTCTCTAACAGCAGTCAAGTTGTCATTGTTTGTGTCAAAGTTGTGCATTTGTTGTAACATTAAAACAGAAATCATACTTACTGTGCTGCTCAAAGTGATGCTCGGAGCTCCATTCCTCTGTGGTGTGCGAGGCTATGCTTTTTATTGGTAGTTGCGTTAAATCTTACCCAGATACAACAGTCCTATTTTCTGATTGGCTATTGTGTAGCCTCTTTCTTTATTTTTTGATTGGCTGATAGAACTCCAGGGGAGACGGGCTTGATAGAGAGAGCGGTGCGGCCAGATACATTTTGAGCGCTGAAGCATATAAAATATATGATAAATAGGTTTTAGTGTGGCCGGAGTGCATGACTAAAGACTGAAAGCACGGCTATTATCAGACCAGCCCTCGCAGCCTTAAAACGCTACCGGCCCACCGGGAAAAGTCCCGACTCTCCCGATTGCCACTCCACCACTGCGTGGACTACAGTTTGGGAATGGCCGATCTAAAGAAACGTCCTTGGGTGTTCATTCACAATCGAGCTGTAGCGAGGTCTGTGGGCATGGCTCAGCCTGAACTGTGTCTGTGTCTTGTGGCTGCAGAGTTTTATCCTTGTCATTTGTATGTCCATCCAGGTGCTGGTGTAAAATCCGGTGGCCATTCAGGAGTGCACTGGCACACGCAGCTGATGAATGGTGAAGGAAGAATAAGATGTTGTCTTTAAAGTGCCCATCTTATGACTGCTTTTCCACAAGTTATATAGGTGTATGAGTTCCATAAAGCATGTTTCAAAAGTTGTTTGCTCGAAATAGCTTGTAGGAAAAGATTGTTACCCATCTCTAGTAGCCTCTGTTTCAGGGCAGTTCAGATTGTGCCGTTTTGAGCTAGTCTTACATATTTATGAGCTGCTGCTCCTTTGATCACGCCCCACTACTAACGTCATGTGCCCGTGCGCGTGCTCAGTGGTATCGTGAGCAGTACAGACCATACTGTGTTATTATTTTATATATTATTATTATTAACGGTTTATGTTGCCAACAGACAAATCATGCAGAAAAGTATCACTAATAAGTACACTACAGGAGAAGAAACTCATGACACACAATGATTCCAGAGTAAATTGTGATGTTACGTTAGCAGTCACAACAATAAACTCGTTTTCCCTGGACAATGCTAACATATTCCCATTATAAAACATTTTCAAACACATTATTTTCGCAAATTACAGAAATTAAGAGCCGGCGGGGGATGTATACTGCTTGTGGACCGCGTGCTAATTGCTAGAAGCTAGCGGGAGGTCCGGCCCGTAAAGTTATAAGAGGCTCGGGGGTTAGCCTCGTCAGAAAAGCCGGGGCGGTAAGGCCCGGTCTCGGTGTGTCAAACTCATAATGACACACAAAGATTCCAGCGTAAATTGTGATGTAGCAGTCTGAACAATACACTCGTTTTCCCTGGACAATACAAAAATTTCCCGTTATAAATATTTTCAAGCGCATTATTTTCGCAAATTACAGAAATTAAGACCCGGCAGGGGATGTATACTGCTTGTGGACCGTGTGCTAATTGCTAGAAGCTAGCGGGAGGTACGGACCATGTATATATCTATGCGGACCGTAAAGTTATTAGAGGCTCGCCTCGTCAGAAAAGCCGGGGCGTACGGTCTCGGTTAGTTTGGCAAAAAGCTTTTAGCTCTAGCATCATAAATGTAGTATTTTGTGACAGAAGATGACAACATGCAAAATATAACGTGACTTCTTACCTTTGTGATGAAACAACGCGATCGCGAATCGAATCCAGTCTGTTTCAGATGTGTGAATGATTCATGAAAGTCCAATAAAATACATCCAATTACCATTTTTGTCCACAAATGCTTATAATCCGTGAAATATAGATACATAGTCTGTTGTTTACATCAGATTTCGCATGAAGGTCTTATTGCCTACAATCTGAGGACTGTTTGCGTCGTAACAAGATAACAGCAGATGATAACAGCACAGAGGGTCTCATTCAAGTGACTGCTCTATGCTCTCTAGCTACCTGGTGGGTGGAGACCTGCGAGTGGGGTGGTGGGCGGGAAAATTCAAACTGAATGTGACGAAACTTTTTGTTATGTCACAACGGAGCTGAGTTTTAACTCGCGCAATCTGAGACTCAAGGCAGAGGACATTCAGAAACCTGTATCTCACTCAAAACAGCATGGATGGATTTTTTTCCAAGTTTGTATGCGTGTGGGAGCATCAGAGACACAAATGAACACCCCAAAACCCAGAAAAAGTGAGTTTTTCATAATACGGGCACTTTAAGCAACCATCTGTGTTGAAGAGTTGCCTTTGACTCTGAATTAATATTGTTTTTTTACTTTGTGTGTGCCAAATCTATTTTTACCAGTAATTTTTAGGTATGGATGCTGTGATTTAGTTTTTAAGCTTAAAAAAATCTTAAACTGAATTTCTTTTCGTGACTCTCTAATAATAAACATATTTGAATAAAGCATCCATATTTGTCCATGCTGTCCGTGTTGATTAGAGTTTTAAAAAACTTGAAAAGTGTTAAATTAAGTTATAGAACAGATAAAAATGTGTGATTAAGTTGTGATTAATCACAAGTTTAACAAGACAATCATGCAATAAATCTAGATTAAATATTTTAATCGATTGACAGCCCTAATTCCAAATATTTCTAATTTTCCAATTTTCCTATTTAACAATGCAATTAAAGTAAGTAATCAGTTCCAGGAAGCAGGTGGATCCTACAAGGACTTGAGAGACTTATCACCTGGGCAAGGATGAGTTTTAAGCCCTCCAAGTCACGGTCCATGGTGTTGAAGAAGGGAAAAGTGATTGACAAGTTTCGTTTTTTCATCTCAGGAACTGTCATCCCAACCATCACAGAGCAACCTGTCAAGAGCTTGGGAAAGCTCTTTGACTCCAGCTTGAAAGACTCTGCGTCCATCCAGAAGTCTAACAAAGAACTGGAAGCTTGGCTCACTAAGGTTGACAAGTCTGGGCTGCCTGGTAGATTTAAAGCCTGGATCTACCAGCATTCCATCTCGCCCCGCGTCCTCTGTCCCCTGCTGGTCTATGCAGTCTCAATGACAACAGTTGAGTCCCAAGAAAGGAAGATCAGTGGCTTTCTTCGGAAGTGGCTGGGCCTCCCACGCAGTCTTACCAGCGCTCCACTGTCTGGAACAAGTAACACCTTGCAGCTACCCTTTAGTGGCCTTACAGAAGAATTCATGGTGGTACGCACCAGAGAAGCCCTACAGTACAGGGACTCCAGGGACAGCAGGCATCGAGGTGAGGACAGGAAGGAAATGGAAGGCTGGGAAAGCAGTGGAGCTGGCAGAGTCTCGCCTGAGACAGAAGGCACTAGTCGGCACTGTAGCGACAGGCAGAGCAGGCTTGGGCTACTTTCCTAAGCCTCTTATCAGTCAGGTCTGTGGCAAGGAAAGACACCAGCTACTCCAGGAAGAGGTCAGAGCAGGCGTGGAGAAAGAACGGGTAAGCAGGGCAGCGAGCTTTCGGCAGCAGGGAGCGTGGACAAGGTGGGAGATTGCAGTGCAGCACAGGATTACCTGGGCAAACATTCTGCAGGCAGATTTCCATCGGGTCCGTTTCCTGGTACAGGCTGTATATGATGCACTGCCAAGCCCAGCGAACCTTCGCGTTTGGGGGAAGAGTGAGACACCATCCTGCATGCTTTGCAATGGAAGAGGCTCCTTTGAACATCTCCTCAGCAGCTGCCCAAAGGCTCTGGCAGATGGGCCCTATCGTTGGCGACATGACCAGGTGCTTAAGGTTATTGCTGAGAGTTTAGCCTTAGCCATTCGCACCACCAAGAACCACCGTGTTCCAAAGAAGGCAGAGGCTTTGCCGGTCGGTCTTATTGCAAAGTCCTCACCCATTTGGGCATTACAGGGGCAGCCAAGAAGAGGGCCATTCAATCCGCAAGTGAAGCTGCAGAGAAGGCCACAAGGTGGCTTTGGATTAAGAGGGCTGATCCGTGGACTGCTACTGGGACGCAAGTCGGGGCCTGATCAACCCCGGCTGGGTCGACTGGGTGAGGGTGTATGATGTTGCGAGACTCGAAACATCCAATGATCCCAGGATACATCACTGAGGATGCGTCCCAGTGCATCCATGAGATGTTTCTTGCTTATCTTATAGTAAAGTAATTCTCTTGCAGATATTTAGTTTTTTTCACCAAAAATTTTACAACTTTTAAAACTGTAAAAGAATACAAATTAAAATGCTATTAATTAAAAATATATGTCCTAACATCGTTTATTTATTTAAATTTATTTGTATAGAGACAGATACAATAGACATAGACAAACTGGAGATACAGTCCTCAAATGCATATACCATAGTGCTTGTAGCTGAAGCTAAATTGCAGCACTTGTCCCTAGAAGGGCTTTTTTAACCATAATAATAATGACAATCAAGAGTAATGTAAAAAGGAAAAAAGAAAAAAAACAATTTAATTAAACATGATTACAAGTTTGTTGCTGAATTAGCCATGATCTGGTTGCTTTTTTTAAAATATTAAAACTGGCCACAGATTTTAAGCAATCAGGTAATGAATTCCAAAATTGTATGCCCTTCACTGAGAGGGCCATCTGAGCAAAGGAAGTTTTACAGAAAGCGATTTTACAATTTCCACTAGAAGCCGCTCTAGTGGCACTACCACACCCCTGTAATCTCTCAATCAGTGCACATAAAGGCTTAGGGGCAAGACCATTTAAACATTTGAAATAGACTACATAATGAAAAAAAAAAATTCAAAGCTTAAAATCTTATATTTGCTTAAAATCTGACAATGGTGGTATTTTATTTGCTTTCTATCCAAAATTTTCAAGGCTCTATTATAGAGTTGTTCAATCCGATTAAATCCCATAAAGATAAGGTAACCAGGTTAATTTACTTCATTAATAATATGCTCACATCATTCTTAATCTCATGCCTAATACATTAAAAACAGTTAATTTAATAATTTTTGTCTCATCACATGGACAATAACACATTACATATGACAAATATTTGCATCTCTTTATACTTTTGTTAGACATTTAAACTTTCAATCATAAAAAATGTCTTAAAGTTTAGTAAAATTTAACACCTAAGGTGAATTAAAAGTTTATTAAGTATAAATAATAAATAAATTCAATAAATGTAAATGTTTATATTGTGTTGAAGTCATTGGTTGTTTATATATTAAATATGTGATGATGTATTTTATTAAAAATAACCTGTTATAATATATTCATAGAATATTTCAATTAACAATTATTCCAGTAATGAAACATTTTTATTATCATAGAGATTTTTTTATTGATTTAATCCTCCTTATTATATGGAAATGTGTTTTTAGATTTTCCCCTACATCTAATAATTTAAAGCTGCTTTGAAACAAATGTGAAAAGCGCCACACAAATAAAATTGAATTGAATTGAACAGATTCCCAGATTCTTTATGTTTTCATGTTTTCTTTGTAGGTTTTAACGGCGGCTTGTATTCACAGTGTGACACTGCCATCGTCTGGAGATGTTTACTCCTGAACGTAGTAATGTCTTCTTGTCATAAACCTCGTTTTATTAAAAACCAGAACAGATATTTTTCTGTTATTCCATACATTTCACATTGTGTTTTTTTCACGTGCTCTGCAGTTTTTGGTAGCTGACAAATTTCACAAAGACCAGTTTGATCTCAGATATGACATGTGCTATACTATTTCATTGACTGTGTCATATTCTGGTCATATTTTCTTTCATGTTCCTTCAACCTCTTTTCCTTACTCAGTGTCTTCATTTTAATTATAAATCCCACTGATATTGCCATTCTTTAATATTGCTTTTCTATATAATGTCCTATCGTCATGATTTTAAAAGTTTGGCTTATTATCTCTCCAGTACAGTAGGAGGCGCTCTGCAGCTCTTTAGTCCGCCGATAAACCCACTAAAGAAAGAAAGAAAGAGCTCACGTGTGATGTGTTTGTGTATCAGTGTTTTCTCTCATCTTTAGTGTTTTATTCAGTGTAAACAGAGTCTTGTCTCGGTGTATTTTAGTAGTGATGGCGAAGTGAAGCGTTCTTGAAGCAGTGAAGCTTTCAACCCAATTGTATCGGAAAAAGGTTCATTACTCGAAGCTTTTCAAATCAGAGCTCAATGAGGACCTCTGCTGGTGAAAGTGCTGTTTCACAACATGTTCCACAACCAAACAACGTGTTAATTATAAAAGCAAAACTTAATGGATTGACAAATTAAGGATAGATTCATAAATAAATGTAACAATATATTAAATACATGAGCAAAGCATGTTCCATTTCATGCGAATGGTACTCCAAACAAAAATAACAAATTAAGGATAGACCTTGTCTCAAAAGTAAAAGTGTGAACCAATTAAAAAATATATCATGGTATTAAGTGGTGCAGAAAAGGCTTTTTACTACTATACATATATCTCATAAACTCGTAATCGATTCCGTGTAATGCAATACTCCAATACAACCCATGAGGGCGCGCCGTGCATCGCACAATTTTAAACCTTTGAATCAGATAACGAAGCAGTCATGTGGGTGTGTGTGAAACGAAGCTTCGGACGTCATTGGTCACGTGATTTTGCCAGAACGAATCAAGCTTCGATACAAAGCTTCAATGAAAATCGGTTCGTTTTTTTGATACACGCTTCGGAGCTTCGGTGTCACTGGTAACATCACTATATTTTAGTATTAATATGTTGAAGATGAGAGATGAGATGTGCTGTAAATCAGTAGGAACTGATCTGTCCATGCTGGATATTGATGATTTCATCACAGAAATCTCTCAGCTGAAGAAAGAGGTGGCGTTACTGGAGGCAAAGCTGAGGTCAAGAGGAGATGAAGGAGTGAAGAGAGAGGTTTGTACATCTTAAACATCCTTTACATGAATCACTCTGTCTGTTTGACAACATTAAATCATTTATAATCTTACACTGAGTTCGGTTGTGTTGTGTTGTCAGGATGTGGATGTGGATTGTTGTGAATCTTTAGTGTATGTGACTGATGGATGTCTGGATTCAGTGTGGATGAGCAGAGATCAGAGCCGCACACCACAGCCACTGCTGGACTCTAAACTCTCTGAAGAGAAATCCAGACACACACAGGACTCAGAGCTCGGTCTCACTTTACTCTGCTATACTGAGTCAAAGCCCACAGACGCTCAGGACACTGTGTGTGACAGTAATCAGGGCTTACAGGATGAGGAATCTACTGATCAAACCTCCACAGAGTCTCTGGATTCTGTCTGTAACGCTGGAGAACAGCAGCAGATCCTGCAGACCACACTGAAGATGTGTTCAGTCAAACTGATCGACTGCAGGAACCTGATGATGAAGATGAGAAGAGAACCCACAGAAGAGGAAGATCACAATTATAAAGAGGAAGACAATCATGCAGATGATTTAAATCCATCAGGTATGTTTCCTTAACTATTGTTGCATTTATACCATTTTTGTCATTTGTTTTATTAAAGGAGGGTTTTCAGTCAAAAAGAAAAAATGCAAAAAAATGGAAGGACTAAAATCAGAAAGGAAATTTAGATATCTTTAATACTTATAGGGGCAGTTTTCAGGACAGAGTTTAAATTAATCTAATGTGTCTTTGCTGCATCAACACAGATGCAGCAAAGACACAATGAAAATATGATTAAAGACTGTGGTGTTTATTTTCATAAATCAACATTCATCTAATTTATACATTAACAAAAAAAATTTGTTCAGGGTTCCCACAGGTCCTTGAACATTTGTAAATCTAGGGCAAAAATTCAAGGCCCTGGGAAGTTTTTGAGAATATACAAACACAGGTCATTGAAAGTGCTTGAATTCCATTCTATGCACAAAGTTTTCTGAAAAAAAAAATCCATATTATTCCCTGTGTAGTGTAGGATAATATCATAAAATTTCTATCCTTTTAAGCACACATGCTGAACTGTTCGCTTTAAATGCTTATATCTTCTTTATGCGAATGATGATTCATACCAAAATGCTTTTTTGCATAGTTGTGTTTGACACAAGAAAATGTCTCGGGTTACGTATGTAACTGTTGTTCCATGAGAAGGGAACGAGATGCTGTGTCTTCCTTGCCATACTTCATGCGTCCCTATAACGCCCTCTTTGGCAATATTTCAGATAGTGATATACTTCTTGGCTCCCGCGTCACCTTGTCTTTGTCATTAAGCCTCACCATTGGTTGAATTTGATATACACATTCAGACGCACTTACCCCTGGAAGCATCCCCAATGTGTCCCCCCAGTTATGCAGCGCGAGTTCCCTCGAAAGGGAACTGTAACAATGTATCTTAAAAGGTAACACGATGTAACCTTGCTCTCACTTGAAATGTGTCCCCACATTTAGTCCTTGAATTTGAGGGTATTGGACCTGTAAAGTCCTTGAATTTCCCTGTTTGTTCTCTTAAAAGCTGAGATGGAATTATTTTGTGAAGACGGAGACAAAATATGTTGCCCACAATACATGACAGTAAGATAATAGCAATGCAACACATTAGATTGTGCAATCTCCGACACGTCACAAAAACTTAAAAAAAAAACTCACACCAGAGGGACATTTTTGACATTTTAAACCATCACCTAAAAAGGTTAAAAACACAAAATCTTGGTATATCCCATGTACAAACCGAGGGGCAACCTTACGATCTCTCTGATGAAGCCAATACAGAAGTGATTTAAACTGCAATTCATCGACTGGCTGCTTGAGACTGGCTACAAAAGGGAGTTAATTCCCATAGACCTCCATGTTAAAATGCCCAACTTTACAATAGAAAATAATGTTTACACCATGGTACAAAAAGTGGTAGTTTTTCTTCTAAGCTAAGACTCCTACATACACGTTTAAAGGTAAATTGTGACCAGTCACGGAAAGTAGGGACACAAGTCGGATCTGGGCATTTTGAGTTATTCACAGATTCTGAAAGTGCAGTTTCTAAGCTTTCCAACGATGTGTAACACATGGAAATCTGATAAGATTTGGAGAAGTTGTGGCCATTTGAATATAGGAACTCAGAAATACTCAAACCGAGAAAATCGAGACGAAAGGGACTCTTCTTTTCAGCCGGGGGAGACAATAGGGCTCATTTACATCTCATTTAGCTAAGCCATGCCCCCTGTAAAACCCTTTTTGAGATGTTCTAGCATCATATGTAGTATTTTATGACCAAATGACAACCCGCAAAAATAAACATGACTCTTTTACCTTTGTGGGGATCACAAGTCGAATCCAGTCTGTTTCAGATTATCCAATGACCATATTTGTCCACAAATGCGTATAATCCGTGAAATATAGATTGTTTACATCAGATTTCGCATGAATGTCTGGTAATACAATATAATATATAATCTGAAGACTATTTAAATCGTAACATGTAAGGGTATATGAGCTTACACTCCGTTAAACACATGAACCCGCCTTCAAAGTTTGTATTTAAAATAGGGAAGTAGTATAATAGATCATCCAAACAGCGCCGTCGAAAACGTGACATCCTTTAGAGAGGTTACCAATGGCTCGCTCGTTCCTCCATCAGCCAATGACTTCATGGAAAATATTGATAGACAAAACATGTAGCCAATTATATGAAGAATACAACGATATCTGTGTAACTTCTGTGTGTTTGGACTCATGCTGCGCTGCAAGAACTGACATACAGATGACGTCAAAGTACCGCGAGAGCGAGTCGAAATTAAACTACTCCGTAAGATTTCTTGAAAAGCTCTCGCGGTACTTTGACGTCTTGACTGCGGCGCCGCATAAAGTCAGTGACGCGGCTGACGTACGATGCGGCTGACTGTTATTTGTTCCGCCCCAGCTTCTTTTATTTTTCTTTTGTTTTGTGCGCCCGAGCTTTACAGTCTGGGGAGACGCAGGCTATAAGTTTGAAAAAAAAAAAAAAACTTGGCAAACATATCTGAGGAACAGGGCAGCGCGTCACTACAGTCACGTGACTTCACGCTCGAGCCGGAAGAGAAGACAATGCTGAATAAAGTCGTAATTCTGCTATTTTTGGACCAAACTGTATTTTCGATGCATCAACACAATCTTACTGACCCACTGATGTTACATGGACTACTTTGATGATGTTTTTATTAACTTTCTGGACATGGAAACCATACATAGATTTTCAATGAAGGGGAAAGCTCTCGGACTAAATCTAACGATAAAACATCTTAAACTGTGTTCCGAAGATGAACGGAGGTCTTCCGAGTTTAGAACGACATAAGGGTGAGTCATTACTTACATTATTTTCATTTTTGGGCAAACTATCCTTATTTAGTAGTCACGCTGTTCCCTTTGGGGGCGGAGGCGAAAACAAAAGCTTATACAGTATGTAAATATACACACAGACAATGACGCCCCCCGCTGCACGCTAGAATCTCCGGAAAAACAAGCCTATTTTAACCGCAAAATGTACGCTTTTAAATATACAAAAACTGCTATCTCAAACATGGAGAGGCTTCTTCGTGATCTCAACTAACAGATTCTGCAATAAAACGAAAATCACAAATTTCGAAAAAAAAACTTTGTTTCTCATTTTCTCGAAACTTGTGCTGCCGACTTGAGTCCCTGGTTTCCGTGACGGGTCACAATTAGGAGCTTTCTGAAAGGATTCTAAGATGTTTTAAGAATACAGGCCCTGATTCACAACTTACAGAGTTTTTAGTGTTAAGTGAATGTGTCAGTCAGTGTTTAAGTTGGGTAAGATTGTCGCTTAGTGCAGGGGTTTTCAAACCTGTCCTGGAGGACCACTAGTAGTGCACAATTTGCATGTCTCTCTCATTAGACACACCTGGTTTAAATCTTCAGCTAATTAGTAGAGTCTGCAAGACCTGAAATGGGTGTGTAAGGTAACTGAATGAGGTGTGTCACAAAAGGGAAACATGCAAAATGTGCAGTACAAGTGATCCTCCAGGACAGGTTTAAAAAAAACCTGGCTTAGTGGATAATAGCGGAAATATGGATTTGAGGTAGAAACTGCTAATGGAGGAGTTTTCTTTTAATTTACAACATAACTCAACAATATTAATTGACATTTATCTAGATATTGCCATTAATTGTGCAATTGTAGAATTTTTTTAAATATAATTAAAGACTGTGTTGTTTATTTTCATAAATCGGTACGTATAGCAACAGTGGCACAGTGATACTTATGTAATGCGGTCTTAACTGTGGGGTTACCGGGGTATTTTATCACAGCTTAGAATGCGTTTCAACCAATCAGAATAAAGGACCAGAACTGCCTGTTTTATAATATGTGTTTTTCTCTCTGACCATTGAGTGGCGCTGTGCCATTGCAATTCATATATACACTCACCTAAAGGATTATTAGGAACACCATACTAATACTGTGTTTGACCCCCTTGCGCCTTCAGAACTGCCTTAATTCTATGTGGCATTGATTCAAGGCGCTGAAAGCATTCCTTAGAACTGTTGGCCCATATTGATAGAATAGCATCTTGCAGTTGATGGAGATTTGTGGGATGCACATCCAGGGCACGAAGATCCCGTTCCACCACATCCCAAAGATGCTCTATTGGGTTAAGATCTCGTGACTGTGGGGGCGATTTTAGTACAGTGAACTCATTGTCATGTTCAAAAAACCAGTTTGAAATGATTCGAGCTTTGTGACATGGTGCATTATCAGCTGGACGTAGCCATCAGAGGATGGGTACATGGTGGTCATAAAGGGATAGACATGGTCAGAACAATGCTCAGGTAGGCAGTGGCATTTAAAGGTGCTCTAAGCGAATTGAAGCGTTTTAGACCATAAAACATTTTTTGTTACATACCGGAAACATCTCCTCACTATCTGCTTGCTGCCTGTCCGCTGATCAAACTGTAAAAAAAGCGATCTCTGTAGACAGCCCAGGCTTCACAAACGGCAATATCAACAAATGGCCAAACCTAGCAGCACAAAACGAAACAAAGTATTCCAGCCAATAAACGACAAGAAGGATTTGGGGGTGGGGGTTGGGCGCGTTCATGAAAGCACGGAAGGGAGGGGGAGGGGGAGGAGTTAGCTACGCTCTGTCTGTTTGAAAACAGTTCAAACATCAACAGGAAGTGACGTCGCACATTATTCGCTTAGAGCGCCTTTAAACGATGCCCAATTGGCACTAGGGGGCCTAAAGTGTGCCAAGAAAACATACCCCACATCATTACACCACCAGCCTGCACAGTGGTAACAAGGCATGATGGATCCATGTTCTCATTCTGTTTACAAATTCTGACTCTACCATCTGAATGTCTTAACAGAAATCGAGACTCATCAGACCAGGCAACACTTTTCCAGTCTTCAACTGTCAAATTTTGGTGAGCTCATGCAAATTGTAACCTCTTTTTCCTATTTGTAGTGGAGATGATTGGTACCCGGTGGGGTCTTCTGCTGTTGTAGCCCATCCGCCTCAAGGTTGTGCGTGTTGTGGCTTCACAAATGCTTTGCTGCATACCTCGGTTGTAACGAGTGGTTATTTCAGTCAAAGTTGCTCTTCTATCAGTTTGAATCAGTCGGCCCATTCTCCTCTGACCTCTAGCATCAACAAGGCATTTTAGCCCACAGGACTGTCGCATACTGGATGTTTTTCTCTTTTCACACCATTCTTTGTAAACCCTAAAAAATGGTTGTGCGTGAAAATGCCAGTAACTTGAGCAGATTGTGAAATACTCCGATTGGCCCGTCTGGCACCAACAACCATGCCACACTCAAAATTGCTTTAATCACCTTTCTGTCCCATTCTGACATTCAGTTTGGAGTTCAGGAGATTGTCTTGACCAGGACCACACCCCTAAATGCATTGAAGCAACTGCCATGTGATTGGTTGATTAGATAATTGCATTAATGGATCATGTGGACTATGAGAACGGAATGAAGGAGTGTAATACCAGAGCTTAATCAGAATAAACAAACATCCATACAAATTGTATAAGTGTTAAAAGTAATAATCAATCCGATTCGTATTATAATATAAATGAGATCTTTATCTTTGGAGTCAGATAAATCTACCTAAATTATGTAACACCAAAACAACATCTGCAAGCACCGGAAAAAAACAAATGCGCTACAATCCTTCACCATGCCACTGGTTTCCTCCATTTGGGCCAACGAATGGATGGGTGACATAATGTTCCCCTTCACAAGCCATTCAATGCTACAAAGATTGTGAAAGTCTTAGTACAAATAAAAATGGTTCATCTGCAAAATACAAACTACCCTTCTACAAAATAGTGTCTGTGTCCCGTTTCACAGGTTTCGCCCTTTAGAGGTCGCATTCTAAGGTTGCATACATCATTGAGGCCGTCTCATTTCAGAAATGTAAGTAGGGGACTCTGAAGGCGACCTTCGAATGCGCTCTTTTTTTTCAAAGGAATTCGGAGGATACATGAGGTGTATCCTTTGCTGCTGCAGATAGCCCACAATTCTTTACATTGATATTAACAACCGTTTATTTGAAAAAAAAGTAAGTTATAATAATAATCGCCTTAAAGGAACAGTATGTAGGATTGTGGCCAAAACTGGTATTGCAATCACAAAACGTGTGGCTAAAACTGGTACTGCAATCACACAGCTGGTGGCCAATATACCAAACGACAACATAAACATCAGTTGAGGGCTGCAACTCCACTTTTTAAATGACAATATCCTGGCCAGACCGCTATTGTGAGTGATATAAGTATTTGAAATGAAAATTATTTCTTAATGTCTAGTGACATTTTAGGGCCATTTAATGATTAATTGATATAAATTTCTTACATACTGTTCCTTTAAATCTCAGATAAAAACTGATAAATTTGGTTCTTCTTAATATCCTCCTCCTTTTCCTCTGAAACAGATATCTGTTGTGCATTTGCCTCAACTCCTCAAGCATTAGCCCAAATAAAACAAGCAAACACAATTTCGTGTGAAATTTCTTTTCAAATTTATATAAAAAAATTATTTACTCATTTACAGCTCAACAATACTGCTGTGAACGTCTTGGCGTAGCAACATGATACTTCCTGTTTCCTTTCCTGCCCGTGTGTCCTCTGAAGGACGTCTCGTTTAATTCTGATTAAGGACTCTCTGTAGACCACATTCTTCAGAAGATGAGTCCTCGTGAGGATCCAACCTTCGAAATTTAATGAAATGAGACACAGCTAGTGAATTACTCACTGCATTGCATTTAATATTTTGTCTTTGATCACTACTTATGTTTGTCTTTATTCTTTTAATAAGATATTAACAAGTTTATAAAAAAATTGATGTGGTCTTTTCCAACATTATTTTTTTCTAATGTGCAATGACCCAGCGATAATAACAGCACTGAGAGCTGTCTTCTGTCTCTGTGTGAATATAGAAAAAGATACAGATTCTCAATTCATGCTGCTTTGTGTTAATAAAAATAATGAGAATTTAATTGTATCATGTTTCTTTCAGATGTGAAAAGTGAGTCATGTTGTTATGGAGAAACGTCCTCCACATCAGAAGATCGACTGACAGCACAAACTCTTTCCTGCATCACCTGTGGAAAGACATTCAGCTCACAGAGACATTTAGAGAGACATGAGAGAAAACACACAGAACAGAAACTCAGCTTTACTACCTTACAAGAGAAGAAACTTCATCATTCAAAAGAGCACGGAGAGAAGAAGAAGAAGAAGAAGAAGTTTCACTGTGAGCAGTGTGGGAAGATTTTTGTCTTCTTATCTCAGCTGAAAGTTCACATGAGGACACACAGTGGTGAAAAGTCTTTCTACTGCACTGAATGTGGAAATTACTTCAGCACCAAACAAAGTCTTGATGGTCATCAGAGAATTCACACAGGAGAAAAACCATACGAGTGTCCTCACTGTGAGATGAGATTCAGACATAAAAGCAATTTGAGGAGACACGTGCGTTCACACACAAATGAGAGACCGTATCAGTGCAGTAAATGTGACAAAGCCTTTAGGGATTCACCTTCATTAAAATCACACCAGAATATTCACTCTGAACTTTATAAATGTTCATTCTGTGATAAACGTTTCTATCGTAAATTTAATCTTATATGCCACGAGAGCATTCACACTGAAAAACCTTACAAATGCTTTCAGTGTGATAAGACGTTTACTCAGTCAAGGAACTTACAAATCCATGAGAGAGTTCACACTGGAGAGAAACCTTACGCCTGCTCTGAATGTGGAAAGAGATTCACTTATCTATCTAGTGTCACAGTTCATGAGAGAATTCATACAGGTGAAAGACCTTTCAAATGCTCTCAATGTGAGAAGACGTTTATTCAGTCAAGTAAATTAAAAGTCCATGAGAGAATTCACACCGGAGAGAAACCTTATCACTGTAGTCTCTGTGGGAGGAGTTTTGGGCGGCGTGATAATTTCGTAAAGCACCAGAATACTCATACAGGTGAAAAACCTTTCAAATGCTCTCAGTGTGATAAGACGTTTCATCAGTCAAGTAACTTAAAAGCCCATGAGAGAGTTCATACAGGAGAGAAACCTTACATCTGCTCGATCTGTGGAGAGAGATTCACTCATCATGGAAGTCTTCAGTATCATCAGAAGAAACACAAGAACAAACTACACTGAAATCATCTTGGTGCCTTAAAGTTTTGCAATTTATCTGGACATAGATCATAAATATAAATTAGAAGGATCACTTGCTGAAGAGAAAATGTAGGTGACAAGCAGGGTTGTATAAGGTTTTGCAGTATACTATATTATATATTTCCTACTATGTATATGATTTGCAAAGACGAGAGTATTCAACGGCAATAAACATCTCATGTTGCTATAAATATCCTCACATAACTTAACATAACAGCATAATGCAATGAATAAACAGACAAGGAAGCAGGTTTGACATGCAAATTGTATTATTATAATCGGAAAAACAGCAATATTACTAAAATAAACACTGAGGTATTCTAAATGTGCCAAACACGCTGTTATCGCACTAACAAGTCTAAATAGCTCAATAACAGTGAAAAAAACATTATTATCTCTCAAAACTTTATATAATAAAAATTATATTCAAAGAAATATGAGCATGTTCATCTCTGGCCTTGCTCTGTTATGTAATAGCGCTGATTGACAGGTGCGCTTCCCCGTCTTTCAAACAGATATAATTTTGTATAGTTACTCCTTTAGAAAATGTACTGAAAATGTAATATAGTGAAAAGATTTTTGGCAGATTAATTACGTTTTATATTACGCTATAATTTTACTTAAAATACCATGGTTATTTTGGTGAGACCATAGTAAATTTATGGTTACTGTTGTTTTACTACAAATAAAAACGTAAAAGACTATGTTAATATAATTAAACAACGTACAAACATACTTTATGTATATGCATTTATGGTAAAACTGCTGCATTTTCATGTCAATTCATGCTCATTTCAAAGACTAAACATGCGCTATCACTTTAAATCAGCGTGTACAGCTTGCTTGAAGTACAGAAAAAATTGACTCTGCTGCACCACATCTGCAACGGATCGGACAGACCACAAACATATTCTTTCTTTCTTTCTTTCTTTCTTTATAAAGCACTTTCACACAACGGTTAAGTTAGGACAAAGTGCTGTACATTATTAAAAGAAAACAGCATTAGTAAAACACAGCCACAATAAAAAAATAACAAGTAGTAAAATAACAAGACATAAGACAGTTACATAAGACAACATTAAAAATCTTACACCATTAAATGTTTTTTGAGTCTGCATTTGAAAACTGGTAAGGAGGGTGCAGCTCTAATAGACAAAGGGAGCTTATTCCACAAAGTAGGGCCAGAGATCGCAAATGCTCGATCGCCTCTGCGACTGAATCTGGTTCTCTGGACTGAAAGGAGACCGAGGTCAGCAGACCTCAGATGTTTGTTTGGCCTATGAACACTAATTAACTCAGAAATGTACGATGGTGCTTGGTTGTGAAGGGCAAACAAAAATAAGGATTTTATAACTAATTCGTGAAATAATTGGTAACCAATTTAAAGAGATTAAGATTGGAGAAATGTGATCAAACTTACGTCTACCTGACAACACTCTTGCTGTGTGATCAAATTTACGTCTACCTGACAACACTCTATGCTGTGTGAAAGCTGTAACTGTAAACATGGGCACATAAAAAATGAAACGACGACATCAGCTTTGATTCTGGTGTTCCTGGAGGCTGGAGAGTATTCCTTGCCTTTTTTTGTTGTTATCTACAGAAACGTCCTTGGTTGTTGATTCACCCCACATGGAAAAAACCTATATAAACATATATGTTTCAATATAGGTTTTGATATAGGTTTTTAATATATGTGACATATATAAAATTGGCCATTTTCCTAAATTATATGTACATATATGCACCTAGATGTTAACCTATATATTAGTAAAATTATTAAAATCTGTAGCTGCTAATAAATAAAACAAATAAATGTCCAACCAATGACAGTGTACACCTGCAGGAGCCAGGATTCAAACCTCCAACCTTCCGATCACAAAACAACACGCATTCCCACTGTTGGGATTCGAACACCCAAACTTCTTATCTAAGACAACCCACTCTACCATCTGCGCCACTGTTGTTGTTTAAGAACTTGACATAACTTTTTATCTCCTGTAATTGCCATACACTCTTAAAACTAATGTGTTAAAATGGCACATCTAATGTGTTGTCCTTAACTTAACATAACTCTGTGTTATTTTTGTGACAACACACTTTGTGTTGTTTTAACCCATCTTGTCCCTTTTCTTTATTTAAACTCAAAATCAACACGAAATGACACATAATGTGTTAAATAGGATTAACACATCCTTTCTTAGGGCCTTTTTACACCTGGTCACTTCATGTGTTTTCTCTGATCGGATAGCTATCTGATTTGTTAAAACTGTTCCATTTACATTTGGCCACATAAATGCGTCTTGGCAAAACGAATATGAATCTGATCTTTTACCCCCGCCCAAAATGCAAATACACTATTTATTACTCCGCCTTAAAAAACTTAAGATGACGTTTACGCAACAATATGCAGCACTTACTGTATGTTGTACTGAATGTTGGGCAGGGGACGCGCGTCTCCTTGCTCGGCATGAGCTGAAGCTCGCAGTACAGCGCAGCAGGAGAGTGACAGCGCGATGATTTAATGCAGGTCCATGACGGGAAAAGCATTCACAAAACTCTCTCTTAACGTTATATTTCTTTGTTTAATATCATTTGAATTTGTCATTAGACTCTTTTATTGATTCTAGGAAGCTTTTTTACCCGCTGTCATCTCTCCATAAAGCAATAGGCGTGTCAGCTTTGTTTGTTTGGCGCTCTTCCAGCTTACTTGCGAGTGACGTGCTGACGTTTGGGAGGAGTAAAGCGCGACTTATGTGGTTTCATCAACCAGATGCATTTACACTTCTCTGAAATGCGTCCCAGACCACCTCCTGAAGTGGTTTGAGCGAACGGATTTAAATCCGTCTCGAAATCGTTTCAGAGGGCATTTACACCTGGTCTTTTTATGATCAGATAGCTATCCGATCAGAGAAAACGCATGAAGTGACCAGGTGTAAAAAGCCCCTTTGAGTGTAGTTAAATTCCATAACATGCCAATTACATGTGACACAAATTTCATGTGTTTGCACATACATAAGTTCTTGCATATTTTTTTGTTAGTTCTTAGTTATTGCCTTGATAATAGAAAGCTAGGCATCATGTAAGACATTTGCCAAAGTGAGATATGAGCTACAAAATGACCAGATCCTTCTATATAGGAGACATAACTTGTATGTATAAGGCTTATATGTGGATATAAAGAAGCAATACAGGAGACCTATATGGCCTCTATATGCACATATGCACCTCAATTTTGCATATATGCGGCATATATATTATCATATATGGGCATATATGCTATATATGTGCCTATTAGCTGCATATAGGTTTCAAATATGCGCACATATATTATTATATATATGTGCATATATGCTGTATATGTGCAGCATATATGTGCCTATTAGCTGCATATAGGTTTCATATATGCACATATATCCATAGGTTCTTTCCATGTGGGACAATCTAGCTGTAGCGAGGTCTGTGAGCATGGCTCAGCCTGAACTGTGTCTATAAACAGTGGCTGATGTTGTTGTGGCTGCAGAGTTGTATCCTTGTCATCTGAATGTTTATCCAGGTGCTGGTGTAAAATCCGGTGGTCATTGAGGCCATTCAGGAGTGCACTGGCACACTCAGCTGATGAATGGTGGCGGAAGAATAAGATATTGTCTTTAAGCAACCATCTGTGTTGAAGAGTTGCTTTTAACTCCAGAAGATATTGAAATTGTCAATGTAATTCAGTCTTCTCATGGTGCAGGTTTTTTGCAGCCATGAATTTAAACTTCGTAGCTGAGAAAACATATTTGTTCTTCTGGCTGGGAGAGGTCCACTGATGAATGACTAAACTTTCAGTCTTTCAACTGTTTTAAAAAATTCATTGAAATCCCTCTTAAGGAGCTCAGACTGCTCTTTCCAAATATCATTCTTACCCACATGTATGACAATCCGACTGAAAGACTTATGTTTCATCAGAATGTTGCAAAGTTTCTTGTTAACATCAGAAACTGTTGCCTGAGGAAAACAGTATGTACGGGTAGCTTTCCTTCCAATGTTTCTGATAATAGGGTCGCTCGCTATCAGCATGCTTGGCTCGGCAGCTGTCTGAGTGGAGCGCCGCTGCCTGTATGATATTGAGGGTCTGTTCACTGTAAGCTGCGATGATACTCTGCCATATACCCTGCCACGGTTGGCATCATCACAAGTTACTTTGTTTCTAGAACTGCAATCTTTTGTAGAAGTCTGTGGCAGTTTGAGCAGCAGGTGGATTGAGATCCAAAAGAAAGCATTTTCTCCTCTGAGTGTGGGCAGCTTGTCCAGTTTTAGGAATGTCAACTACCGGCAATAGCAGCCTGGTAGACCGCTATGACAAATTCCCCAAGTTGTTGAATATTCTCAATATCAATATAGTTCCAGGAATTTGTAGTTTTGTTTTGAGTGCCAAATTGTTAAGTTTGAGCACTGTGCTGAACTGCTGGTCGTTAAAAGATAAAAGCAGAAAAGCACAAAGCGCAAGTAAAAGCGCCCGAACAGTAGCAAAGCAGGAAGTAAGCCAAAAACAGATAAATAAAAAGGTTAATAAGCACAGCTTAAAGTATTTTAAAATATATTTCTTTATAAAAAAATTAAATATAAGCATATTTTAAATAGTCAATAAAACAGCATTTAATCAATTCAATGCATCCAATATCTGTTCACATGTCTTTAAAAAACAGTAATAGATGTGTTTCAGCAGTATATTAATATTAGGCTACCAAAATAAGGCTCACAAAATAAAATAAAGAGGAAGAAGAACAATAACAAAGGCTTGATACTGATGTGAAGGGTTTATCCACCCCAGTCCGCAACACAACCATTTTGATCCCAAGTTTTAACCTGTTGAAAACAAGAATGGATGAGAATAATAATGTTTTACAACGCATTGTTCAACACGTCGAGTGACTGTCAGTGCATGAAGCCCCTCAACGTACAGCGGCGGCGATTGGGTAGGGACACTACACTCTAAAAACAAACGGTGCTATATAGCACCAAAAGTGGTTCTTTGCTCGTAATCATAGAAGAACCATTTTTAGTGCCATATAGCACCGGTGAAGCACCTGTGTAGAACAATATAGTGCTTTGTAGAACCATATGTGGTGCTATAGTGGTGCTATATGGCCCCTATATGGTTCTACACCGGTGCTATATGGCACTAAAAATGGTTCTTCTATGGTTACGATCCAAAGCAACAGTTTTGGTGTCATCTCTAACACAGATAGAACAGCCATGCATCGTATGAGCGGTCATCACTCGGCGATGCACTCGGAGGGAATTCATAGGAGCGTGCCAGAGATCTCACCACTGACTGTGGGAGGAGCGAGGGACTCTGTGAGTGTAAAGCATGAACGGTTGCGTTGCTTGCTCGTCTCAAACTTTTATGCATTACTTTGCGCTTACTTCCGCGTCTGACGTTTATCTTTCACACGCGGAGACATGCGCACATGGACAAAACAATAGGTTACTTTCGTAACCCCGGTTCTCTGAAACATCGAGTGGAGAGATCCACCTACGGGAAGGGCATCCGTACCTGACCTCTACAGAAGCGTCCAATTGCACAAAGTCTGGCTCGACAGACAGAAGCGTGCAGCCAATGCCAGGTAGGACCACATCCTCTGATGGCATATAAGGCCAATCCATGCTGCTGCTCTAAAGTAAGTGTATTCGCTTCTCATGCGGCAAGCGGGGAAAAGCTGGTGGATCTCTCCACTCGATGTTTCAGAGAACCGGGGTTACGAAAGTAACCTATTGTTCTCTTTCATCACCTCGTGTTCGAGATCCACCTATGGGAGAGACATGGACAGCTCCCTGATTGCCCAGCACACTCGCAGTGAGGTATGACAGCCAGTACAAAAAAGGGACAAAACCTGAATGCTGAGGCCATAAGACCCTGTAATCTGAGGCATGAACGATACTCCACCCCCCCCTCTCTGAACTGTGACACAAAATTCATTAAAGCGCAGATGCGCTCCTGAGAAAGACGCCTCGCATGGAGACCGAGTTCAGTTCAGAAAAGTCACACTCTGACTGGGTGTAAAATTGCTTTTGTTCACTCAAACCAAGGTACGTGATATGAGAGAGCACACGGTGGGTTTCCCGCAGTACTTTCTATTTCGACTCGGCTATGATGAGCCAATCGTCCATGTATGTCAAAATCCGTAGATCTGACATTCTTAGAGGGGCAAGGGCCACTTCCGTGCACAGAGATAATGTCCTAGAGCTGAGAGAGAGACCTAAAGGAAGAACTTTGAATTCATAACATATGTTTTGATATGCGAAACGCAAAAACTTCCTGTGAGGCGGATAAATGCTTATGTGGAAAAAAGCATCCTTCAGATTGACTGAGGTTAACCAGTCATTCTGTTTTATGGCTCTGGCCAGAGAGCCGTGGGTTAACATTCTGAAATTGTATTTCCTTAAATGTTTGTTCAACACTTGGAGGTCTAAGATGGGGCGAAGAGAGCCGTCCTTCTTTGGAACCAGGAAATAACGAGAATAAAACGCCTGATTTATCAGATCGGGGGGCACCACCTTAATCACTCCCTTTATTAGAAGAAATTAGATTTCCTCTGTCAGAATGTGAGCGGAATTCCCCTCTGTGTGAGAGAAGAGAGTACCATTGAAAAGCGGGGGTTTTCTGACAAATTGTTGTCTGTAGCCCTGCGTGATTGTTCGCATGACCCAATCGGGCGCTGCTACAGTCTGCCATGCTGGCTCGTGACTCGCAAGAGGGGATGCGCAGCTCAACTCGTGAGCGGCCGGTTGACTCATTTATGATGCAATGGCGCCACCTAGTGAACAAACAAGGGGTGACATGCTTTTTACGTTTCGGGATGTTGGGGGTTGGGTTAGGAGGTTTCCTTGCCGCAGGGGGCGGTTTCCCCCAGGGTTTAGCAGGCGGTGGGTTAACCTGCAATGGAGGGGGTTTGTGGCAGGGTCTCTCCTTGCTGTGATGCGGGATCCGACCCGTGGCAGGGGGTTTAGGCAAACATACAGGGGCACCTGACGTGGGTTTGGCTTCCTGGGAAGGCAGAGATTGAAAGCCTCGTCCTCTTTCTTCTTATCATCACACCGTTGCTGCATCAAAGCCACAGCGGGGCCGTAAAGAGCCTGACCAGGCTCAACTGGAGCACCAGCGATTCGCCTCTTCTCGCTGTCGGGAACGCCTGACAGGTTGAGCCAAAGCGCACGCTACTCTAGAATTATTCCAGTAATGAAACATTTTTATTATCAAAGAGATTTTTAAAGGGGCCATGGCATGAAAATATGACTTTTTCCATGTTTAAGTGCTATGATTGTGTCCCCAGTGCTTTTATCAACCTAGAAAATGTGAAAACGATCAACCCAGTAACGTAGTTTTGGTAAACCATTCTCTAAAAGCACATGAAAAAATAGGTCATTGAAATTTGGCTGTCCTTATGATGTCATAAGGAGCTCTTATTATAATAATACCACCATTTAATCTGCATTATCTAACCACAGCACTGCCATTTAGTGCAGAGAAAAGCACAATTGAGTTTTAATTGCAACAAACCACCATCATTGTGATCAGTGTTTGAATTTCATCAGCTCATTTTAAAGGACACACCCAAAACGGCACATTTTTGTACACACCTACAAAGTGGCAATTTTAATATGCTATAATAAATTATTTATATGGTATTTTGAGCTAAAACTTCACTTATGTGCTCTGGGGACACCAAAGATTTATTTGACATCTTAAAAAAGTCTTGTGCCATGGCCCCTTTTATTAATTTAATACTCCTTATTATATGGAAATGTGTTTTACATATGATAGATAGATATAAAGATAACATGGAATGCATTGCAGTGATAAACTGGTCTGATTCCCTATAATCTCTATGCTCTTTTTGTGGATTTTAATGGCGGCTTGTATTCACAGTGTGACACTGCCATCGTCTGGAGATGTTTACTCCTGAACGTAGTAATCTTCTTGTCATAAACCTTGTTTTATTAAAAACCAGAACAGATATTTTTCTGTTATTCCCATGCTTTTCACATTGTGTTTTTTGGTAGCTGACAAATTTCACAAAGACCAGTTTGATCTCCGATATAACCTGTGCTATATAATTGACTGTGTCATATTCTTGACATCATTTCTTTCATGTTCCTTCAAGCTCTTTTCCTCACTCAGTGTCTTCCTTTTAATTATAAATCCCACTGATATTGCCATTCTTTAATATTGCTTTTCTATATAATGTCTTACCGTCTTGATTTTAAAAGTTTGGCTTCTTCACTCTCCAGTACAGTAGGAGGCGCTCTGCAGCTCTTTAGTCCGCCGATAAATCCACTAAAGAAAGAAAGAAAGAGCTCGCGTGTGATTTGTTTATCCTCAGTGTTTTTTTTTTAGTGTAAACAGAGTCTTGTTTCTGTGTATTTTAGTGTTGAGATGTTGATGATGAGAGATGAGATGTGCTGTAAATCAGTAGGAACTGATCTGTCCATGCTGGATATTGATGATTTCATCACAGAAATCTCTCAGCTGAAGAAAGAGGTGGCGTTACTGGAGGCAAAGCTGAGGTCAAGAGGAGATGAAGGAGTGAAGAGAGAGGTTTGTACAGCTTAAATATCCTTTACATGAATCACTCAGACAACATTAAATAATTTATAATCTTACACTGAGTGTGTGTGTGTTGTTTTGTCAGGATGTGGATGTGGTTTGTTGTGAATCTTCAGTATATGTGACTGATGGATGTATGGATTCAGTGTGGATGAGCAGAGATCAGAGCCGCACACCACAGCCACTGCTGGACTCTAAACTCTCTGAAGAGAAATCCAGACACACACAGGACTCAGAGCTCAGTCTCACTTTACTCTGTTATACTGAGTCAAAGCCCACAGACGATCAGGACACTGTGTGTGACAGTAATCAGGGCTTACAGGATGAGGAATCTACTGATCAAACCTCCACAGAGTCTCTGGATTCTGTCTGTAACGCTGGAGAACAGCAGCAGATCCTGCAGACCACACTGAAGATGTGTTCAGTCAAACTGATCGACTGCAGGAACCTGATGATGAAGATAAAAACAGAACCCACAGAAGAGGAAGATCACATTGAAGAAGATAAAGACAATTGTGCGGATGATTTTATTCCATCAGGTATGTCTCCTTAACTATTGTTGTATTTATACAATTTTTGTAAATTGTTTTATTAAAGGGAGTTTTCAGTCAAAAAGGAAAAAAATAAATTAAATAAATTTAAGGATCAAATTCAGAAAGGATATCAGGA
Organism: Paramisgurnus dabryanus; assembly: GCF_030506205.2. Lineage (NCBI taxonomy): Eukaryota > Metazoa > Chordata > Actinopteri > Cypriniformes > Cobitidae > Paramisgurnus > Paramisgurnus dabryanus. The sequence continues at coordinate 27,973,684 of NC_133355.1, read as the reverse complement.
TATCTTTAATACTTATAGGGGCAGTTTTCAGGACAGAGTTTAGATTAATCTAGCAGTACTCCAACACAGATGCAGCAAAGACAATGACAATATGATTAAAGACTCTGGTGTTTATTTTCATAAATCAACATTCATCTAATTTACATTAACATTAAAGGGGACATTCCACAAGAAGTTTTTAAGATATTAAATAAATCTTTGATGTCCCCAGAGTACATATGTAAAGTTTTAGCTCAAAATACCGTATAGGTAATTTATTGTGACCTGTTAAAATAGGCACTTTATGGGTCTGAGCAAAAATTCACAGTTTTTGTGTGTATCCCTTTAAATCCAAATGAGCTGCTTAGGTGGGCAGAGTCTCAAGCGCTCGCGCTGTAGAGCTGACAGAGCATCAGGGAGATTTTCTCACGAAAGAAGTTAGTGAGCGATGTTAAAGGTGCAGTGTGTAATTTTTAGAAGAATCTCTTGACAGAAATGCAAAATAATATACAAAACTATATTAACAGGGGTGTATAATGACCTTTCATAATGAACCGTTATGTGTTTATTACCTAAGAATGAGACGTTTTATCTACATACACCCTGGGTCCCCTTACATGGAAGTCGCCATTTTGTGCCGCCATGTTTTTACAGAAGCTCTTAACGGAAAAACTTTTTTACTACGTTGTCTCTGGCAATGACATGTTTGTCTGGTGGCGGCTACCGTAGCTTCTCTGTGTGTTTCAAAAGCAAGAGGTGAGCAGTGGATGGAGCCTTTGGTTTCAATTCGCAACCTCACCACTAGATAACGCTAAAATTTACACATTGCACCTTTAAGCATTATATATTTGAACAAGTTTAAAAAGTCAATCATCTGTTTTATGCATACTAAATACATGTTTACATGTTTATCAGCAGATGGGGAACATTGTGGAATAAAAATAAAGACTTTTAGGTCTCATGCTGCCCGTGTTTTAAACAGGCACAATGATTTTCAGCATGTTACAATAGAATATACGTCCACAAACACTCAGAAGTTTACTTTTTGACCAAACCACTCAAGCACATTTAAATGATCTGTAATAAAACAACACGTTTAATGCTTAAACTTTAGAGAAACAGATCAAATGACATGTTTAAGTTTATTGTGTACACATGTTGAACACATTCGCGTTTCTGTCAGTCTCTCACTCTCACAGTCTATCTTGTAACTCCTCGTATTCATTTGAAACTTCAGAGAAACATTAAACATATGCTTATTGTGTATGATAGTGAATACGCGTTGTTCCCTCACTCTGTCTCGTGCAGTGCATTAATCCTCGTGTTCATTCATATAAACTTCAGAGAAACATATTAAACAACATACTTGAAAGCGAACCGTCGCGTTTCTCTCTCTCTCTCTCGTTCGTTCGCTCACTCGTTCTCTTTCACTCACTCGCTCTCTCTCACACTTGCAATCTCACACTCGCTCGCTCTCACTCACTCGCTCTCTCTCTTGCACTAAGGTAAGGTTAATCCTTTAGAACGTTAATTCAATCTTTAGAAAGATTATTAAAACTACAAGTTATAAGATTGTAGCCTCCTGTTTGTGTTTGAGGGAATACAAACGCGTTGTGCTGTCATTCTTTCCCTCTGTCTATTGCACTCGTGAGGCCGTTCATGGTTGGATAGCGCAGATAAAGGGGGGGTATCATTATTATAAGATCCCCTTTATACGTCATCGGGGGAGCGAAATCCGAATGACCTATATATTCACATGCTTGCAGAGAGAGCCTTACCAAAACAAAGTTACAGGGTTGCTATTTTTCATGTTTTCTGGGTTGGTAGAAGCACTGGGGACCCAATTATAGCACTTAAACATGGAAAAAGGCTGATTTTCATGAAATGTCCCCTTTAACAAAAAAAACCCAGTTTCATGCTACCTTTATTTGTTCAGCGTTCCCACAGGTTCTTGAAATCCTTGAACATTTCTGAATCTAGGGCAAAAAATTCAAGGTCCTAGGAGGTTTTTGAGAATATACAAACACAGGTCATTGAAAGTGCTTGAATTCCATTTTATGCACAAAGTTTTCTGGAAAAAAATCCTTACCCCTGGAGGCGTCCCCAATGTGTCACCCCAGTTACGCAGCACGAGTTCCCTCAAAAGCGAACTGGAACACTGTGTCTTAAAAGGTAACACGATGTAACCTTGCTTTTACTTGAAATGTGTCCCCACATTAAGTCCTTGAATTTGAGGGTATTGGACCTGGAAAGTTCTTGAAAGGTCTTTGAATTTGAAGTTAACTAAGGTGTGGAAACCCTGTTTGTTCTCTTACACCTCTCAAATTTTGAGCTAATACTTGAGATAATTAAATTTTTGTTAGAGATCAGGGCCCGTATTCATGAAACATTTTAGCGCAAAGAGTTACTAAGAAAAGTCTTAGAAATGTGGGTGTTTCCCTTTAATATAAAAAAAGATCCCTAGCAAAGAAAGGAGTAATTTATAAAAGCATCTTAACCCTTAAAAGAGGTCTTGAGGTCCAAAATTTTTAGGACGTTTAAGGGGCTTAAGAGTTTCTTTAGCAACTGGGAAAGTGGACAAAACGCGAAGAGGGAGAAAAAAATGTTGCACACAATGCATGACAGTAAGTAAATAGCAATGCAACACATTAGATCGTGCAATCTCCGACACGGCACAGAAATGCCATAGCGCCAGAAATAATAGTAATCCCTACATTAATAGTTACAGATTCGGGACTAGAAAAAATGCAACTACTGTATGCAGCAGAGATTTGGGTCTGTAATAGACTTCTATAAGCAAAGTGATCACACAAACTTACAGAACCTCGTGTCGCTGTTTATTTCCTATCAGATACGTTAAGTTTGACATTAACAGCATGGTACATAAAAATAAAGAAAATATATAATACACACACAATTTATATATTTATATTATTTTATAAATTGATTATTTTATAAACGCATTTATATACATTTATAAATTAAAATAGGAAAAAATATAAGTGTAATTTCAACCGGTGGCTGCAGACCCTATCCACCTTTTTTTACATAAATGTGGGCGCCGCCATCTTTGAGCTCTTTTGTTTAGGGCTGCAAGTACTAACGATTAGGGATGGGCATTCGATTAAATTTTTTTAGTCGATTGTCGGGAGAATTAACGATCGACTATCGATTAATCATTAATATTTTTATAATAAAATTTTTTTATTTAACTTTTATAATTAAAAAATATTGAAAACAAAAATACAGCGTGTTTTCCTCCATGAGACCTTTATTACAAGATCAACTTGTGGCAAACAGTTAAACTACATTTAGTTAGACAAACGGAACATGTATGTGCTTGAATATGCGGTGCTCTAAAGCAGCGGAACCTGCAGCTGCGAGCCGCATTCTTAAACAGAGACCTCATTTGTTCCAAAAAATCATGACCTCTTCATGATTATTTTTTTGAAATCAAAACAGAAGGTGACAGATAACGGAGTATGGTGTCAAATATTGCACCCTGGTGGTAAAATGTTGAATTGCTGCCACACAGTGAAATTCATTTAATTGCTTCAAGACACACGCTACGCTAGGCAACGCAACCTGCATTAGATAAAAAAAGTATTTGATTAATCAATAACAAATTAACATCATCGACTAAATTCTTAACGATCAATTATCGATCGTCGATTAATCATGCCCATCCCTACTAACGATTATTTTAATAATCAATGAATTGGATAATAAAAAGCATTCATTTTCAACCCTTTATTCATAAACAGAACTGAAATCTTCAGAAAGTGCACAAACATGTTGTTTCTTGAACATCCCTGAGCTGTTAAAGTAATAATAATAAAATAAAAAAAAAAATGGACTAACACAAAAAACATACACATGTATGCTTTATATCTGCCAAATATATAGACTGCCAAAAATAAAGTGCACCTGAGCTGCCAGAACATTCATTAGAAGCAGTAATGCAGTGCCCGTGGATAATCTGTTTTTGTGTGTGTGTTTAGTAATTGGTTTGGTGTGTTTGAGTGCTCATTGTTACAATTACACGGCAAAAGTTCAGTGACATTTTTATTTGTGCATGTTAGAAAGAAAATACTGATAATGACATACAATAAAAATGGATAATTGAACTACAATGTTTACTTGTCTAGAAAAAATAATACTTTTAGTTTGCGGCCGATCATGCGGTAGGAGTGTTCCTTGTTATTAAGACATGTAGACTGATATTGATCATGCTTTTAAACAAAATAAGCAAGCTACATGTAATGCATTTTATGTCCGTAATTCTAAATATATACAAGTCCATTTTACGTCTTTTAGTTGTAAACCAAATTAAAGCACTGTTTTAGAAAAGTGCGCATGCAAAAAGCTGTATGGGCTTTAAAGGAACAGTATGTAAGAAATTTATATAAATGAATCATAAAATGGCTGTAAGGGCAATCCATCTAGAATTTCTTCAAACCCTTTCTTTCCATGAATTAGAGCGTATTTGACTCGGACAACAATCAGCCTCTTATCAGTATCCTTCTTTAAATGTATTTATTATCAAAATTACTGAAAAAAGAACTAATGTTACAGGTCAAAAAACTGTGATGCTCCCATCTTTCTTTCTCTCAAAAACTAGGTCAACTCGACCAATTATCTTAAAGGAGCTTCAAAATAAAAGTTTTCCAAAATTGCAAATTACACATAATATTTTTGCTCATTAAACACAGATTTAAACACACAATACATGAATTAACAATAAACTTTGAATATGGCTCTTACATATCCGGCCCCAATTGGTTGGGCAGGAAGCCAAAGCAATTTACTAATATTTTAGGTACTAAGAGCCATTAATCATTAACATTTAAGTGAAATATAACAACTTATGTATTTCTCTTTCTTTAATTCACATTTATTGATATTCTTAATGATTACTTGATAGTCTATTCCCTTAGACTGCTTCTTGAATTAAGCATAGTTTGTTTATTGGTCTCTCGAGCACATTTGTTTTAGTCTGTATCTTTACACGACAAACAGTTCCACTGGAGTCTGGCAAGGTTTGCACCACTCTTCCCATTAGCCATGAATTTCGAGGTGAGGAACTATCCACAATTAGCACTACATCACCAGGCTTCAAATTTCTTTTAGACCTCAACCATTTACAACGCTCTTGAAGAATGGGCAAGTATTCATGAGTCCATCTTCTCCAGAACAAATCAGCGAGGTACTGAACCTGCTTCCAACGTTTTCTTACATACAGATCCTCCTGTTTGAAGACACCTGGGGGCAAGCTTGATTGTGCTTTCAACAACAGTAGATGATTTGGAGTGAGTGGTTCAAGGTCATTTGGATCATCTGGCATGCTGGTAATTGGTCTGTTATTGATAATGCTTTCCACTTCACACATGATAGTATGAAGACTGTCATCTGTCATAGACTGTTCCTTTAAGAGCACACCCAGTATTCTCCTCACGGTACGAATTTGCCGCTCCCAAACTCCCCCTTGATGAGAGGCTGATGGACTGTTAAAGATCCATTTAATCCCTTTTTGTAGCATAGTATTTTCTATTTTGTTGTGGTTTAGGTCTTCCAGTGCTACTCTCAATTCTCTTTCCGCGCCGACAAAATTTGTACCATTGTCTGAGCGCATGACTGATACTTGTCCCCTTCTGCTTATAAAACGCCTCAGTGCATTTATGCATGAGTCTGTGTCCAAACTATCAGCTATTTCTATGTGCACTGCTCTAATTGTCAGACAAGTGAACAAAACTCCATACCTTTTCACTGTACTCCGGCCCCGTTTTACTTCAAATGGGCCGAAGTAATCAACTCCCACATTTGTGAAAGGGGGTTTATCTGGTATCAAGCGGTCTTCAGGCAAGTTTGCCATTTTTTGTTCTTCAGCCTTCCTATTAAGTCTGCGACACACCGTGCATTTGTTTATAAGCTTTCTGATAGCGGAGTTAGCTTGAGGAATCCAGTACCTTTGCCGTAAAGTTGACAGCATGTAGTTACGACCACAGTGACCACATTTTTGATGGAAATCCTTCAAAATTAGAATTGCAATCTTGGAGTGCTTGTCTAGAATCATAGGATGCTTAAATTCTTCTGGCATGGCTGCCTTGTCTAGCCTACCACCCACTCTTATTATGCCATCCTGAAGTACGGGATCGAGCTTATACAATGGACTGTTTCTTTTAATAAAACCATTCTCCTTTAGAGACTCAATCTCCTTTGGGAAGTATTTTACTTGACTGTATTGTATAAGTTGACTTTCTGACTGTTCCATTTCTTCCAGAGACAGTGACTGCTCTTTCATGGTTGATTTGTATTTCTGCATCTGCTTCTGTAAAAGAGCTGCTTGTTTGTCTGGATCCTTCTCTGTTTGTTCAATTTGTGCTTTAAACTGTTTTCTTGTCTTGCTTAATTGAATTAGTGTTTCTTTGAATCTCAGCATCCATGCTATTGCCTTTTTCATCTTAAACCAGTCAGAGTAGTAATCAACCAGCTTGTTTATGTTGTCATTATTTACATTGGTAGCAAGAACACTAACTTTGATTTCAGGGTCTTGCTGTGCACATTGAACCATTTGATTTGGTCTTTGTGGCCATTCTTGTTCTGACTGTGTCAAAAAGCTAGGTCCATTTATCCATGTACTTGTTTGAATGAAGTCCTTTGCTTTAACCCCTCTAGTTGCTTGATCTGCAGGATTCAGTGTTGTCTGCACAAACCTCCACTGTGATGGGGACGTAGCATCTCTTATTAATGAAATCCTATTTGCAACAAAGGTTTTAAAACGAGAACTCTCATTTTCAATGTAACTGAGCACCGTAGTGCTGTCTGACCAGAAGATGGACTGCTTGAGGGGAATTTGAAGCTCTTGTCTAAGTATCTTGTCTATTTTGACAGCTGTAACTGCAGCTGTCAGTTCCAGCCTGGGTATGGTGACTTGCTTGAGTGGACTAACTCTTGACTTTCCCATTAACAGTGCACAATGTTTCTGGTTCTGTTCATTCGTGAGTACCAGGTAAGATGCTGTACCATAAGCGCTCTCACTAGCATCAGAGAAATGATGCATCTGTGCTTCTGTTGTGTTTCCAAATGTATCTGGTTTCACACACCTTTGTATCTTGAAGTCGGAGAGATGTTTCAAATCTTCAAGCCACTCGACCCACTTATTAGCACGCTTGCCTTCGATCTCTTCATCCCATCCATATCCTTGTTTGCACATATCCCTTAAGAGGAGTTTGGCTGGTAGAATGACTGGCACCAGAAAACCAAGAGGATCATAGATTGAGTTAACAACTGACAGAATTCCTCTTCTGCTCAATGGCTTCTCATTTACTTTGATGCTATAGATAAAGGTATCAGATTCTGTGCACCACTGAATGCCGAGTGCTCTCTCCATGGGCAGTGAATCCTGGTCTAAGTCAAGATCTTTAACTTCACTGGCTCTGTGTTCCTCTGGGATAGACAGTAACACTTTCCTACTGTTGCTTACCCACTTTGTCAGACAAAAACCTCCTTCAGAACACAGATCTCGTACATTCTTAATTAAGTCAACTGCTTCTTGTTCTGTTGTTAAAGACTTTAAGCAATCATCAACATAGAAATTGCAGAGAACTGTTTCAACAACCTTTGGTGCTGCTATGTCTTTTCTGTCTTCAGCGGTTCTTCTCAGTGCATAAGAGGCACAACTGGGTGAGGAAGTGGCTCAGAATAAATGAACTGTCATCCTAAATTCCTCCACAGGAACATCCAAGTTGCCATTTGGCCACCACAGAAAGCGAAGAAGATCTTCATCCTCTTCAGGAACTTTCACCTGGTAAAACATTGATTCCACATCTGCCATCATGGCCACAGGCTCTTCTCTAAATCTGTTAAGCACACCTATGAGCGTGTTTGTGAGATTAGGACCTTGAATTAACTGACTATTCAGAGACATGCCTTGAAAGGAAGCAGTACAATCAAAGACAACTCGTATTTTGTTTTTCTTTGGGTGATACACCCCATGATGCGGTATGTACCACACTCTGCCGTCGTTGCGATTGATCTGTTCTGTTGGAACTTTAACTGCATATCCTTTTTCTATTATGCCTTTCATAAAGCCATTGTAGTCTTCACGAAACTTCAGGTTCCTTTGGAGCTTCCTTTTTAAGTTAGCTGCTCTCACATCTGCAACACACCTGTTATTTGGCATCCAAACAGTTTCATCTTTCAATGGCAGTTTCACATGATAATGTCCATTTTCAAACTTAGTGTGATTTTGCACTGACTGCATGAACTGTTTGTCTTCCTGTGACATTTCTGCTTTCTCTTCGTATTGACGCTCTGGGAAATCAGTGTTGTACTGTTTAATCAACAGCTGTTCTATCTCCATCACTGTTATATGGTTAACTGTGTGGTGAGACACTTTCAGCGTTTCTGCAGTACATCTTTCTTTCTTAAGGGGTCCACTCACTACCCATCCCAGTGCAGTTTTAATGGCATAAGGTCCACCTTGCTGACTGTTTATAATGTGCCATGGTTCCATAGCCTTTGGGTTATTAGCTCCTATCAGAAGACCTACATTTGCCTTAATGCGTGGTAAGCTCACTTCATTTAGATATGGCCACTTACTGATGTCATCTGGATTAGGAACATTCTCACTTTGTACAGGAATATTGTTGTGTGTAAAGACTTTAGGCAGCTCAATGTATTTGCTGTCTTCCAATCCACATACTTCTAGATCTGAGAGGATAAAACTATTTACTAGTTTCTGCTCACCAGGGTTACTTTGGCACATAGTACTTAGCAAAATCTGGGTTGGTTTTCCTTTCAGATTCAGTGTCTTTCTCAACTCCTCTGTGCAGAATGTAGCTGTACTTCCTGCGTCCAAGAAAGCATACGTTTCCACGTATCTGTCACTTTTGCTGGATTTGACCTTTACCGGCACAATGGACAAGACACAGCTATTTCCTTCTGATTCTACAGCTGACTGATGGTTAAGAGAAACTTGAGCACAAGAGATCTTTTTGTCTGATATTTCAACATCCTTTCTTTCGTCTTTGATATGCAAAATGTCCGGGTGTCTTTGAGAACATTCTTTGCATTCCATTCTTTTCTTGCACATTCTACTAAGATGACCTTGAGTTAAGCATCCAAAACATAAACCTTTAGATTTCAGAAACTCCACACGTGCTTGATGTGGCTGTTCTTTAATCTCTCTGCATGACTCCAAAGCATGATCTTTTAAGCAGAATATGCACGGTTTCTCGAAGGCATTGACGGTTTTGGTCAAACCAACCTGTTTTCCTGACCAATTTGAATTTCCTTTCTCTTCAACGCAAATGCTGGTTGCAAAACTGCTCCTTTTTATTCCTTTCTTTATTGGAACTTTCTCTTTCATCTTTGATGTTGCAATATGGGTTTCCAGTATGTTTCCAAAGAGAGGGTCCATGGCCACATTAGCTTGCCGCTCTATAAAGTCAACGAGATGAGTAAATCTTGCCCTTTCTCCATGACGTTCCTTTATGTCATAAGCTTCTGATCGCCACCTCTCCTTCATCTTGTATGGCAATTTTGCAAGTACAGCTCTCATGTTGGTAGGATTATCCATTTCCTCCATAAACTCCATGTCATCCATTGCATTACGACAACCAACCAGAAACATAGCATATGCGCTTAAGGCTTTTGCATCATCAGGTTTGATCTGAGGCCACTTTACAGCTTTTTCAACATAAGCACTTGCAATGATAAGCTCATCTCCATAATGCCTTTGAAGCAATCGTTTTGCCTCCTTGAATCCTCTGCTTGTTGGCATATGCTCACAGCTTCTGACAATTTCTTGTGGCTCTCCAGTAGTGTATTGTTCCAAATAATACAACTTATCCTTTTCATTGTCTGTATTTTGCTCAATGGTATGCTCAAAAGATCTGATGAAGGATTTGTATGTCAATGGATCTCCAGTGAACACTTTAACTGCTTTACTAGGAAGCTTCACTTGTCTTTGCTGTTTTGCAAGTAACTCAGTCAAGTCATTTTGTTTTTGCATAACTTGAATGATCTCATTGTCTGCTTTTGGCACTATTTTTTGTCTAAGTTCTTTTGTGCGAGTTCTACTTTGCCTGGATTGGACACTGCTTTTTCCATCTTCTGACTGTTCATACTCCTTTAATACTTTCAATTTAGCATCACTTTCTGCTAGTGCTGTCTCTATTTCAAGTGCTTCCATTTTAGCTCTTAGATGCATCTCTTCCATTTCAAGTTGTTGCCTTTTCTTTAATGATGCTGCTCTTGCTAACAAAGCTGCACGTTTTGATTCTTCTCTAGCACATGCAGATGATACAGAAGAAGAAACTGATCCACTTCCAATATCAGAACCACACTCCTGTTTAGGCTTTCCTTTGATTATAGATACTTGTGAAGCACTGTCATGAGGACTAACATCATCTTCCATGTCATTATCATCATTTTGGCCTTCTTTATTCTTTACAGCACCTATCCAGGTTTCCACTTTATTTTCAAAGAGTCGTAAAGAATCCATTTTAGGCTGATACCAATTTTTCTGATCTGCTATCCTTTCTTCTTCATCCAAAAGATCTTTAACTTGATGATTTAGATCACTGAACTCAATACACATCTTTGCATATTCAACCTGCATTAACTGTTGCACATTTTGTAGATTTTTCTCATCAGTCATCAATTTTTCAATTGTTTTTATTTTATTGGTTAGAGCAGATAATTTCCCTCTTCTCATTCCAATGCGTTTACGAAGCTGTTCATTTAAAGCCTTTTCAGTGGGCTTAGGCGCCCTCTTGTGTTCATCTACGGCAACCGCATCTTTACCTCCTTCAGCCATTTTAAGTCAATGAGAGCACAAACCACATGCGATGATTAAAAGTAATTTACATACTTTTCTGTATAAATCATACGCAGATAATTTCTTCACGCATGCCTCAATGAAACTTTACAATTTTAGTTGGCTTTACCTTCATTAAGTTGCCGGATTGTCATGAGCAAGAGAGTTCTGGTTGTGGCTGTTTAAATCCACCGAAGTTTTTACTGCAATTAAACAATCAATGTGCATCCATCATCAAACTTTTCTGTGCTAGTTCACGTAAACTCCTTCTCGTAGATATCCGTGTCCATTTTCCATTTTCTCTTTCACGGAGCTAGTTTTTTGACTTACGATGTAAGGGCAATCCATCTAGAATTTCTTCAAACCCTTTCTTTCCATGAATTAGAGCGTATTTGACTCGGACAACAATCAGCCTCTTATCAGTATCCTTCTTTAAATGTATTTATTATCAAAATTACTGAAAAAAGAACTAATGTTACAGGTCAAAAAACTGTGATGCTCCCATCTTTCTTTCTCTCAAAAACTAGGTCAACTCGACCAATTATCTTAAAGGAGCTTCAAAATAAAAGTTTTCCAAAATTGCAAATTACACATAATATTTTTGCTCATTAAACACAGATTTAAACACACAATACATGAATTAACAATAAACTTTGAATATGGCTCTTACAATGGCCCTGATATGTCACTAGACATTAAGAAATCATTTTCATTTCAAATATTTATATCACTGACAACAGTGGTCTGGCCAGGATATTTAAAAAGTAGAGTTGCAGCCCTCAACTGATGTTTATGTTGTCATTTTGTGTATTGCCCAGCAGCTGTGTGATTGCAGTACCAGTTTTAGCCACAAGTTTTGTGATTGCAGTACCAGTTTTGGCCACAATCCTACATACTGTTCCTTTAAGACCATGGGGAATCCCTGGCAGTGGTGGAATATCCGGAAACAACAGAGAACATCGCATTTGAGAGACCACATGTGTTCACTCCGCTCCACTTAACTTTCTTTTAACACTCAAACATCTCCGCGTCGCGCAACACAACGAATTGATTTTGAAATTCATTGCCAATGCTTTCACTAATCGATTTTTATAGATTTAATCGAATCGTTGTTGCAGTCCTACTTTTGTTTATGACTTCCTGTGAGCCACTAAACGAAAACAATACTCAATACATGGAGAAGTTTAATATGTTTATTATTGTTTGTTCAAATAACTTACAATGTGTTGAATGAGGAAGATGCTGTTGACTGTCGGACCGTGTGAAGCGCGACGTGTCACCATAAAACTCAAACAAGTTCATTAAAATTGCCGTTTTAAAAAAACTCACACCAGAGGGACAGTTGTGACATTTTAACAAAATCTTGTTATATCCCATGTACAAACCGAAGGGAAACCTTCCGAAGTGATTTAAACTGCAATTCATCGACTGGCCGCTTGAGGCTGGCTCCAAAAGGGTGTCAATTCCCATAGACCTCCATGTTAAAATGCCCAACTTTACAGTAGAAAATAATGTTTACAGCATGGTACAAAAATGTATAGCTAATTTTGCCCTTCATGACAACTGTGAGGGGGGTAAATTTTTTTGTAACTCATCCATTTAAATGATATTAAGCCGTAAAGTTCTGCATAAATAAGGGGGTGGCCACTTGAGTGACGGTTGAACAGCTACTGCTGTCGCTAGAATCAAGCTAGGCGGGCGTGGTTTCAGCAACCAGTCACCTCAGCTTCACCCACGTCCCGACATTTGACCCATTTTTGGATATCCACGAGTGATGCGCGCTGACGTGCGGCCAAGATGGCGACGGCAGGCACAGCCTACTTTAAGATTCAAAAACGATCTTCAGAAACCTATGGGTGACTTCACGGACACTACGTCCATATTTTTTTACAGTCTATGGTACAAACACTCAATCAACTTTCCCATTGTAAAGATACTGATATGTCTCTGTGCTTTTATATCTGCGCATTGAAGACCCGTCACCACCGATCAACAACACAAAATGATTGAATATATCTTCATATATCAAGCCACTTCTTAATTTCATCCTCACACTGGGTCATACATGGCAGGTGTAGTTAATATTAACTGTTTAAATCATATTTTTTGCTTGCTCCCCCTACACTGTTTTCTACTGGCTGGTTATTGAAACGTACGTCTCACACAATGAAGGAAAATACATCACATCACTTACTTAAGTGGATACTTAAAAGCACTCTTTTTGTTCCTTCTTGGACAACCAACCAATCACAGTCTTCCAAAGCAACTGCAAGATGCACAGTGTTAACAAGGCATGATGGATCCATGTTCTCATTCTGTTTACACCAAATTCTGACTCTACCATCTGAATGTCTTAACAGAAATCGAGACTCATCAGACCAGGCAACATTTTTCCATTCTTCAACTGTCCAATTTTGGTGAGCTTGTGCAACTTGTAGCCTCTTTTTCCTATTTGTTGTGGAGATGAGTGGTACCCAGTGGGGTCTTCTGCTGTTGAAGCCCATCCGCCTCAAGGTTGTGCGTGTTGTGGTTTCACAAATGCTTTGCTGCATACCTCGGTTTTTAACGAGTGGTTATTTCAGTCAAGGTTGGTCTTCTATCAGCTTGAATCAGTCGGCCCATTCTCCTCTGACCTCTGGCATCTTGGACTGCCGCATGCATACTGGATGTTTTTCCCTTTTCACACCATTCTTTGTAAACCCTAGAAATGGTTGTGTGTGAAAATCCCGGTAACTGAGCAGATTGTGAAATACTCAGACTGGCCCGTCTGGCACCAACAACCATGCCACGCTCAAAATTGCTTAAATCACCTTTCTTTCCCATTCTGACATTCAGTTTGGAGTTCAAGAGATTGTCTTGACCAGGACCACACCCCTAAATGCATTGAAGCAACTTCTCATTCTCTCAAAGCAAACTGTATATGAAATGCTACATTCTACATGCACAAAGAATTTGAAACTGATCTTATTTGTTTTCTCTCAATGCAAGTGGTTACAATCGTCTCACTCATATGACAACAGAATTCAATGTTAAAAGTGTAAGCAAACTACACTCAATGTTGAGAGACACCTCCTATCTTAAACATAAACCAATCACCCACTGTATGCAAATTAAGGACGTCCCTGAGTTTTACAACAACCAATCAGTATCAAATACCTATATGCTTTGTCTCTCTGGATATTTAAGGAAATGTTGTAAATGGTTCAGGCAGGGGGATTTTCTGTACTTGGAAATTCACCCCATGATCTTTGATACTAGCCTGGCTCCGCCCTCCTACGTGCTTCTGCTTAATTTTCATTTCGCTTCAGCAGTACGTCTGGGATTTCTCTATAGAGTTTTGTTTTCTCCTGCAAAAATCTGCAGGACCAATCAGCGAACAGATGGGGGTGGCTAAGAATGATGACGTTGAGGTCGTGCGTCAGTTTGAGTTGTAGTTCAGTAATGGCAGTGGAGAAAGACGTGAGAAAAGCTATTCGGTCCGTTGTTGCAAAACTGCCGAATATACAGAAGTTAAAGCCGGAGCAAGAACCAGGTTTGCTAAGTTTTGATTGTCTGATTATTCTGACTTGTTGTTTCCGGACGGTTTCGGTGCATGATATACGTCACGACCACACGTTAGCGACTGGCTTTGGCAGATCCTGAGTGACTCTGGGCAGATCCAATAGTTTTAAACTTCAACAGAGGACCCTCCTTAACAGAAGTAATGCTTTGCAATGGAGCATGGCCAGACTCTCTGTACAAATGAAATGAATGTTCGAGAGTCTGGTTGGACCAGGCTACTTTGATACAGCATCATGTATTTTATTTTATTTTATTTTGAGGAATCTGTAACCAGATCTTCGTCCTTACCAGGTATGCAATGGTTTTTCATTTGATTGTTTCGTATTTGAATTGGAATGTAAATTGGCTTCAGAATTATGTTTTTCCTAACTGGTTAATAAATTCTGTTTGATTTTATTCTGTGTTGCTGGGTAAATGTTGACACTGCAAGTAATAACGATGTATCCGTAGTTACCGTAAGGACTGAAATCAGGCTAGGGTCGGCTTAAATCCCAGTTCGATAGTGAATAATACATCAGCTGAGGATTTGAGAGATTCGACTAGTACTTGCTGTTAGTTTAAGTGTACTTAGAAGTGTGAAGGCTACCAGTGTTGGGAAAGTTCACTTTCTACATGAACTAGTTCAAAGTTCAGTTCACAAATTTTAAAATGAACTAGTTCAGTTTATAGTTCATACTTCAAAATTTTGAACTAGTTCACAGTTCCAAAAATGAACTAATTTATAATTCTTTTTTCCCATATTATTTAAAAAATATATTGCCGTTATAGCCCATATAGAACCACAGACAGCTATTATTTTATCAGTTTACTGAAGCTAAATGCATCAGATTTCATCTTCATATCCAACTTTAAATCCTTATCCAACCAGGGTTTACATTAGTATTGACTGTCTTTAAATTTTTGTATTTGCTTGCACGTACCTTGAAAGGCCAGGCGAGAAGCGCTGTGCGGTGTCGCGTGTAAGACAACTCGCAGATATCGCTCACCGCAGTGCACGTTAAATAGCGTGAGCTTAGCCAAAGTCTTTCAAGATCCAAATTATGCGTTAGCAGCCTATGTTAATCATGAACAATTTGGGAGAAATAAGATGTTATTTAATGTTAAACAACTGCTTTGTCGCCTACATGCTGCTTTCACCTCCATGCTGCATATTGTTTTGATGACGCATGCAGCAATGAAACACTGGTGGCTGGTGTTGCCAGATTGGGTGTTTTTTCCGCTACACATTGAGGCCTATTTACAGTGTGTTTTAGCCGGGTTTTCATGTGGAAGACTCTATAGAAATCTGGCACCCTATTGAACGGCGTTAAACTGAAAGAGCGTGCCGTTCACAAACACCAGAATGAACCAGTTCACAGTAATGTTCATCAGGCATTAATACAGTATGTTCATATCAAGAGTCATATCACTCCCTGGTTAAATACGGTGTACCGCAGGGATCAGTTTTAGGTCCTATCCTGTTCTCGTTATACATGTTACCCTTAGGAGACATTATCAGGAAACATAACATAAGTTTTCACTGCTATGCGGATGATACCCAGCTTTACATCTCCTCGCATCCCAGCGAAACACACACGTTTTCTAAGCTAAAAGACTGCATTAGCGATGTTAGTGACTGGATGGCACATAACTTTCTTAAGCTCAACTCCAATAAGACAGAGGTACTTATTATTGAACCAAATCGCTACAAACATAATATGTCAGATTACAAATTGCACATAGATGGCTGTACTGTGGTGCCATCTTCCACGGTTAGGAACTTAGGTGTGATGTTCGACAGCAACTTATCCTTTGATAGTCATATCGCCAACGTCTGCCGCACAGCATTCTTCCATCTTAGAAATATCTCAAAAATACGCCATATACTGTCTACATCTGACACAGAGAAGCTTATTCATGCTTTTATGACCTCTAGAATAGACTATTGTAACTCGCTACTCGGGGGATGCCATTCAAATCAGGTCACCAAGCTTCAGCTACTTCAAAACGCTTCTGCAAGGGTACTTACTCGATCTAAGAAGTATGACCACATAAGCCCAATTCTGGCATCTTTACACTGGCTACCAGTTAAATATCGCATACAATTTAAAATATCACTAATCACCTACAAAGCTTTAAATGGCTTAGCACCCTCATATCTTAGAGAATTACTATCAGAATACAATCCATCACGCACACTACGGTTGCAAAATTCTGGTCTATTGATTATCCCTAGACTATCAAAAGTGTCTAAAAGTGGAAGATCCTTTTCCTACTTAGCCCCGAAGCTCTGGAATGATTTACCAACTCGACCCCGAGGACAACGAGACAAACAGACCCAGTCCCGGTAGATGTGAAAGTCGGCACACCTCTGATCTACTGGCCATCCTTCAACGTGATGCCCAGCTGATGCCTGACCAACGATCACCGGCAGAACCCGCTTAATCTCCGCTAAATCTCCTTATACGTTCTTCCAAGGGTTTTTCCCTCCTAGGACTTATTTTTCCTCGGATAAAAGCCCGGGGTTTTTTTTCTCCTAGGGGTTTTTTCACCCCGGGGAGGCAGCCTTTTTGGGCTTTACTTAGCTTCCTCTTCTAGACGTTACTTTAGTAATACGTTCGCTTATAATATTGAGTCATAGCCGCAGCAAATTTAACTGCTTATGCTATCATGTATTTTGTTGTGCTATCTGTCGTTTTTCTGTGCTTTTCACTGCTTCTATTTATGTAAAGCTGCTTTGAAACAATTTACTTTTGTGAAAAGCGCTATATAAATAAAATTGAATTGAATTGAATTGAATTCAGTTCACGTTCGCCCAAAATATGAATGAGTTCATGAACTTTCGTTCAATGAACTCGTTCAGGCACAACACTGGAGGCTAAAATATGTAATTCCATTTAGAGCAACATTTCTGATTACTCTAAATAGGGTCAGCCTCAACCTCTGATTATTTCAATATTATTCTATTCATTACCTTTGGTTAGAAATAATTATTGTAATTAAGTGTCACCTCTAAGGGGACTAAATAAACTAAGTTTTAAAGTTGAGCAAGCATAGAGCGGCCGCTTAAGCGTATAGTCCAACCTCTGGCAACAACCAACACTGATTCGCTTATGACCCGTTGACCAGTATATTAATTATAAGGCCATACTAGGATCAAGTGCGACTATGAGAACCGAATGAATAAGTGTAATACCAGAGCTTAAAGGTGCTCTAAGCGAATTGAAGCGTTTTAGACCATAAAACATTTTTTGTTACATACCGGAAACATATCCTCACTATCTGCTTGCTGCCTGTCCGCTGATCAAACTGTAAAAAAACGCGATCTCTGTAGACAGCCCAGGCTTCACAAACGGCAATATCAACATACTGGCCAAACCTAGCATCACAAAAGAAAACAAAAAGTATTCCAGCCAGGGGGTTGGGCGCGTTCATGAAAGCACGGAAGGGAGGGGGAGGAGTTAGCTACGCTCCGTCTGTTTGAAAACAGTTTCAAACGTCAACAATAACTAACGTCTCGCAGATTCGCTTAGAGAGCCTATAATCGGAATAAACAAACATCCATCTATATTCTGTAAGTGTTAAAAGTAATAATTAATCCGATTTGTATTATAATATAAATGAGAACTTTATCTTTGGAGTCAGATAAATCTGCCTAAATTACGTAAAGGATGGATGGGTGAAATAATTTTTCCCCTTACAAGCCATTCAAAGCTACAATGATTGTGCAAGTCTTTGTACAAATAGAAATGGTTCATCTAGAAAAATACAAAATACCCTTCCACAAAATAGTGTCTGTGTCTCGTTTCACAGGTTGCGCCCTTTAGAGGTCGCATTCTAAGGTTGCATACATCATTGAGTCTGTCTCATTTCAGAAATAGTAATAATAGTAAGTAGGGGAGCTGAAGGCGACTTTCAAACACTGTTTTTTCACAGGAATTCGGAGGATAGATGAGGTGTATCCTTTGCTGTTGCAGACAGCCCACAATTCTTTGCGTTGATGTCAACAAATAAATGAAATGAAAAATAAATAAATAAATGTAAGTTATAATAATTATCGCCTTAAATCTCAGATAAAAACTGATACATTTGGTTCTTCTTCATATATCCTCCTCCTTTTCCTCTGTAACAGATATCTGTTGTGCATTTGCCTCAACTCCTCAAGCATTAGCCCAAATAAAACAAGCAAACACATTTTTGTGTGAAATTTCTATTACAGTATCGGATCAGCGGACAGACCGCAGCATGTAGTATTAATAACAACGTGCTCATTCTTAAATCTAAATAAATAATCATGCTTTGTACCGTATGTGCACGCAATAATTTGCTGGATTTGTAATTATGTTATATTTACAAGTTACATAAACTTAATTAGAGAAATAACGCGGACCGTGTAGCTGAATGTCAAAAAAACGTTATTTATACCCGTGTCATTAACAAATGCAGCAGACACACTCACCTTAACATTTTTTTATAAATCCATTATCCTGCCCTATTTAAAGATAAACATTGCAAATAACACCAAAATTAACTATTATTTTATGTACACATATCCGAAAAATTAACCTTGTGTGACTGATACGCTGTAAAGCGGGTGAAATTAGATCATGTTTTTGAATGGAAGTCAATGACGCCCTCTGCTGGTTGGGTATACCAAGATGGCCACTCGAATTCTGTGCTGGCTTCACCTCACACGGTTACGTTAAGTGTTCTATGCACAATCCAGTCATTTATATAGATCAGTGGGTCAAACACATAATTTTCAAAATAAACATTTTTTATTAAAAATGTAAAAAAGAGCTGATTTTTTAAAACTTTTTTTAAAGCCAAAGTGTGTCCACACAAAAGCTGCAGGTGTTTTTAAATTGTCTGCTAATTTTCACTCCTGCTAACTTCTGAGACATTGGCCGTATATGACAGACAACTGGACAGCGACAACTACAGCAGCGGCGGAGGAGGTCGTTTGACGCACACAGAGGGATTAAAAAAAATATCGACAATAGAGATTGACATATGGACACACTATCGTGGGAAAAAAGTATCACGATATTTAGCTGTATCGATATTTTCGCGCATCCCTACTTGTAAATCATTTTAAATGATTGATTTTGACACTTAAAATGATACTTTATCTTTATTCTTCTAATAAGATATTAACAAAGTTATAAAAAAATTAGATGTGGTCGTTTCCAAAATTATATTTTTTCTAATGTGCAATGACCCAGCTTAAGAACAGCATTGAGAGCTGTCTTCTGTCTCTTTGTGAATATAGAAAAAGATACAGAATCTCAATTCATGCTGCTTTGTGTTAAAGGGGTCATATTATAGGGCTAAAAAGCACATTACTTTGTGTATTTGGTGTAATACAATGTGTTCGTGTGGTTTATGGTAAAAAAAATCATTATTTTCCACATACCATACATTTTTTTTAGCACCTCTAAGTCCCGCCCATCTGAAACAGGTCGTTTGATACAAAGCTCATCGTTGTGAGAGCGCGGTGTCAACGGGTGTGAACTGATTGGCCAGCTATCCAGTGCGTTGTGATTGGCCGAATACCTCAGTAACGTAATCGGATATATGACGCTCCTTGCCAAGTTTTGGAAGATGAGCTCCCAAAACAATAATAAAAGCCACGTGATACTATCATATTTACCTTATCAACACGAGCCTGAATCTGACCCAGAAAACACGGATGGCTAAGCTAATCGATCAACTTTACCAGCGCGATGTGAGCAGAACGTAACAGATGGTAAGGTATGGACACTAAAACATAAACCATGTTTGCATTTGTGAACGTAGAAACAACAAACAAGCACTATTCTGCACTTCTCAAATCTCGCGTTTGGATCATCATTAGGAAATGCATTAAAACACAGGTGCATCCCTGCACCAAACTCGTCTTTGAATCGTCAGTGAGGAAATGTATTAAATATGAAAACATCGGCTACTTACAGGATGTCAGTGTAGCTGCAAAGTTACAATTGCTCCACTTTTTAGACAAAGCCTTTGTGAACATCCAGCGGTTGTACTCCACGATGTTTAGAAAGTAATCCTCCTTAAAATGTGCAGCACACAATCGAACATTTGGGCTGTACTGTTCTGAAACAGTGTTGTAAATAAAACCTCACCACTGGTTTCTTAATGTTTACTCTGTTGGAATGCCAACCAAAGTAGTTTTGCAACAAAACACAGCGTCAGCTCGACATGGCGGAAAAAACAATACTACAGCGTGATTGAAAGTTACACCATCTATCTTTGCGTATATATGAGGGCGGTGTTATGAAAATGTTCAAACCAGTATGACGTCTAACTGCATGGGCGTGTTAAACGAGCCGTTTTAGGTGGGCGTGGTGGATGAGGCTTCACGTTTAAAAAGAATATCTCTTTGGATTTGAAACTTAAATTTTTGCAACTTTACAGATCTTTTATGTGCACAGACATCATTTAACACTCTAAAAACAAAGGAAAACATGCAATCTGACAATTTGACCCCTTTAATAAGAGTTACGAGAATTTAATTGTATCATGTTTCTTTCAGATGTGAAGATTGAATCTTGTTCTGAGGGAGAAACGTCCTCCACATCAGAAGATCGACTGACAGCACAAACTCTTTACTGCATCACCTGTGGAAAGACATTCAGCTCACAGAGACATTTAGAGAGACATGTGAGAAAACACACAGAACAGAAAACACACAGAACAGAAACTACCTTACAAAAGAAGAAACTTCATCATTCAAAAGAACACGGAGAGAAGAAGAAGAAGAAGAAAAAGAAGTTTCACTGTAAGCAGTGTGGGAAGGATTTTGACTTCTTATCTCAGCTGAAAGTTCACATGAGGTCACACAGTGGTGAAAAGCCTTTCTGCTGCACTGAATGTGGAAATTACTTCAGCACCAATCAAAGTCTTGAAGCTCATCAGAGAATTCACACAGGAGAAAAACCATACGAGTGTCCTCACTGTGAGATGAGATTCAGACATAAAAGCTCTCTGAAGAGACATGCGTTTAAACACACCAATGAGAGACCGTATCAGTGCAGTGAATGTGACAAATCCTTTAAGTATTCAGCTTCATTAAAATCACACCAGAATATTCACTTTAAAGAGAAACTCTATCAATGTTCACACTGTGATAAACGTTTCTGTCAGAACTATAATCTGATACGCCATGAGAGGATTCACACTGAAAAACCTTACAAATGCTCTCAGTGTGAAAAGTCGTTTACTCAGTCAAGTAACTTAAAAGTCCATCAGAGAATTCACACTGGAGAGAAACCTTATCACTGTAGCGTCTGTGGGAGGAGTTTTGGGCAGCGTAATAGTTTTGTAATGCACCAGAATACTCATACAGGTGAAAAACCTTACAAATGCTCAAAGTGTGACAAAACGTTTAATAATTCAAGTAACTTAAAAGCCCATGAGAGACTTCATACAGGAGAGAAACCTTACGTCTGCTTGATCTGTGGAGAGAGATTCACTCATCGTGGAAGTCTTCAGTATCATCAGAAGAAACACCACAACATTGAAATCATCATTGTGCCTTAGTGCCTTTAAGTTTTGCAATTTATCTGGACATATATCATAAATATAAATTAGCAGAATCACTTGCTGAAGAGAAAATGTAGGTGACAGGCAGGGTTGTATAAGGTTTTGCAGTATACAAGATTATAATATATGAAGAGTTTGGTTCCAAAACGCGATAAACACCATTTTTGCAAAAAAAACAGAGTTACTGCCAAAATCAGTATTATATCAGGTCAGTATTTAAAAGTAAATTCTTAATTTTGAGCAAAATCCAATATCCGCCATGTTATTCTGTCATCTTTTCTCCCTTTTTTCCCGAAACGCTATAAACGACACTCCTCCTTTTTTACAGAATGCAATAAATCTGCTCCACAAATTACAGCGCACCATTCCACACATTGTAAACAAACAATGGCGGCGCGTTGAGTACACAGAGTCCTAGTTTTCCTCATCTACTTTGTACTTCGTGATCAACAAACAAACAAAAACAAAATAATACTTTTGATGGCATTGATAAACCTGTGGTGGTTTTCTGTGACAGGAAAGAAATGTAAGCCATCAACATCTAATAATTTACGTGAGAGGCACCTGGGAGACGGTCGCTTTGTCTCCCAACAGCTTCAAGCTTCTCATGCTAACACATTGATCCCAGGGGATCTTTTGAAAAACTTTCCATTATTTTACTCAAAGTCAACGAAAATCGAGCAGGACCAAAACATTTTACAGCTGATCGATGTAAACAATGCTAAGCGACGACGTCAAGTATAACTGCAGCAATGACAGTGACCTTAATATGACAAAGTAAGTGTTTTGATTAATGCCATTACAGGGCTCAACGCAAATAATTTTTTATACTGGCCCGGTCGGGCCAGTGGTTCAGGTTTTCACTTGCCCTGCCAAAAATTTTTCTTTCGTCGTGTTTTACTCAGGTAAATGTCTGCTTCCAAGATGTTAAATAATATACATTGATGAAAATATATTTTCGTGACTGAGGATGAAGCACTGGCCCGATCGGGCAAGTGACAATTCTTTTTACTGACCGGAACGTCTCTCGCGCTTTATGTTGAGTCCTGCATTAATATTTATTTTTTAGTGTATTCCACTAGTCAACTAAATAAATATAAAATGGCAAAGATGAATGCACATTTATACATTGATTGAATAGATTTATAGCATAAAAAAAAACTTGTCATGGATTTATTGCATTTTGTGGAAAAAATAATTCGTTTTTATAATAAATCTTTGAAAATCAAGTTATGGATTTGAATTTTTTATAACCTAAAGATGCTATGTGAAAGTTTTGTCGTGGAAAAATAATACTAATACGTAGGATCTGTCCATCAGAGATGATTTATTTACTTGTACAAGGACTCAACACATAACGACAGTGAAACGATATGTGAAGAAGTGAAGAATCTCAAATCCTTCCTTCATTATATACTGACATTGAGTTTGTACCACCCCCCCCCCCATGCTATTCGATCAAAACAACTCCTTATTAGGTGTAGTTTAGACACTTCTGGGTGGTTATATTTACTCTACTTGTATCCAGGCAGACGATACATATGTTTTTTAAGCACATCATCACCCAAACAAAAACCACACTTGCACCTTGCCATACTTCCTATCCCGAGCTCTATCGAGCTAGACTTCCTGTCCTAGACTTCACCCCACGCAGATGAAAATGTCATGACTGACATAAATCATACAATGAAGAATACAAAAATAATATAAATGCATAAAGAATAAATTTCCATTACAATTTGTAACCAAAATAGTGGTTTTCATCTTGTCACTTTCTTGGTATAGAAAACATGTTTTTACCGATTTATTGCGTTTTGGAACCAAACTCCTATATGTATATATGATTCGTAAAGACAATAGTATTCAACGGCAATAAATATCCTCACATAACTTAACATTACAGCATAATGACATGAATAAACAGAAAAGGCAGCAGGATTGACATGCAAATTGTATTTTTATAACCGGAAAAACAGCAATATTTACTAAAATAGGTCTAAATGCGCCAAACACGCTGTTATCGCACAAACAGTTTTACATAGCTTAATAACAGTGAAAAAAAACATTATTGTCTCTCAAAACTTTATATAACAAAAATTATATTCAAAGAAATATGAGCACGTTCGTCTCTGGCCTTGCTCTGTTATGTAATAGCGCTGATTGACAGGTGCGCTTCCCCGTCTTTCAAACAGATATAAACTGAACTGCTGGTATTAAAAAGATAAAAGCGAAAAAGCACAAAGCGCAAGTAAAAGCGCCTGAACAGTAGCAAAGCAGGAAGTAAGCCAAAAACAGATAAATAGAAAGGTTAATAAGCACAGCTTAAAATATTTTAAAATATATTTCTTTATAAAAAATTAAATGTAAGCAGTATATTTTAAATGGTCAATAAAACAGCATTTAATCATTTCAATGCATCCAATATCTGTTCACAATATCTGTCTTTAAATAACAGTAATACACTCCCTGACAAAAGTCTTGTCGCTTGTGTACAAATTGACCTGAAATGCCACTAAAATATATTTCTAATCAAGATTTGTTTTCAAGAAATGGCTCATTTGAATCCCAACAGCTTTTGTAAAAATATTTCAGTGCAAAACAAAAAGTATTCTAATATTCACAGCTTGGTAAAGCCCATTTAGTCAATTTTTGCAAAGACATAAGTGTTGTCGCCTTGTCATATGAGCTTTATCTGTGACTAAAAATGGATCATTTAGGTCTCAGGTGTGTATAAAAAGAACCCCAGTACACTAGACCTTCACATTAACTGCAACTAGACCTCTGCAAACATGCCTAAGATTCACCCTGAGACTTAAGTTTTAATTATCAAGAGGCTGAAGACCAGATCAGGCAGAAAAATCATGGTCTGGTTACGTCCAGTATGGGGGTGTGCAAGAAATCTGCAGGATGGAAGGCAACATCAATAGTCTAAAATACCAAGAAATCTTAGCTACCTCTTATATTCCCAAACATAAAAGAGGCAAAATTCTGCAGCAAGTTGGTGCTCCATCACATACTTCCATCAAGTTCCTCAAGGCGAAGAAGATCAAGATGCTTCAGGATTGGCCAGCCCAGTCACCAGACATGAACATCATTGAGCATATGTGGGGTAGGATGAAAGAGGAAGCATGGAAGACGAAACCAAAGAATATTGATGAACTCTGGGAGGCATGCAAGACTGCTTTCTTTGCTATTCCTGATGACTTCATCTATACATTGTATGAATCCTTGCCAAACCACATGGATGCAGTCTTTCAAGCTCATGGAAGTCATACAAGATATTACATTTGATTCTCACAGAACCACTACTTAAAGCAACACTATGTAGTTTTTTTTACCTTTAAATAATGTCTCTAAAATTATTTCAGTGATAGAACAACTTTTAACTGGATAAATTGTACTGTTGCTGCAACCTGAGCAGCCTCCTAGCTGCTACAAGCACACTCTGAAAGTGGCGGTGGAGGGTAGGAAACACAGCCACGCCCCTCCCCCTGCCTGCAGAAGAGTGTCTGATACCAGGCACTGTTGCGTTTTTCAACCACATGGGGGAGCTGTAAGTCATTTTTACATGGAAACTGCATAGTGTTGCTTTAATTTGCTGACATATTTTTGAATTTGCAGTAATTTGTTCAATTTCTGTAAAGGTGCCAAAATTTGACCTTTCTTGATTAAATGATAAATCTTTTTTCAGTGAAATTAATTTATTTTAGTGCATTAAACATCATTTGGGAGGGTTTTAGCTTTTCATATGAGCTATTTCTAACACCAATTGATTAATTAAAAGTCAGGTTAATAGCAGGTGTTTCTACAAAATAGATAAGCGACAAGACTTTTGTCAGGTAGTGTAGATGTGTTTCAGCAGTATATTGATATAAGGCTTACAAAAATAAGGCTTACAAAATAAAATAAAGAGGAAGAACAACAACAATAACAAAGGCTTGATACTGACGTGAATGGTTTATCACTCCAGTCTGCAACAAAACCATTTTGATCCCAAGTTTTAACCTGTTGAAAACAAGAATGGATGAGAAAAATAATGTTTTACAACGCATTGTTTAACGTGTGGAGTGACTTTCAGTGCATGAAGCCCTCAACGTACAAACGGTGATTGGGTAGGGATACTAGGGGCATTGAATTGTCAATAATTTCAATAAAAGATCTTTATTTATAACAACTGATGTCGGTTTCTTGTGTTTTAACTTATTACTTTTTTAACATGAATTTATTCAGGAATCATTTAAATGAGATTAAAACTCTTTTACAATCACATTCTTTAAAATAGAGCTATTTGTGGTGCACAAACGGTAGATGTGTCCCATCTTTGTAACTCACATTGTTAACTTTTCTTGAGTTCCGCCATGTTGCTTCATTGATGTAGGCTGCATTCGCGCTTGTAAAAAGTGAGAAAGAAAGCTTTCTTATATTAACAGTTTTATGCACAAAATACGGGGCACTTTGTTACACACAATGATTCAGGAGCATTGTTTTCCATGGCAATCCCATAACCTGAAGAGTTGCAAACTTGTAACAGCATATGTGGTTTAGTCAGACCGCTCAGAAAATAAGAAAGCACAAACTATAAAAAATATTTTTTGTTTAAAAAATCTGATGGTTCATGTTACTTGCACAGTCAGAATTTTCAGTGGCATCTCGAAAAAGGCCTATTCTATATTTGTTGTTTTTGACCTGTGTAACCTTGATAAATAAGAAATGTATGCAAGGTCAAAAAACACTGTAATTTTCTCAAAATATATATTTTTTCTACTGCCCAATTTCTCAGAGATCCCTAAACGTTTCGTGCGAAGGCGTTCAAAGATTCAGTCTCCCTTAACCCCACCTTTCGGTAGCCTACTAATGCTGTGATTGGTCAACATACTGAGTATGTTGTGGTATGTTTACATGCACAGAATAAGCGGATATCTAGCAAAAATCTGCTTATTATAAAAAACTGTTTTCATGCGTTTACATGCAAATCAATAAACCGTCTATGCAGACAACTGCATTTACATGGCACTTGAAGATTTGTCAGGTTTCTCGCAGGCAGTGACGTCACAGCCTATAGTACATAATAGTCATTCAAAAAGCCAATGGCATATCTTTCTTAA
This sequence comes from Paramisgurnus dabryanus, assembly GCF_030506205.2. Taxonomy (NCBI): domain Eukaryota; kingdom Metazoa; phylum Chordata; class Actinopteri; order Cypriniformes; family Cobitidae; genus Paramisgurnus; species Paramisgurnus dabryanus. Next base: position 27,946,690 of record NC_133355.1, on the reverse strand, counting down.
GCTGTACTGTTGTATCTCCTCTCGTGTCTGAGGAACCTGTTAATATAACATAAGTTTCTATTTTCCCAATTTCTCTGCCAACTGCTTCAGTTGAGCGGAGATTTTATGCATGACTTTGGGCTTACTTCCGCGTGTGACGTTTATCTTTTACACGTGGAGACCTCTGCCGATCGGTTCTTGCTTAAGCCGTTTATGGGCTTTCCCCGAAAAAAGAATTTTTATGTGTTACTTTGCGCTTACTGCCACATCTGACGTTTATCTTTCACTCGCGGAGACATGCGCACATGGACAAAACAATAGGTTACTTTCGTAACCCCGGTTCTCTGAAACATCGAGTGGAGAGATCCACCTACGGGAAGGGCATCCGTACCTGACCTCTACAGAAGCATCCAATTGCACAAAGTCTGGCTCGACAGACAGAAGCGTGCAGCCAATGCCAGGTAGGACCACACCCTCTGATGGCATATAAGGCCAATCCATGCTGCTGCTCCAAAGTAAGTGTATTCACTTCTCATGCGGCAAGTGGGGCAAAGCTGGTGGATCTCTCCACTCGATGTTTCAGAGAACCGGGGTTACGAAAGTAACCTATTGTTCTCTTTCATCATCTCGTGTTCGAGATTCACCTATGGGAGAGACATGGACAGCTCCCCGATTGCCCAGCACACTCGCAGTAAGGTATGACAGCCAGAACCACAAAGGGACAAAACCTTAATAGCTGAGCCCATAAGACCCTGTAATCTGAGGCATGAATGATAGCTGAGCCCATAAGACCCTGTAATCTGAGGCATGAACGATACTCCACTTCCCTGCCCTCTCTGAACTGTGACACACAATTCATTAAAGCGCAGATGCACTCCTGAGAAAAACTCCCTCGCATGGAGATGGAGTTCAGTTCCAACCCCAGAAATATCACACTCTGACTGGGTGTAAAATTGCTTTTGTTCACTCAAACCAAGGAACGTGATATGAGAGAGCCGTGGGTTAACATTCTGAAGGTCTAAGATGGGGCAAAGAGAGCCGTCCTTCTGTGGAACCAGGAAATAACGAGAATAAAACCCCTGATTTATCAGATCGGGGGGCACCACCTGAATCACTCCCTTTATTAGGAGAGAGGAGATTTCCTCTGTCAGAATGTGAGCGGAATTTTCCTCTGGGTGAGAGAAGAGAGTACCATTGAAAAGCGGGGGTTTTCTAACAAATTGTAGTGTGTAGCCCTGCGTGATTGTTCGCATGATCAAATTGGGTGCTGCTACAGTCTGCCAGGCTGGCTCGTGATTCGCGAGACGGGACGGTTGTCTCATTTATGATGCAATGGCGCCATCTAGTGGACAAACAAGGGGTGACATGCTTATTACGTTTCGGGATGTTGGGGGTCGGGTTAGGAGGTTTTCTTGCCGCAACCGCGGCAGGGGGCGGTTTCCCCCAGGGTTTAGCAGGCGGTGGGTTAACCTGCAATGGAGGGGGTTTGTGGCAGGGTCTCTCCTTGTTGTGATGTGGGTTCCGACCCGTGGCAGGGGGGTTAGGCAAATATACGGGGGCATCTGACGTGGGTTTGGCTTCCTGGGAAGGAAAAGCTTGAAAGCCTCGTCCTCTTTCTTCTTATCGTCACACTGTTGCTGCATCAAAGCCACAGTGGGGCCGAAAAGAGCCTGACCAGGCTCAACTGGAGCACCAGCGATTTGCCTCAAAGAGGTTGAGCCAAAGCGCACGCTCCCCCGCCACAGAAAGCGCCAACGAACGCCCGCATGCCTGGACGGCTTGTTGAGCATTGCAGAGAACCAGGTCATTTACCGTAAGGTTCTCCTTCCATAAAGTCGGCGAGGGGGGCCCCCTTGTCCAGCTGAGCACCTAAGTTGTCCAAATTCTCTGCCTGGTAGGCGGAAAGGAGCGAGGAAACATTAAGAGTCCTTACCGCCAAAGTTGAGGACTTATATGAGGCCTGTAGAACCGAGGCAGAAAAGCAGTCCATCTTGCTAGGCAAGACCGGCTTCGGGGGGCAAGCAGCCCACCCTGGACGGGTTGAGGTGTCTGGCGATCGACGGCTCGACCGCGGGTGGGTCGCCCAAGCCGAGGGCCGCCATGTCCTTGACCTCGAGGCCTGCGAGACCTTGTTTAAGGTCTAGCGGGTCATTCCAATAATGCCTCATGTGCTTAGCGCACAAAGAATGAACAGGAAAGAGTTGTTTCCTCAGGCCGGGAGGGAGTCCCAGCACTTTCCCATCATAAATGTCCCCCTCCTGGTCGTTGGCGCTCTGTGGAGCCGGCCACTCGATTTTGAGCCGTGCGGCCACGCGCTCAGATACGTCAAGGAGAATGGACTGAGGTAAGGCCGCGGGAGGGTTGACCTGGGAAGCAGATGAGGGCGGGATGGCCTCCTCGTCCTCTTAGGTCACAAAAGGTCTGCGTTTATTTTTATTGTCTCAACTCCTTCCCTGATTTATCCAAGAAATGTCTGACAGACATGTTAAACTTTTTTTCTCATTGATTGGGCCGTGTTTGCTCAGATTTCATAAAAACACCCATATACATTCAAAATCTCTGTGTTTCATTTAATTAAAAAGCCTCTTTCATTTTATTATTCCATTTATTTTTAATTCAATTACATACAGCCTTTTTGTAAAATCAACATATATTTTTATGTTACTTTAACTTATAAAATATTTTTTAATTAACATATACTAATATAGTTTTTTTTTTTACTTTGTGTGTGCCAAATCTATTTTTACCAGTCATTTTAAGGTATGGATGCTGTGATTTAGTTTTTAACCTTAAAAAAAATCTTTAACTGAATTTCTTTTCCTAACTCTCTAATAATAAACATATATTTGCATAAAGCATCCATATTTGTCTATGCTGTCCATATTGATTAGAGTTTTAAAAACTGGAAAAGTATTAAATTTAGTTATAGAACAGATAAAAATGTGTGATAAAGCTGTGATTAATCACAAGTTAACACATGACAATTATGTGATTAATCTAGATTAAATATTTTTATCGATTGACAGTCCTAATTTCAAATATTTGTAATACAATGGAATTAGAGTAACAAGTAATTCTCTTGCAGATATTTAGTTGTTTTTTCACCGAGAATTTTTTAACTTTTAAAACTGTAAAAAATACTAGTAACCAGGTTCATTTACATCATGAATAATATTCTCATATCATTCTTAATCTTATGCCTAATATATTAAAAACAGTTAATAAACACATTACACATAACGAATGTTTGAATCCCTTTATACTTTTGTTAGACATTTAAACTTTTAATCATAAAAAATCTCTTAAAGTTTTGTCAAATTTAACACCTAAGATTAATTAAATGTTTATTAAGTTTTCAATAAATATCTGTTTTAAATTTTATATTGTGTTGAAGTCATTGTTTAAACTTTATATAATAAATATGTGATGAGGTATTTTATAAAAAAATAACCTGTTATAATACATTCATAGAATATTTCAATACACAATTATTCCAGCATCCTCCTTATTATATGGAAATGTGTTTGATAGATAGATAGATAGATAGATAGATAGATAGATAGATAGATAGATAGATAGATAGATAGATAGATAGATAGATAGATAGATAGATAGATATATCTGTGCTATATTATTGACTGTGTCATATTCTGGTCATATTTTCTTTCATGTTTCTTCAAGCTTTTTTCCTCACTCAGTGTCTTCATTTTAATTATAAATCCCACTGATATTGCCATTCTTTAATATTGCTTTTCTATATAGTGTCCTATCGTCATGATTTTATAAGTTTTGGGCTTCTCTCTCCAGTACAGCAGGAGGCGCTCTGCAGCTCTTTAGTCCGCCGATAAACCCACTAAAGAAAGAAAGAAAGAAAGAAAGAAAGAAAGAAAGAAAGAAAGAGCTCACGTGTGGTGTGTTTGTGAATCCTCAGTGTTTTCCTCTCTTATTGAGTGTAAACAGATTCTTGTAAATCAGTAGGAACTGATCTGGCCATGCTGGATGATTGAAAGAGCTGAAGAAAGAGATGGCGTTACTGGAGGCAAAGCTGAGGTCAAGAGGAGATGAAGGAGTGAAGAGAGAGGTTTGTACAGCTTAAACATACTTTACATGAATCACTCTGTCTGTTTGACAACATTAAATCATTTATAATCTTACACTGAGTGTGTTGTGTTGTCAGGATGTGGATGTGGATTGTTGTGAATCTTCAGTGTATGTGACTGATGGATGTCTGGATTCAGTGTGGATGAGCAGAGATCAGAGCCGCACACCACAGCCACTGCTGGACTCTAAACTCTCTGAAGAGAAATCCAGACACACACAGGACTCAGAGCTCAGTCTCACTTTACTCTGTTATACTGAGTCAAAGCCCACAGACGCTCAGGACACTGTGTGTGACAGTAATCAGGGCTTACAGGATGAGGAATCTACTGATCAAACCTCCACAGAGTCTCTGGATTCTGTCTGTAATGCTGGAGAACAGCAGCAGATCCTGCAGACCACACTAAAGATGTGTTCAGTCAAACTGATCGACTGCAGGAACCTGATGATGAAGATTAAAACTGAACCCACAGAAGAGGAAGATCACACGGAAGAGGATGAAGCGAATCGTGCAGAGGATTTAAATCCATCAGGTATGTCTCCTTAACTATTGTTGTATTTATACCATTTTTGTAAATTGTTTTATTAAAGGGGGTTTTCAGTCAAAAAGAAAAAATGCAAAAAAAAAAAAAATTGTAAGGACTAAAATCAAAAGGGTCACAGGATATCTTTAATACTTATAGTGGCAGTTTTCAGGACAGAGTTTAGATTAATCTAGCACTACTCCAACACAGATGCAGCAAAGACAATGAAAATATGATTAAAGACTGTGGTGTTTATTTTCATAAATCAACATTCATCTAATTTATACATTAACATTTATATCGTGCAACTGTTGAAGTGTCCGTGTCTTTGTCGTTAAGCCTCACCATTGGTTGAATTTGATATACACATTCAGACGCACTTACCCCATTGAAGGGTCCACAATGTGTCACCCCAGTTACGCAGTGCAGGATCCCTCGAAAGGGAACTGTAACACTGTATCTTAAAAAGGTAACACAATGTTGCTTTTACCTGAAATGTGTCCCCACATTTAGTCCTTGAATTTGAGGGTATTGGACCTGGAAAGTCCTTGAAAGGTCCTTGAATTTGAAGTTAACTAAGGTGTGGAAACCCTGTTTGTTCTCTTATATCACCTCACAAATTTTGAGCTAAAAGCAGAGATAATTACATTTTTGTGAAGGATTTTTTTTAGAGATCTTTGCCCATGTTCATGAAACATTTTAGCGCAAAGAGTTGCTCCTAGTGACAAAATTCTAAGAAAAGTCTTAGAAGTGTGGGTGTAAAATTCAGAAAGCATCTTAACCCTTAAAAGAGGACTTGAGGTCCAAAATTGTTAGGATTTTTAGGGGCTTAAGAGTTTCTTTAGCAACTGGGAAAGTGGACAAAATGCGAACAGGGGACAAAATTTTTTGCACACAATGCATGACAGTAAGTAAATAGCAATGCAACCCATTAGATCTTGCAATCTTAGACACAGCACAGAAATGCCATAGCGCCAGAAATAATAGTAATCCCTACATTAACAGTAACCGATTCGGGACTAGAAATATTCAACTACTGAATGCAGCAGAGATTTGGGTCGTTAAAGACTTCTATAGACCGTTTCAGCAGTAACAATATAAACAAGCGGCTGTCACGGTCCGCACGTAACTTCCGGTAAACTCCGCTAAGAATAAATAACAACAAAGTTCTTTAAACGTAGTTTATTTATATATCAAGCAAAAAAACAACACATAGATTACCTAGGAAACCAAAACATTTGTTATTTTTGACGAGGCATTCGTTCAAGAGATCAGTTTAGTAACTAGTCAGACCATTAAAAAAACGAAACCGGAAGTAAGGTTCAGATCCAGACGTGTATCACGTGCGTCCAATGAAACCGTCTATAAGCAAAGTGATCACACAAACTTACAGAACATCGTGTCGCTGTTTATTTCCTATCAGAAATGTTGCAAGTTTGACATTAACAGCATGGTACATAAAAATAAAGAAAATATATAATACACACACAATTTATATATTTACATTATTTTATAAATTGATTATATGGATATATATATTTATATACATTTATAAATTAAAATAGGAAACAGTATACGTGTAATTTCAAACTGGTGGTTGATAATAGACCCTATCCACTTTTTTTACATAAATGTGGGCGCCGCCATCTTTGAGCTCTTTTGTTTAGGGCTGCAACTAACGATTATTTTACTAATCAATGAATTGGATAATAAAAAGCATTCATTTTCAACCCTTTATTCATAAACAGAACTGAAATCTTCAGAAAGTGCACAAACATGTTGTTTCTTGAACATCCTTGAGCTGTTAAAGTAATAATAATAAAATAAAATAAAAATAGACTAACACAAAAAACATACACATGCCAAATATATAGACTTTTTAAAAAAAATAAAGTGCACCTGAGCTGCCAGAACAATAAATATTTTATAAAAAATAAAGAACAATACAAATCAGAAGCAAAATTTTCTGCCAATGGGGTAAGAAAAATAATCTTAATGAGATAATCTTAAACAGAAACAAGATTATTTTATTACCCCATTGCAGATAATTTTGGTTATTTTGAGCAAACAATCACTTAATTTTGAGGTGTTCTTTTAGGACAAAATTTGCTTTTAAACAAAACAAGCAAGCAACATGCAATGCATTCTGAGTCCTTCATTCTAAATATATACAAGTCCATTTTACGTCTTTTAATTGTAAGCCAAATTAAAGCGCTGTTTTAGAAAAGTGCGCATGCAAAAAGCTGTATGGGCTTCCACTTGAATGAAATATCCGGAAACAAAAGAGAACACCATGTGCGAGAGAGACCGCGTGTGTTTACTCTGCTCCACGTAACTTTCTTTTAACACTCAAACATCTCCGTGTCCCGCAACACAATTAATCGATTATGAAATTCATTGCCAACGCTTTCACTAATCGATTTTTATCGATTTAATCGATTCGTTGTTGCAGTCCTACTTTTGTTTATGACTTCCGGTGAGCCACTAAACGAAAACAATACTCAATACATGGAGTAGTTTAATATGTTTATTATGGTTTGTTTAAAAAAACTTACAATGTGTTGAATGAGGAAGATGCTGCTGACTGTCGGACCGTGTGAAGCGCGACGTGTCGCCATAAACATGTCCATTAAAAGTTGCCGTTTTGAAAAATCTCACACCAGAGGGACAGTTGTGACATTTTAAACCATCAACTGAAAAGGTTAAAAACACAAAATCTTGGTATATCCCATGTACAAACCGAGGGGCAACCTACCGATCTCTCTGATGAAGCCAATACGGAAGTGATTTAAACTGCAATTCATCGACTGGCCGCTTGAGACTGGCTACAAAAGGAGTTAATTCCCATAGACCCCTATGGTAAAAATGCCCAACTTTAAAGTAGAAAATAATGTTTACAGCATGGTACAAAAATTGTTTTTGGTCTGTTTAGCTAATCCGTTTAAATTATACTAAGCCGTAAAGTTCTGCATAATTAAGGGTGTGGCCACTTGAGTGACAGGTGAACAGCCACTGCTGTCGCTAGAATCGAGCTAGGCAGGCGTGGTTTCAGCAACCAGTCACCTCAGCTTCACCCACGGCGCCGCCTACTTTAAGCTTAAAAAACGATCTTCAGAAACCTATGGGTGACTTCACGGACACTACGTCCATCTTTTTACAGTCTATGGTACAAACACTCGACCAACTTTCCCATTATAAAGATACTGATATGTCTCTGTGCTTTTATATCTGTGCATTGATGACCTGTCACCACCGATCAACAACACAAAATGATTGAATATATCTTCATATATCAAGCCACTTCTTAATTTCATCCTCACACTGATTCATACATGGCAGGTGTAGTAAATATTAACTGTTCAAATCATATTTTTTGCTTGCTCCCACTACACTGTTTTCTACTGGAAAAACGGACGTCTCACACAAAGAAGGAAAATACATCACATCACTTACTTCTGCATTCGAAAATAAAGTGGATACTTAAAAGCACTCTTTTTCTTCCTTTTTTGACAACCAACCAATCACAGTCTTCAAAAGACATAGCAACGGGGTCAGCCCCACCTTCTCACGGAGTTAAAAGTTTTTGTTCTGAATCACTTCTAAGCTAAGACTCCTACATACACATTTTAAGGTAAATTAGGAGTTTTCGGAAAGGATTCTAAGATGCTTTAAATGGGACATATTATGAGATTATTTTAACTCTTTCACCGCCAGCGTTTTTAAAAAAAAGTTGCCAGCCAGCGCCAGCGTTTTTCATGATTTTCACCAAAGTTTAATGCCTTCCAGAAAATGTTCTTCTTTAAATATATAAACATACAATATACCAAATGAAAGAACAGACCCTCTGCTTTCAAAAAAAAAAAAACGTTTCATCCTACCTTAAGTGGTTCTTTTGCAATCAGCTTTTGAATATGGGTAGGTTTTTGCAAAAACACCACATTTTGAGCAAAAAGCAGAAATAATTCAATTTTTGTGACGGACTTTTCATAGAGTTCCCATTCAGAGCGATCTTTAAAACAGACACGGACATGCAGCAGCTTGCCATAGGGCAATACTTCCGTTGCGGAAGGGTGCCACCTGGTGGATAATAGCGGTATTGCGGAAAGACGGAAAATCTCGTCATTGGCAGGGAAGCGTTTTCTCTTAATTGACGAGATATCTCAAAAAAAGAGTTAAGATGTAAACTAAATCTTAATCTAGGTCTGAACAAAAGTGTGCTGTTTTGGGTGTGCCATTTAAAATGCAAATGAGCGGATAAAGTGCAAACACTGATCACAATGATGGTGGTTTGTTGCAATTGAAACTCAATTGTGCTGTGAATTATTTTCTCTCTCTCTTTCTCTCTGTTCTAAATGGCTGTGCTGTGGTTGGATAATGCAGATAAAGGGGGCGGAATTATCCTATTCTGACATCACAATAGGAGCTAAATTACAATGATTTTTTCACATGCTTGCAGAGAAAGGTTTACCAAAACTTAGTTACGGGGTTGATCTTTCACATTTTATAGGTTGATAGAAGCACTGGGGACACAATTATAGCACTTAAACATGGAAAAAGTAATATTTTCATAATATGTCCCCTTTAAGAATACAGGCCCTGAATCACAACTTAGACAGAGTTTTTAGTAGGGATGGGCACGAGTACTCGATTGCTCGAGTACTCAAACGTGGCATCGATGATCGATCACGAAAACGACGATCATGTGTGTGTATTTATTTATTATGGATATGGCGGCATTTGGATGGCTGGTTAGGGTTACAAGCACATCTAGTAGTAAAGACTGGGTCTGGAGATGTTTGACGTCTTGTCGAGCTACACTGACCGGAGTATGACATCAGTAACGTTACCATGCCTGATTCAAAAACAAACAGATTCCGCACACCCGCGCTGCAGCAACACGCCGATCCCTGCAATGCGCGCCAGCCCGCCGATCCAGTGAGGCCGGGCACACCTCACATCACTGAGGCACTATGGTTTAAAAAGATGCCGTGATTTTCGGAAATACAGTCAGTCAGGTGCAAAATGTACAGCGTCGTCAAAAGTTCAATGGTTATCATCTCATATTTAAACATCAAATTTCAAGAGATACCAGAGAGCCATACGAGCATTAACATTACATCTTAACTGAGAACAGGTAAGGGATGACACGACACAACTGATCGCTAAAATGATAGCAAAAGACTTAAAGCTGGTTAATGTTATGAAGCTTGAGCTTTGACTGGACGTGTTTAAAAGTGCGCTGTTCATGATGCACATCCATAAAGGGAGTTAAACTTTCTGTACATAACTTAGTTGAAAACTTGGTTGAAGTCTTGCATTTTATGCAGATAGATGCACGTTGTACATTTATGTTGTATAAAGGCTTAATATTATGTAGAGTGCGTCATATAGAAAGCGCTTCGGTTTGTGTTTATTAACCCTTTAGTTTCACTTCATCACGCCTGTAAGGGGTTTCTGTTAAAAAACATTTAATTCATTAATAGTTCAATATGTGTTCATTGTTCTGTCATAGTTTCTTCAAAATTAAGTTTTATTTGAGTGTTTTTAATAAAAATATTTTCATTTCATGGGGCGGCAGTGGCTCAGTGGTTCATGTAGGTTGTCTACAAACCGGAAGGTTGGTGGTTCGATCCCCGGCTCCACTGGACCAAGTGTCGAGGTGTCCTTGAGCAAGGCACCTAACCCCAGCTGCTCCCGACGAGCTGGATGGCGCCTTGCATGGCTGACACCGCCGTCGGTGTATGAATGTGCGAGTGAATGGGTGAATGTGAGGCAACATGTACAGCGCTTTGGATGGCCTTAGGTCTGTTAAAAGCGCTATATAAATGCAGTCCATTTTACCATTTTACCATTTCCACCATGACGTGTATGCCCCGCCCCTTTGATTGCCCCGCCCCCAGTTAATCGAGTACTCGTTCTTCAGACCTATGAATTAATCGAAATGAAAAAATGACATAAATGTATATCCCTAGTTTTTAGTGTTGAGTGAATGCTTCAGTGTTTCAGTTGGGTAAGATCGCCGCTTCGTGCAGGGGTTTTCAAACCTGTCCTGGAGAACCACTAGTAGTGCACAATTTGCATGTCTCCCTCATTAGACACACCTGGTTTAAATCTTCAGCTCATTAGTAGAGTCTGTAAGACCTGAAATGGGTGTGTAAGGTAACTGAATGAGGTGTGTCACAAAAGGGAAACATGCTAAATGTGCAGTACTAGTGGTCCTCAAGGACAGGTTTGAAAACCCCTGGCTTAATGGATAATAGCGGAAATATGGATTCGAGGTAGAAACTCCTCATGGAGTGGTTTTCTTTTAATTTACAACATAACTCAACAATATTTATCGACATCTATCTAGATATCGCCATTAATTGTGCAATTGTAGAATTTTTTAAAATATGATTAAAGACTGTGTTGTTTATTTTCATAAATCAGTACGTATAGCAACAGTGGCACAGTGATACTTATGTAATGCGGTCTTAACTGTGGGGTTACCGGGGTATTTTATCACGGCTTAAAATGCGTTTCAACCAATCAGAAAAAGGGCCAGAACTGCCCGTTTTATAATATGTGTTTTTCTCTCTGACCATTGAGTGGCGCTGTGAAATTACAATTCGTATATATACTCACCTAAAGGATTATTAGGAACACCATACTAATACTGTGTTTGACCCCCCCTTTCGCCTTCAGAACTGCCTTAATTCTACGTGGCATTAATTCAACAAGTTGCTGAAAGCATTCCTTAGAACTGTTGGCCCAAATTGATAGGATAGCATCTTGCAGTTGATTGAGATTTGTGGGATGCACATCCAGGGCACGAAGATCCTGTTCCACCACATCTCAAAGATGCTCTATTGGGTTGAGATCTGGTGACTGTGGGGGCCATTTTAGTACAGTGAACTCATTGTCTTGAGTCAAAAACCAGCTTGAAATGATTCGAGCTTTGTGACATGGTGGATTATCAGCTGAAAGTAGCCATCAGAGGATGGGTACATGGTGGTCATACAGGGATGGACATGGTCAGAAACAATGCTCAGGTTAGGCCATGGCATTTAAACAATGCCCAATTGGCACTAAGGGGCCTAAAGTGTGCCAACACAAAACATCCCCCACACCATTACATCACCACCAGCCTGCACAGTGGTAACAAGGCATGATGGATCCATGTTCTCATTCTGTTTTCGTCAAACTCTGACTCTACCAACTGAATGTCTCAACAACTATTGAGACTCATCAGACCAGGCAACATTTTTTCCAGTCTTCAACTGTCCAATTTTGGTGAGCTCGTGCAAATTGTAACCTCTGTTTCCTATTTGTAGTGGAGATGAGTGGTTCCCAGTGGGGTCTTCTGCTGTTGTAGCCCATCCGCCTCAAGGGTGTGAGTGTTGTGGCTTCACAAATGCTTTGTTGCATACCTTGGTTGTAACGAGTGATCATTTCAGTCAAAGTTGCTCTTCTTTCAGCTTGAATCAGTCGGCCCATTTTCCTCTGACCTCTAGCATCAACAAAGCATTTTCGCCCACAGGACTGCCGCATACTGGATGTTTTTCTTTTTTCACACCATTCTTTGTAAACCCTAGAAATGGTTGTGCGTGAAAATCCCAGTAACTGAGCAGATTGTGAAATACTCAGACCGACCCTTCTGGCACCAACAAATATGTCACGCTCAAAATTGCTTAAATCACCTTTCTTTCCCATTCTGACATTCAGTTTGGAGTTCAAAGATTGAACTTGAGATTGTCTTGACCAGGACCACACCCCTAAATGTATTGAAGACACTGCCATGTGATTGGTTGATTAGATAATTGCATTAATGAGAATTGAACAGGTGTTCCTAATAAACCTTTAGGTGAGTGTAGGGCTGTTTCTCAATTCTAAGAACGCAAAGAACGGACTTGCGTTCTCGTGGAGACTGGTCTTGCTAGGCGACTTTGGAAGAACAAACTCAGAACGTCACGAGAACACAGAACGCACTTGTGAGAATTGAGATGTGTGCGATCTTCCTGCTGGTCACGTGACCTCACCAGATTTTAATGCGCAAGTCTGCACTCAATGCATCCTCGATATCAAGAACTCATCCGGGTATTTTCATGCGTCCTCTGTACCTTCGTTCTCGAGAATTGGAATTGAACTTCGACTGTTAATGATGACACAGAGTGAGGACACAAGGACGCAAGATCACTGAAGAACGCATATTGAGAAACAGCCTAGGTCTTTCTACTGTGGTTTTTAGGTGTTTTTGACTCTCACAGCGCGAGATGGTGGACACAATCGTCTCACTCACATGACAACAGAATTCAATGTTAAAAGTGTAAGCAAACTTCACTCAATGTTGATAGACACCTCCCATCTTAAACATAAACCAATCACCCACTGTATGCAAACATCCCTGAGTTTTACAACAACCAATCAGTACCAAATTCCTTTATGCTTTGTCTCTCTGGATATTTAAGGAAAAGTTGTAAATGGTTCAGGGGGATTTTCTGTACTTGGAAATTCACCCCATGATGCTGTATCTTTGATTTGAGTGATACGACTAGTATCTAAGGGGACTAAATAAAGTACGTTTAAAAGTTAAGCACGCAGAGAGCGGACGATTAAGCGTATAGTCCAACCTCTGGCAACGACCAACACTGATTTGCTTATGACCATTGACCATTATATTAATTATTAGGCCCATACTAGGATCAAGTGCGATTATGAGAACCAAATGAACGAGTGTAATAACAGAGCTTAATCAGAATAAACAAACATCCATCCAAATTCTATAAGTGTTAAAAGTAATAATCAATCCGATTTGTATTATAATATAAACTAAATCTTTATCTTTGGAGTCAGATAAATCTACCTAAATTACGTAACAACAAAACGTCATCTGCAAGCACCGGAAATGACCGAACACGCTCTCATCATTCACCATGGTTTCCACAATGTGGGCCAACGGATGGATGGGTGACATAATTTTCCCCCTTGCAAGCCAGTCAATGCTACAAGGATTGTGAAAGTCTTTGTACAAATAAAAATGGTTAATCTGCAAAATACAAATTACCCTTCCAAAAATAGTGTCTGTGTTTCGTTTCACAGGTTGCGCCCTTTAGAGGTCGCATTCTAAGGTTGCATACGTCATTGAGTCTGTCTCATTTCAGAAATGTAAGTAGGGGACTCTGAAGGCGACCTTCGAATGCGCTCTTTTTTTCACAGGAATTCGGAGGATACATGAGGTGTATCTTTTGCTGCTGAAGATAGCCCACAATTCTTTGCGTTGATGTCAACAACCGTTTATTTGAAAAAAAAAAGTAAGTTATAATAATAATCGCCTTAAATCTCCGATAAAAACTGATAAATTTGGTTCTTCTTAATATATCCTCCTCTTTTAAACAGATATCTGTTGTGCATTCGTATGGAGCGAATTTTGTGCCAAAATTTAACAAACAAATCCATCATTTTGCAAACAAACTCAATCTGCTTTGCAAAGGGAAAACTTGACTCGCAAACAAACAGAAAACGCTTTGCAAATAATAAAGGCAATTTGAGAGAAAATGCAGAGGTGTTACAAATATGTACTGTGTTTTGTAAATGTGACCATGATTTTCTCACAAATGGGACCATGGTTTTCTCACAAATGGGACCATGATTTTCTTACAAATGTGACCATGATTTTCTCACAAATGTGACCATGATTTTCTCACAAATGTGACTATGCAATCCAAAACAGCAGATGGCGCTGTTTCAACTTTTTTCAGGCATTTTCAACTAGTCTCCCTGAAAAGCCCTGAATTTTAACTTGCATATAACCCCTGACAGTGCCAACTGAATGAAAACAAAATTAATTTTTTGGGGTTCATGTTGTTAATCTTTGGATTTATTGAAAGTGTTGATGATAATAAATGTCTGTTAATAGTAAACACATTCTGTGTGTAAAGACATTGAATTCCATCTGAACTCTATACATTTGCAATTGTCAATCCCTATACCCCGTCTGATTCTCTAAATTCTCTTCTTTTGGTGATAAGAAACTCACCATCACTGGACTGTTTTAAGGGATCCTTAAAGACTTATCCTTTTAAAATAGCTTACTATTGCTAAATGATTATTACTAACTTGGTTACTGTTGTATGTGTATGTTCCTGAGAATCTCTTATATTATGGTGCTTTGAGTTCTAGAAAGTGCATTATAAATAAAATGTATTATATTCCCTGCAGAAAAATAACAGCTAATACCAGCCTATGCTGGTTGACTGGTTCAAGATGGTGTTCCAACCTGGTTTTAGCTTAAGCTAGCATTAGAAAGATTTTTGCTTTTATACTGTAGCTGGTCAGGCTGATCACACCAGCCCAAACCAGCTTGACTAGGCTGGAAGCTTTGCCAGCTTGGCTAGGATGAAAGAAGCTGGTTTAAACTGGTCCTCCTAGCCTGACAAGACCAACTTTAAAAGGATTAACATTTTGTAGAAGTTTATCTTGTTTAGAGTGCTCAAATGATATGTCAGGGGTGATATGTACGTTAAAATTCAGTGCTTTTCCCCTGGGCTTTTTTCCAATGCCTGAAAAAGTTGAAACAGCGCCATCTGCTGTTTTGGATTGCATGGTCCCATTTGTGAGAAAATCATGGACACATTTGTGAGAAAATCATGGTCCCATTTGTGAAAAAATCATGGTCCCATTTGTGAAAAAATCATGGTCCCATTTGTGAGAAAATCATGGTCCCATTTGTGAGAAAATCATGGTCACATTTGTGAGAAAATCATGGTCACATTTGTGAGAAAATCATGGTCACATTTACAAAACACAGTACATATTTGTAACACCTCTGCATTTTCTCTTAAATTGCCTTTTATTATTTGCAAAGCGTTTTCTGTTTGTTTGCGAGTCAAGTTTTCCCTTTGCAAAGCAGATTGAGTTTGTTTGCAAAATGATGGATTTGTTTGTAAAATTTTGGCACAAAATTCGCTCCATACATTCTCCTAAACTCCTCAAGCATTAGCCCAAATAAAACAAGCAAACACATTTTCGTGTGAAATTTCTTTCCAAATTTATATAAAAAAATTATTTACTTATTCATTTACAGCTCAACAATACTGTTGTGAACGTGTTGGCATAGCAACGTGATACTTCCTGTTTCCTTTCCTGTCCGTGTGTCCTTGCTTCCGACGCCCATGAATGACCCAGTGATAATAACAGCACTGAGAGCTGTCTTCTGTCTCTGTGTGCATATAGAAAAAGATACAGAATCTAAATTTATGCTGCTCTGTGTTAATAAAAGTATTGAGAATTAAATTGTATCATGTTTCTTTCAGATGTTAAGAGTGAGTCATGCTGTGATAGAGAAACGTCCCCCACATCAGAAGATCGACTGACAGCACAAACTCTTTCCTGCATCACGTGTGGAAAGACATTCAGCTCACAGAGACATTTAGAGAGACACGAGAGAAAACACACAGAACAGAAACTCAGCTTTACTACCTTACAAGAGAAGAAACTTCATCATTCAGAAGAACACGGAGAGAAGAAGAAGAAGTTTCACTGTGAGCAGTGTGGGAAGGATTTTGTCTTCTTATCTCAGCTGAAAGTTCACATGAGGACACACAGTGGTGAAAAGCCTTTCTATTGCACTGAATGTGGAAATTACTTCAGCACCAAACAAAGTCTTGGTGCTCATCAGAGAATTCACACAGGAGAAAAACCATACGAGTGTCCTCACTGTGAGATGAGATTCATACAAAAAAGCAATCTGAAGGGACATGTGTTTAAACACACCAATGAGAGACCGTATCAGTGCAGTAAATGTGACAAGGCCTATAGGTTTTCAGCTTCATTAAAATCACACCAGAAAAATCACTCTGAAGAGAAACTTTATCAATGTTCATTCTGTGATAAACATTTCTGTCATAAATCTAATCTTATATGCCACAAGAGGATTCACACTGAAAAACCTTACAAATGCTCTCAGTGTGAAAAGACGTATACTCAGTCAAGTACCTTA
This sequence comes from Paramisgurnus dabryanus, assembly GCF_030506205.2. Taxonomy (NCBI): domain Eukaryota; kingdom Metazoa; phylum Chordata; class Actinopteri; order Cypriniformes; family Cobitidae; genus Paramisgurnus; species Paramisgurnus dabryanus. The sequence goes on along the minus strand of NC_133355.1, from coordinate 27,930,112 downwards.
AAACTCCATGAGAGAATTCACACCGGAGAGAAACCTTACGCCTGCTCTGAATGTGGAAAGAGATTCACTTATCTATCTAATTTCATAGTTCATCAGAAAGTTCACACTGGAGAGAAACCTTATCACTGTAGTGTTTGTGGGAAGAGTTATGGGCGGCATAATAATTTAGTAAGGCATCAGAGAAGTCATACAGGTGAAAGACTTTTCAAATGCTCTCAGTGTGAAAAGACGTTTAATCAGTCAAGTAAATTAAAAGTCCATGAGAGAATTCACACTGGAGAGAAACCTCATCACTGTAGTCTCTGTGGGAGGAGTTTTGGGCGGCTTGATAATTTTGTAATGCACCAGAGAACTCATACAGGTGAAAAACCTTACAAATGCTCTCAGTGTAATAAGACGTTTAATCAGTCAAGTAACTTAAAAACCCATGAGAGAATTCACACTGGAGAGAAACCATACGTCTGCTCAATCTGTGGAGAGAGATTCACTCAGTCTGCAAGTCTTCAATATCATCAGAAGAAACACAAGAACAAATTACACTGAAATCATCATAGTGCCTTAAACTCTTTACACATTGACCGCATATATTCTACGTTAATGTTCGCCGCAATAATATGCTAGAACAAAAACAATGCATTTCTATGAATTACTTCACATTGATTTGTTCTTTAGTGAGCGGATGTTCAGAAGTGCTAACTTAACAGTAACTGGTTTTGGCCCTGTGTCAATCTCAGAATGACGTCTAAAAGGCAGTAGATTAGATAGAAAGAAGGTGGCACTCTCCAGCCACACAGCAATTTTATCACATATCAGGACAGAGATAGGAAAAGCTAAAGGGACATTGGGCTCCCGCTTGTTCTGTAAATAATTATGATTTTTACTGCTGTCGTAGTGGGGACCCAACACATATCAGTTACCAGTGCTGCTTGCAGATGAGGGCAGGTGTGATCCCTGACGTTGAGGCAGAGGTCGGAGGGCTCTCTCAGACGGAGAGGGAGGGCGGGCTGGGCTCTGAGGCTTACGCCTGTTTCACACATACTCCATTTGCACTGCGTTGCTGACCCGCTGCTTTTGTGTATAAAATTATCATGTGATTGACATTTTTTGTGGAAACTCCTTCTCCATATACAATATAGCATAGCTTCCTGTGTTTTTTTTTCCACATAAATCAGCGCGTGCAGCTTGCATGCAGTACAGCAAAAATAGACTTCTGCATCTGCAATGGACCGGACGGACCGCATACCTATACTGTGTGAAAGCTCTAACCTGTTAACATGGGCACGTAAAAATATGCACCGCAAATGCACTGCATACAGAGTTTGTGTGAAACGGGCGTTAGGTGGTTGTGGAGCCCTCTGTTTCTTGGTTAATATTTGGGGACCCGCAGCAATAGAGTAGGAAAACTTTGTTACAGCAAATATCAGTTTATCCATTTTTCTCTAAAAAGCACAGAAGTGGGGAGGTTGGAGAGAGAGTGTGATGACATCAGCTGTGATTCTGGTGTTACTGGAGGCTGGATAGTGTTCTCTTGCCTTTCCTGGTTGTTATCTACAGAAAGGTCCTTGGGTGTTGATTCACAATTCAGCTGTAGTGAGATCGGTGAGCAGGACTCAGCCTGAACTGTGTCTATGAACAGTGGCTGTTGTTGTTGTTATGGCTGCAGTGTTATATCCTTGTCATCTGAATGTCCATCCAGGTGCTGGTTTGAAATCCTGTGGTCATTAAGGCCGTCCAGGATTGCACTGGAACACTCAGCTGATGAAAGGTGACGGAAGAAAAAGATATTGTCTTTAAGCTAGTTTGTTTGGATGGATCTGTGTTGAAGATTTGCCTTTGACTCCAGAAGATATTGAAATTGTCAATGTAATTCATTCAGGTTTTTGCAGCCAGCACATATTTGTTCCTCTGGCTGGAAGAGGTCCACTGATGAATGACTTCAGTCTTGATTTCAGTCTTCCAAGTGTTTCAAAAAGTTAATTGAAATTCCCCTTAATGAGTCAGACTGCTCTTTTTGAATATCACTCTTTTCCACATGTATGATATTCCAACTGACAGACTGATGTGACCTCTGTCCATTTACATTTGGGGATTCTTTACCCACACACATTAGTAGTTCCAATATATTTTCAAGCGGCACAGGGGGTGGAAGGAAACCAACATTGGCTACTGAAGTTGTACCCATATCTGGGGTAGATGATGCTAATGCAGCAATTTGTGACACCCTTCTTAGTCTGATGTCTTGGGCACCTTTGGGTCTCGCACCCTGTTTATGCCATTGGTTTGTGTCCTCAATTGCTGTAGCTTCCTTTGAGCTCGCTATGACCTGTTTAAAAGGACTTGTTACGTTGAGAGGGACCACGATGAAGCTCTGCCGTATGTTCTGCCACGGTAGGCAGCACCACAAGTAACATTGTTTTCGAGAACTGCAATCAAGTCTGTGGCAGTTTGAGCAGCAGGTGGATTGAGATGCAAAAGAAGGCATTTTCTCTGTTCGAGTGTGGGCAGCTGTGTTGTTCAGTTTTAGGGGGCATAAAATTGTCAATCATTTCAATAAAAGATCTTTATTTCTAACAACTGATGTCTGTTTCTTGTTTTATTACTTATACATACAGGTTTGTCTCAAAAATTTGCATATTGTGATTAAGTTCATTATTTTCCATAATGTAATGATAAGAATTAAACTTTCATATATTTTAGATTCATTGCACACCAACTGAAATATTTCAGGTCTTTTATTGTTTTAATACTGATGATTTTGGCATACAGCTCATGAAAACCCAAAATTCCTGTCTCAAAAATTCCTGTCTCATGAAAAGGTTCTCTAAACGAGCTATTGACCTAATCATCTGAATCAACTAATTAACTCTAAACACCTGCAAAAGATTCCTGAGGCTTTTAAAACTTCCCAGCCTGGTTCATTACTCAAAACCAATCATGGGTAAGACTACTGACCTGACTGCTGTCCAGAAGGCCATCATTGGCACTAGGGTTGTTGCGGTGACAGAATTTTCCCACCGGTTAATCAGCGCGTGACAAACCCGGTTTCACCGGGTGGGAGGGGCTTATAAATGCACAGAAGTTCGCATTTTACTTTCACTTTTGAATTAGATGCAACTGTTGTTTAAATCCAGCGCTTGCGTACGCTGCGTTAAATCGCGTATGAATTTGCGTGCAAATGCGAGTACAACAGCTGGTTTAAGTGCTTGAGTCAATGTGCGCAGGTACTTCTGACAGAAACCCGCCAGTCCCAAGCAGAGCAACCGGCTATTCCTCCATAAAGCGCTGCTTGAATGATGGGTTTATTATTATTCTTAATAAAACACAACAACAAAACGATCTCGCCTATATTAAACATCATATATGTATCTTATAACAAAAACGAGTAAGCACGCGGCTTCTGCCATCGTCTGCTCGGCGCAGTCTGACAGGAATAAAAGAAATCTGACACCCGCAGCCGCTGCTCTGTGATGACGCGAGCCTAGCAAACTCTGACTGAAAGAAATGAAATCTGACACCTGCCGCTCTGTGACGTGATGCGCGTTCAGCTTAGCTGAATTCAGGGAGCAGACACATTCAGTTGTAAGTGTTTGCTCTCTCTAACGAAACTAAATTATTTAATTACAAGAAAATATCAAAACGACGGTGAAAGACGGTGTCGCGGTGGGCAAGTGATCTAACCGGTGAGAGGCTGAAGCACCGGTAATCACCGTTTCACCGACTATCGCAACAAGCCTAATTGGCACCCTCAAGCAAGAGGGTAAGACACAAATTTCTGAACGAATAGGCTGTTCCCAGAGTGCTGTATCAAGGCACCTCTGTGGGAAGGAAAAAATGTGGCAAAAAACGCTGCACAACGAGAAGGGGTGACCGGACCCTGAGGAAGATTGTGGAGAAGGACCGATTCCAGACCTTGGGGACCTGCGGAAGCAGTGGACTGAGTCTGGAGTAGAAACATCCAGAGCCACCGTGCACAGGCATGTGCAGGAAATGGCCTACAAGTGCCGCATTCCCCAGGTCAAGCCACTTTTGAACCAGAAACACAGGCAGAAGCGCCTGACCTGGGCTACAAAGAAGCAGCACTGGACTATTGCTCAGTGGTCCAAAGTACTTTTTTCGGATGAATGCAAATTTTGCATGTCATTCGGAAATCAAGGGGCCAGAGTCTGGAGGAAGACTGGGGAGAAGAAATGCCAAAATGCCTGAAGTCCAGTGCTTCTGCCACTGTTTCTGGTTCAAAAGTGGCTTGACCTGGGGAATACGGCACCTGTAGCCCATTTCCTCCACACGCCTCTGCACGGTGGCTCTGGATGTTTCTACTCCAGACTCAGTCCACTGCTTCCGCAGGTCCCCCAAGGTCTGGAATCGGTCCTTCTCCAAAATCTTCCTCAGGGTCCAGTCACCTCTTCTTGTTGTGCAGCGTTTTTTGCCACATTTTTTTCCTTCCCACAGACTTCCCACTGAGGTGCCTTGATACAGCACTCTGGGAACAGCCTATTCGTTCAGAAATTTCTTTCTGTGTCTTACCCTCTTGCTTGAGGGTGCCAATGATGGCCTTCTGATTCAGGAAAAAAATTTCCATGGCAATCCCATAACCTTAAGAGTTGCAAACTAGTAACAGTATGTAGTTTAATCAGATCGCTCAGAAAATAAGAAAGCACCAACAATAAAAAATTATTTTTTGTTTGTGCTTTTATGTGATGGTTGTTGTATAAGAATAATATGTTATATTTTTTCTGCTTGAGCAGATTGGGGAGAAATATGATGGTTCAGTATTTTATTTGCCCAGAATTTTCAGTGACATCACAAAAAAGTAATAAATAAAATAGGCCTATTTTATATTTGTTGTTTTGACATGTGTAACCTTAATAAATATGACCCCTACGAAATGCATGCAAGGTTAAAAAACACTTGTCATTTTCTCAAAATATATTTTTGAATATTACCCCATTTCTCAGTGATCCCTTATAAAGGGCGATTTATAGTCGTGCGTAGGTGCTACGCCGTAGCTACGGCGTAGGCTATCCGTAGCCTGTGCGTAGCTCTGCGTAGCCTGACGCGCACCTCACAAAATTCCTAACAGCGCGTCGGACCTACGCGGACCGCAAGCTCTGTGATTGGTCCACCAGAACCCCTCCCGTCAGGTAAAAAAAACTGCGTCATAGGTATTTCCGGTTGAGACGGTGAAAACAAAGAGGAGCCAAGTCGAGGAGTGATTTAACTAAAACTGCAACATAAGTCGCTGTTTATTTACTTACATCATTGCTGGTCTTCTCAAATTATACACAACAAGTTGCTATTTTTTCTTCGTTTGTGGGTTAACTTGCTTAGCTTCTTCTTCTGTGACGACTTCTGCTGCTACTGTGGTTACACGCGTGATTACTGCCAACCAGCGGTTTCGCGTGTCTTTGCACGTCGACGCGGACAGCGACGCACAAGTATAAATGAAAACCGACGCGGAACCTACGCCGTCGCTGCTACGCCGTAGGACCTACGCACGAGTATAAATCGCCCTTAAATCCCCAGTGTAGCCTTATAAATCGTGAATGAAAAGTGAGAGTGGAACGAATGTCCGGTAGTGAACTAATTTTTAACAGTATTTATATCGTTATTCGGTCAGAAACGTCAAAATTGTGAGGCGCACAAATCGTTTTGGATTAAAAGGCTTGGATATTTCATTTCCTTGGACTTTTTGGGATTTGTGAACAAATTGTTTTTGAAAATTTCATCGAAGCAGATAAAGGGAAGATTTCGAAGGTAAGTAAATAACCTAAATCAGCACCACCCGGTTAACTACCAACTAGATTACAGTTTTATGACTGCTATAAATCATATTATGCATTGTGTGTGCGGGGGAAAATAAACACGTTTTGCTGATGGCAAGTTAACCCCATTTTCTTGAATACACCCCAGTAATAAACTTGGCTACAAAAACAATTTCTGCATGCTGACTGTTTGGCCTCTTGGGAACACACATTTTGAGGGGCACTTTACTGATTTGCATTAAGCTTTGTATCGTTAGATGGTTGTGCATCATTCCCTCAGTTTCCTCTGAGACGGGAGCAATACAGATTTCAATGTTCACTTCCTTCTTTCAATGATGTAAAATCGTCATTGAAAGAAGGAACTGCTGTATCTTTGTCGAGGGTAAAAGACTACAGACACTCATTCCTTATTTTTTCCAAGGTGGGGGCTATGGGTGGGACCCACTCAGGGTACAGACCTATTACAGATAAGTGGGTGGGACTTACGAAAATATACGAACACAGACGAAAAACGGATCAGCCGCCATCTTTATGCTAAGCTAAGCTAACAGACGTTGTGGAGCGAGCCAGACTTCATGTCACAATAATAGCGAAAGGTCATCAATATGATATGGAAGAGGGTGATTTTGCATGCGTGATGCTCTAATCCGCCGTTCATGACACCTTTATGAGCCACAATACAGCAAAGAGCTGAGGCAGATGGAGGAACAGAAGTGGCCAGGGTGGTCAAGCTGGTCTCCCAGGCTGGTTAAGCTGGTCTCCCAGCCTGGCCAGCTTAAACCAGCTAAGACCAGCCAGCCTGACCAGCTTAAACCAGCCTTCCTGGCCATTTTAAACCAGTTAAGACCAGCCAGCCTGACCAGCTTAGAGCAGCCTGACCATCTTAAACCAACGTGAGTAGTTGTAGCGGCCCTGCATATGTCAAAATATGATTTATTACCCCCTTTGACAGGTGGGGCGAGACTATCAATCAAACGGTGTACATGCTGTCTAGTTTTGAGAATCGTATTTAGGCGTTTAGACAGCGTCTGTCCGGACTGTGTGTGTTTTACGATGTGTCAATCAACGAGTTGTTTTTTCCTGCGTGTGTGTTTTTTGTCAAGCGTATGCTGTCATGTTTATTGCTGTCAAAAAAGTTTTTTGTTTTAGACTGTCCAGTTTCTGTCAGTTTAATGAGCGGTGTCTATCCCTGCTCCCCCTCCCTCCTTTCTCACAAGCCCTGCATTCTTTCACTGCGGTGTGTCCATTGTAAACGAGTAAAGATTTCTAAAAATGTTGGTAAAATAAAGAGTAATACACCCTCACGTTGACAAAAAGTAAAGGTTTATTTTAGATTTAGGGATTTCTTGAACCAAGCCTCTGATTAAAACTTTTGATTGTAACATTGTCACCAGGTGACGATTTATGCGAGCGAAACTAAAAGTGGGGAAGACGAGTTCCGCCCGGACGTTTTATTCCGAACACCGGAATCCCCAGGGTTTCCCCGAAGTCTAAAATCAAGCCCAATTGCACACAGGTGGGGGCGATTAAGACAGCGGTTGCTGATAGGCAAATGAGGAGAGAAGGCAGAGTACAAAAGGACCTTTGAAGATAGCAGACGGTGTGCTTTTGATGTACTTTGTGTGTGCTGTGTTGCTGCTGTGCAGACCCGCTTTATCGACCTACATCGATCCCTTGGGGAAGAAGGAGGTATACGACGATTGGGCGAAGAGATCATTGGGCGATTTCACGTGTGACTGGGCTACTATCGAGTCAGCGAGTACATTGTTGTAAGATTGTGACAAAGAGTGAGTAACAGCTGATGTGTGTCGATGAAGTATTTATAAGAAGAGCTGCTTGGTGTACATTTGAAGTGTGTTGAAGGTTCCTGGCCCCACTGAAGAGAGGAGTGTGGGCGAGCCGCGGATCGACCGGAAACACGGGCAAGAAACTCAACTGGGGAACCGTGTGCTGTTTGTTATCTGGCCCTGCGGAGGAAGGAAGCGTGGGTGAGCCGAAGAGGTAACTGTGAACATACAGGGGCTGCATTGATCAAAATTGTGTACTAACCCGTCTTCTCTGGGAAAGACCAACGCTCAACCCGCCTCACGAGGTAGTCAAAGCCAGGCAGCTTCAGTCCATAAATTCACGTAAAGTGTGTGTGCAGAGTGCTGTGGGTGAGTTGTGATTATCAATTGTGTTTACACTAAAGCTTGCTGTGTATGCTGTGCTTGTAGCGACCAAAGCTGCCCTGGCCCCGGATGGGTCGTGAGAAGGAGAGAACACGCTGTGGTTTGAGCCCTATGAGAAGGGGAAATTAAACTTCTTTTGTTTGCCTTCCTGTGCGTTAGCAAGAGTCACACCACCCCAGCCAGCAGGCAGTGGCGAAGCCCGGCGGTACATCAGAGTGAGTAGCAGCCAACGTGCACTGTACGGACGGAGGGTCGTAATTGTGTGTCGATCTATCTAACAGAAACCCCGGGTGTGGGCGGAGCCTCGTCGAGAGTTTGCCCCAGCTCGCGACCCCGGTCACTACAACAGAAGGGGGAGCTAGGGAAGCGTTCGGCTCTGTGCCACCCGACCCCTCAGTCCCCACGACACCCAGGAAGTTTAGGTGAAGGGTGGAGGTATACGGTGTATGGACGCTGCTGCGAAAACCCACTGCCTGTAAAAGCAACGAAAAGTCTAAGTCTTGTGAGTAACTTACCATTGTGATGTGTTACCTACCTTTGCTTACAGCAACGTCTTAAGGAGGAACGAACCGTGTTAATAGTCTGAACCACTTACCTGTGTTTCCGTGAATGCCCCGAAGTGAATGGAAAGCCCAAGTCTGTTGAGTAACTTACCATTGTGATGTGTTACCTACCTTTGCTTATAGCAACGTCTTAAGGAGGAACGAACCGTGTTAATAGTGTGAACCACTTGCCTGTGTCTCCGCGAATGTCCCGAAGTGAATGGACAGCTCAAGTCTGTGAGTAACTTACCATTGTGATGTGTTACCTACCTGTGCTTACAGCCACGTCTTAAGGAGGAACGAACCGTGCCAATAGTGTGCACCACCTACCTGTGTTCCAGTGAATGCTCCGAAGGGAACGAAACGTCTAAGTCTTGTGAGCAACCTACCTTTGTGGTGTATTATTCAGCTGTGCTTCTGGCAACATCTCAGGGAGGAACGAACTGTACAAATAGTGTGAAACGCTTACCTGTGCCCCAGTGTATGCCTCGAAGCGAACGAAGAGCCCAAGCCTCGTGAGTGCTTACCTTAGTGGTGTGTAACCTACCTTGTTCCAGCGAATGCCCCAGAGCAAACGAAGATCCCAAGTTCCGTGAGTAACTTACCTGCAGGGCGTGTAACCTACCTTTGCCCACAGCAGTCCCCGAACGAGGAACGAGCCGCCTTCGTAGAGTGAGTATCCACCTCTGGCCACTGGTTCGCACCCGTGGGGCGTGAGTTCCCCGAGGGACCAGGACGTCCAGCCAAGGAAACCTGTAGGGTGAACAAGACCGAAGAAATTAGGCAAGTAACCACTGAGTACCGTAATAAGCCACTAATAGTGTTCCCCCTGTTCTGCCTCCAGGAAGAAGCGGAGGGCGCCACGAGTCCAAGGACAAAACCAGGAAGGAGTCCCGGCCCCCGTTTCATGGTCCAAACCGCCTGGAGGCGAGAAAGAGATATTTGTTTTAAACTGCCCTTTCCCCTTTCCCCCTTGGTTTTAAATATGTAAATAAAGTTTCATTTTAATTTAGTATTCTTGTTTGTCTGGTCATTGGGGTGGTCTTGGGAAACTCCTCGAGGTGGCAATTAGAGAGGGGCGTGACCCTTTTAGAGATCTCGGGTCCGCTCCGGCCTGTGACAACATCACAATTTATTTAATATATTCTGTATACGTGTATAGTTTAAGCAATGTCCCTATGCCATAACCGTCGGCTCCATCAATACTACAATCTTTAGACTAAAGTCTAAACTAAATAAAATTTAAAAGACCCGTGAGTCTTTTCACAAACCCGCTCTCTATGTTCACACGCGTTACAGCTCGCTCACCGGCTGTGACAGAAAATGCGCCGGGTACACGTTCATATATCCCGTTAAGAACCTTTTAAACGCTTAAAGACAATTTCATCTCATCTACTGGGTATTGTTTTTATTTAATGGGTACTTAAAACCATGTGTGAATATGTGTATATTACACAACGAATCTTATATTGTCTGTTCTGACAAAAATATTATTTTAGATTTTAGGTGAAGTGGCAACGTGTATTTTACGGCAAATAGCCTACTGTTTAATACAAAAGTTTCTTATAGACATTCAAGAAACCAATATTTTAGTTGTATCTGGTTAAACTTAAATCTGATATTTTCTATTGAACTAGGCTATTTTTCTGATCCGTCACAAGCTGCTCTGTGTGTGTGTGAGAATTCACAGCAGGGGCGGATTCAGTGGCGGCTGGTGCTAAAAAAATTTGGGGGGGCGCAAACACACTGAAAATCAAACTTTTACTTTAGTAATGCAGTACTCTTAATAGCCATTTATCAAGTGATGAGTATCATTAGCATTTAATGCTGAAAATGTTACAGTTGAAATCAAACGTACGAAATAAATGTACTATGAATCTGTAATTAACTAATATCAAGGTAATCATTCACACGCACGCACGCACTCACGCACGCACGCACACACACACACACACACACACACACACACACACACACACACACACACACACACACACACACACACACACACACACACACACACACACATACTTGTATTTCTACCATAATGGGGCCCTCCGTTTTTTGACAAATTGTGGGGTCCACCCTTTCCAGTGGTTCTATGGCCTTATAAAAAATCAAGCAAGATAATAAAAAATTCTTAAAAACAAATATAACTTCAAAGTAACAAAATTCTAACAAAATTTTCCCACATGCGTTTTTTAACACTTTGTGGGGTTCTGGTTCTAACATTTACAACTTGTGGGGTCCGCTTACACACTTTTCTAGTTTTAAAATCTTTGCGGGGACCACATACACACACTTTTCTAGTTTTTATATCTTAGCAGGGAACAATGTTGTTATCTGGAAACTATCAAATTTTTCCACTGTTTGGTTTTGATTATCACAAAAAAATGTTTAAATTATAATTTAGACGGGTCTCATCAGAGCAAAAAATCATCAAGACATGAGAGTAACATGAAATTTAAAAACAATGACCGCCAACTCAACAGTTCTTAAAAGAGTCTTTTCTAAATCAATAAGCCATCAAATTTTAGTCTCATCCTGAACTACTTCAACCTACAAGGCACCAACTGAACTGATAGAATTGTATTAGTTACGGAGTGGACTCCTCTAATACTAACATTATTATCACAAACACAATATGATTTTCTAAGCTTTATACAGTTTTGTTAGAGGGGATCTGATTTCTCCTGTGGTCATTTTGCCATTTCTATTCTATTTTACTTACTATTTAGTCATCTTTTGCTTGTTTGATCGGGTCAAAGCAGGTAATTAACTTCAAAATTAAAACTTTAAATAAAAATGCATTATTCATGTTATCAACAAAGAATGTAAGACCCTCGGGCATTATAGTTTTAACATTTAAATATTTTATTCATAAATCTTATTTGGGGCCATGTACATTGCAAAAACGTGCATACTGTATGAAAAAATGACGACTTTGGGTCCACCTTTTACTTGTGCTTTACTTTACTGGTGCTTGCCAAAAATTATATTTTACACATACACGCATAAAGTACATTTTTTCTTTAGTGAGCATGTTTTTGGTAACCATACACACCTTAAAAAAGAGATTGGACAACATTTTAGATTTCAAATACATACAGGTAGATACAAAACTTTTACTTTTTGTAATGTAATCATGAAACGTGTTTTACATTGTGTTTTTCTTAGTATAAAACTAAGAGCAATCTAAATATATGAAATTGAAAAACATTTTCAATTGAACTTTATTTATATAGCGCTTTAACAATTGTTCATCGTACCAAAGCTGCTTCACGTGAATTAAACACAAAGAAAGCAGAGAAGGGAAAAAAACAAAGCATGGTAGTTTTTAAATATAAAGTCTAGGATGGAGTATTTGAAGCTACATAGAGTAATTTCTTATTAAGTAATGTAATAAATAGTACTACTGTAAGGCCGTATAATGAACATGGTCTAGGATGGAGTACATGGAGGTATTCATTACTATTATTAGTAGAACAGTAGTAGCATATAACAGTCCAATTCCAAACTATATACTAGCCTGTTTACAAAAGAAGTTCTTAGGTTAAGATATTATCACAGAAAAATGTAAGAACAACACGGGTAACAAAACGCTTAGGTTACTCACGTAACCCCGGTTCCCTGAAATAACGGGAACGAAGCATTGCGTCAGTTTGCTGACGCTATGGGGGAAACTCCTGTTTACTCCGTGATTGAAGCCTATTGGTTAACGTCTGTAGAAAATACAGACCAATGACGTTTGAGCCCGCGCGGGGGCGTGGCACACGTCCCTATATAAGCCGGTGAAATACGTCAAGAGCTCATTATTATTCGACTGAAGCGCGCAGCCGAATAACACTCGCTGCGTAGACGTTTGTAGCACGGCCAGCGACGCAATGCTTCGTTCCCGTTATTTCAGGGAACCGGGGTTACGTGAGTAACCTAAGCGTTCCCTTTCAATACGGTTCACTTCGCATTGCGTCAGTTTGCTGACGCTATGGGGGAACGTAATCCCATCCCGCCGTGCATACACAACGGACTGAGGTGCCCTTACCGGAGAGACACTGCATGTGGCCCTAACCCAGCATATACATAGCTCTAGCGAGCGCAAGTGTAAGCACCATATATGAGACAGTAATACGCATACAGTGAAGTTTTTAAACGCACCATGATGCATATACAATAGAGCACGAGACGGCGGGTTCCCTGAGCGCGCCGCGAGCTGTGCATGATTTATTAATAGGTAGCCATGACGGTGAGCTAGCAACGCACCGTGAAGGCATACAGAAACGCAATCGCGTGAATCATTAAGCCGATAAGACCTGTGCTTGTAAGGCAGGGACATCCAGGCTATAAAATCTGACAAACGTAGACGGCGAGGACCAGCCGGCCGCGTTACAAATGTCAACGATAGAAATCCCCGTAGACCAAGCCCAAGATGAAGCCATACCCCTCGTGGAGTGAGCTTTTAAACCAACTGGACAATGTTCATTCAGGGAGGCGTAAGCCAAAGCAATGGCTTCGACGATCCATTTAGATAGCCTCTGTTTAGTGAGCGGCATACCTAAGGAATGTTGTGCGAAGCTTACGAACAGCTGATCTGACTTGCGGTATGAGGCAGAACGGTCCGTGTATATTCTTAACGCTCTGACGGGGCAGAGCGTGTTCGGGGTTTGTTCGCCGTCCGCCGTTGGAAGGGCGAGAAGTGAAACCACCTGAACTCTAAATGGCGTGGTCAAAACTTTAGGAATGTATCCCGCTCTCGGTCTAAGGATCACTTTGCTATCGTTAGGACCGAATTCCAGACACGACGGGTCAATTGAAAACGCGTGTAAATCGCCCACTCGTTTAACCGATGCCAACGCCAGGAGGAGAGCGGTTTTAAACGAGAGAGCGCGCAGGTCAGCCTGCTCGAGGGGCTCGAAAGGGGGACCGCGCAGCGCTTTCAGGACCGTGGACAGATCCCAAGACGGGACCGTGTTAGGTCGCGGTGGGTGTAGTCTGCGAGCGCCTCTGAGGAATTTAATGATTAGATCATGTTTTCCCACGGTGCGACCGGCGATAAGGGCGTGATTCGCCGTTATCGCCGCCACATACACTTTAAGCGTCGAGGGCGCGCGACCGCTGTCCAGCATTTCCTGCAGAAAGGAGAGAATATGCTCCACTTCACAGGTGTTTGGGTTTAAGTCTTTCGTCGTGCACCAATCAGAAAAAATAGACCACTTTTGAGCGTAAAGGCGCCTGGTAGATGGGGCCCTAGCTTCAGTTAGAGTATTTAACACTCGTCCTGAAAGGCGTGAAGGTTGCCGTTCAGAGACCAAACGTGTAGATTCCATAGCTCCGGCTGTGGATGCCATATCGTCCCTCTCGCCTGAGATAGGAGGTCTTTCCTCAGCGGTACTGGCCATGGTGCTGATGTTTTCAGCTGCCATAGGTCGGGGAGCCACGGTTGATTGTGCCAAAACGGAGCGACCAGAATTATCGCGCATTTCGTCTCTCTTATCCTCTGAAGGACCTGTGGTAACAGGGCCACCGGAGGAAAAGCATACAGAAGACACGCCGGCCATGCTTGCGACAGGGCATCGTGATGTCTCGAGAAGAAGATCGGGCAATGCGCGTTCTCGTCTGATGCAAACAGATCGATCTCCGCCCGGCCGAAGACGGTCCATATTCTCTCGACCGTCTGAGGATGCAGTCTCCATTCTCCCGGCGGCGGACCGTTGCGCGAGAGAATGTCTGCACCCGTATTGGCTACACCCGGTACGTGAGTCGCTTTTAACGAACGTACGTTCGCGTGAGCCCATAATAAAAGCCGTTTCGCCAGCCTGGATAGGGAGCGAGATCTCAGCCCTCCTTGGTGGTTTATGAACGAAACCACCGTCATACTGTCCGACCGCACTAGAACGTGTTGATGTTGGAGTTTCGGTCGAAAGTGTCGTAGCGCTAAGATAACCGCCCACATCTCGAGGTGGTTGATATGTAGCTGAGACAACTGGTTGTTCCACGCACCGAAGGCGAGCTCGCCGTCGCAGTGAGCGCCCCAACCCGTCGCAGACGCATCCGTAGTCACCACTTTCCTCCTGCTCACGGAGCCGAGCTCCGTGCCCGAGAGGAAAAGGTGAGGGGATGTCCATATCGAAAGCGCTTTCACGCAGCTGTACGTGATTTTGATTAATAAGCGGCCCGACAACCAAGCACGGGGCGGAACTTTCGCTTTCAACCAAAACTGAAGCGGCCTCATGAACAGCATTCCCAACGGTATTAGTGGGGATGCTGCTGCCATCAGACCCAGCATTTTCTGGAATCGTTTGAGAGGGAGATGTGAACCCGCTTTGAACGATGCCGCCTCGCGTCTGACCGTGAGCGCGCGTTCCTGTGTAAGCCATGCCCGCATCTTTAATGAGTCGAGCGTCGTGCCTAAGAACGTGATTCGCTGCGTGGGGGTGAGCAAACTCTTCTGGAGGTTGATTTTGAACCCCAAATTCTCCAAATGCTGGAGTACAACGGTCTTGTGCGCAGTAATTTCCCTCTCTGACTGTGCCAGAATAAGCCAATCGTCGAGGTAATTCAATATGCGGATGCCGCTCTGTCTGAGAGGGGCGAGAGCCGCATCCGCACATTTGGTAAATGTGCGTGGTGCCAGAGATAATCCGAAGGGCAGAACTTTGTACTGGTATGCTGTCCCGTCGAACGCGAATCTTAGGAACGGCCTGTGACGTGGCGCTATCGGAATGTGAAAGTAAGCGTCTTTCAGATCCACTGATATGAACCAATCGCCCGGTCGAATTAACGCCATGATTCGTCTGGCTGTAAGCATTTTGAACGGCCGTTTGGCAAGAGCGCGATTCAAAACGCGTAGATCCAATATCGGTCTGAGGCCGCCGTCTTTCTTTGGAACGAGAAAATAACGACTGTAAAAGCCTGATTCGCTTTGATCCGCCGGGACCGTCTCTATCGCGTCTTTTAGTAATAAAGAACGCACCTCTTCCCTGAGGATCTGTATACGATCGTCTGGGACAGTGGTGTAGAGAACGCCGCGAAACCGGGGTGGTCTCCGGGCGAATTGAAGTGAATAACCGTGTTGGATTACGTTTAGAATCCAGCCCGGCATACCGGGGGTGGATTGCCAAACGTGAAATTTGACGGCGAGCGTCGATATGCTTATGGACGTTAAGCCGTGTGTGTGTGTTTGTGTGTACAGAGGAGGAAATTTGCTCTTTTTGTGAAAAGGTAAAAATTTGTGTTTCGCTGTTACAGCGAGGGTGTGTCCAGCGCCCGAGGGGACTGAAACACGCAGAACTTTCGAGGGCGGGCCGGCCGAAGCGGGACCAGAGCCTCTTTTCCTCCTCAGACTCTCTTCAGGGAGGCGGTGCCGGCGTCGGGTCCAGCGTAATCCTAGGACGGGGACCGCGGCGTCGAGGCGGGCCAGCCGGTCATGCAGGACGCTGGCGCTTGACCTCCGGTTCAGCTCTCGGCTGGGGCTGAGCTGGTGCTGGCTTAGGGCATTGAGTTGGCGGCGGTTTTGGGCGGCCAGTCTCAGACGCTGAGGCAGATCGTTTCGGTAGAAAATGCCGCATAGCCTGCGACGATTTCTGTGCCTCAGTGAAGCGCTGGGTGAACCCCTCCACAGCGGAGCCGAAGAGCCCCGACGGTGACACGGGCGAGTCAAGAAGGGCAACCCGGTCCGTGTCCTTGATTTCCGTCAAGTTCAGCCACAGATGTCTCTCCAGAACAACCAGGCTGGCCATGGCTCTTCCTACAGCCTGAGTGGCGACTTTAGTGGCGCGAAGGGCCAGATCAGTCGCGCTGCGCAGGTTTTGAAAGGTCGATGGGTCCGGACCTGACTCGTCCATGTCACGGAGGAGTTTTGCCTGGTATACCTGCAGTACCGCCATCGTATGGAGAGCGGATGCAGCGTGTCCGTCGGCGGCGTAGGATTTCGACGCCAGGGTCGATGTCAGGCGACAGGGCTTCGACGGATGGTTCAACTTAGCCCTCCATCCGCCGGCTGAAGACGGGCAGAGATGGGCGGCGACAGTTTCCTCGAGCGGCGGCATCTTAGAGTAGCCGTGTTCGTCGGCGCCGTCCACTACGGAGAGGACGTGGGAGACGGCGCTCTGAGCTCGGGTGGAGTGGGGAGCACGCCAGGATTTGGTGAGCTCCTGGTGAACCTCAGGGAAAAACGGCGCCTGCCGTTGGCGGGATGATTGACGGCGCCCGGGCTGCAGAAACCACTCGTCCAACCGGCTGAGTTGAGGCTCTGAGTTGAGCCATCATTGGAGTGATGGCTGTGTGAGTATCGCGAGACTCGAGCAGAGGTGAGATCGAACATGGCGGCGCACACTTGTTGACAAACACAACAGGACGAGTTTAAACTTTTGAGCTCAAAAACTCATTTCATCCGGAATAAACCAAATTAACATCGCATCGACTACCATATACTCGATACGATACACAATTCAACTGTACACTGGAGGACTTAACGGACTTGGAGATCTTTATTGACGACTACTTTCACCACACTCATCCGACCATGGATAATGCCGACGTACCCAAACCAGATTCCAAAAGAAGAAAGAGAGACTCCGCAACGGACACTGATGACCTACACACCACCGAAGTTGAGGTTAGTGTGCTGGCTAGCATCAATAAAAAACTGGATATACTGGTTACAATTCACGACGAGTTAAGCGACATGCGGAAAAGCCTTGAATTTGCTCACAATCAAATCGAAACACTACAACAATCAAATCAAGAGCTTCAAACTTCAATAACAACACTCACCCAGCAAATGGAAAATGTCACCGCAGAAAACAAACAGATGAAAGAAACCATTCTAGACATCCAAACACGCTCGATGCGCGACAACTTAATTTTCTCAGGCATTCCAGAAACATCACCCGATAATCCAGAGTTGCATCTTAAAAACTTCATGCACTCTCAACTCAAACTACCCGCTGACGTCACTCAAAATATCACCTTTCACCGAGTTCATCGTCTCGGTAAACAACAGCAGGACAAAACTCGTCCCATCATTGCAAAATTTGAACACTATCAACAAAAGGAATTGGTTAAAAGCAAAGGAAAACTACTAAAGGACACTCATTTTGGAATGAACGATCAATACCCACGAGAAATAAACGAACGAAGAAAAGTTCTCTATCCCATATTAAAAGAAAACAGAAGAAACAACATACGTGCAGTATTGACAGTTGATAAACTCTACATAAATGGACAACTATTCCGAAGCCATGAAAAAACACCATGGCTTTTCTGAATGATTAAATATACAAATATACTATAAGCATTATTATTATTATTATTATTATTATTATATTATTATTATTATTACCTTCTTTTCTATTGTCCTATATATATATATGCTTATGTTTATATGTGTATGTGTATGTATGTATGTATGTATGTATATGTATGTATGTATATGTATGTATGTATGTATATATATGTATATATGTGTATATATATATGTATGTATATGTGTATGTATGTGTATGTGTATGTATATGTATATGTGTGTATATGTGTAATATATATGTGTGTATGTGTGTATTATATTTGTAGATTTTCCTTTTTTCTATTATTATTATTATTATTATTTTTCTTCCACACCTCTCTTAACCTACAGACTTTTTAAGCCCAGTGGTTAAGTTCTGTGCTTACACACACACACTCTCTCTCTCCTTATCTCCTCATTTGCTTATCTTTCTA
Organism: Paramisgurnus dabryanus; assembly: GCF_030506205.2. Lineage (NCBI taxonomy): Eukaryota > Metazoa > Chordata > Actinopteri > Cypriniformes > Cobitidae > Paramisgurnus > Paramisgurnus dabryanus. The sequence goes on along the minus strand of NC_133355.1, from coordinate 27,911,920 downwards.
CGGCTTTTTTTTTTTTTTTCTTTTTTTTTTTTCGTTTTTTTTTTTATTATTATTATTATTATTATTATTTTTTTTTTTATTGTTGGTTTCATTTATCAGAATCTCTCTGTCTGTTCTCTCTCTCTCTCCCTCTTCCCCTCTCTCTCCCTCTCTCTCTCTTTTCCTTTGACTCTGATAAGACATGTGCCTTTATTTGTTTTTATGTCTTGTCTTTTTGTGTCTCCTTGTCTATATATGTAAAGTCCAGTTGCTCAATAACTATTGGTTACTCTTGAATCCACGCTCCATACCACTACTACCTCTAACCTTAACCCCAAGCAAAAACGCTGGAAAACATGTAATGTGCAATATGAAATACATCCTCCCAATATTGATAAGCAAAAACACCCATGCCTTATTACCTCATACAAACCCATCTATCCATCTCTCCCTTTCTCAACTCTTTCTTTCCCTTTATTATTTTATATGTCTCTTAACTCATATATACGAGCTAGCTCACAACTCTGACAAATCTGACATGCACACATGCAACCACTTAACTTGATAACATGGAATGTACGCGGCTTTCGTAACCAAACCAAAAGACTTAAAGTAATCAATCACCTAATAAAACTGAGGGCTGATGTTTGCTTCCTTCAAGAAACACATTTAACAGACACAGAATTGCAATATCTCAACTTTAAACAATTTGACAAAATATACTCTTCAACATTTAACAGCAAACAAAGAGGCGTCTCTATTTTAATAAATAAAGATATTCAGTTTTCACTTAACCAATCTATTATAGACCCAGACGGTAGATTCATCATTATTAATGCAATTATAAACCACACAACATTTACATTGGCAAACATTTATGGTCCTAACAATGATGATCCATCTTTCTTCCACAATTTCTTCTCAATACTATCAAATTCAAACAATCTCATCATAGCAGGAGATTTTAATACAGTCATCAATCCCACAATTGACCGCTCAAGCACCTCTGGCAACTTAAGAAATTGGCACTCCACTGACATAATAAAGCAATATATGGAGGACTACGGCCTTAGCGACAGTTGGAGAATGAGGAACCCCTCTTTAAGGGAATATTCATACTTTTCTACAGTTCACCAATGTTCATCTAGACTCGACTTATTCATCATCAGCAATTCACTAATAACCAAGATATCAGATAACAAAATCTACCCTATTGTAATTAGTGATCATGCCCCTATCTCTCTGTCCATAAATACCCAAACACAGGCTAAAACTTCAATTCGATGGCGCTTCAATACCTCACTACTAGAAGACCCCAACTTTACAACCCTTATAAGGCGAGAGTGGGCATTCTTTCTGGAAATGAACGACTCTCCAGACACCTCACCTTCACTGTTATGGGAAACTGGTAAAGCCGTAATCCGAGGGAAAATTATATCATACTCTTCATATAGGAAAAAACAGCAACAACAATTGGAAAATACATTAGAACAAAAAATCAAACTCCTAACAAATGAAATATCTCACCATCCCAGTGAACCAAAACAGAAGGAATTAAAAGAACTCAAAATACAAATTGATGATATCATACAGAAAAGAACACAATTTCAAATTCAGCAACTGAAATATAATGGTTTTCAGTACAATAACAAAGCAAACAGTAAATACCTAGCAAATCTACTCCAATACAAGAAAGAGAAATCAATCATCCCAGCCATCTTAGACACCACAGGAAATATTAACCAAAACCCACAGGATATAAATAATATATTTAGAAATTTCTATAGCAATCTCTATTCCCCCACTCACCAACCTACTCAATCAGAAATCAACACTTTTTTGAATAGTCTGACATTGCCAAAATTAACTTTAGAACAAACCAACATTCTAGACGCACCCCTAAGCATTAATGAACTTACTAAAGCACTCAATAAAATTCCTAGCAATAAATCTCCCGGGCCAGATGGACTACCAGCTGAATTTTACAGACACTTTTGGGACATATTATCACCACTATTTAACAGAGTAATTATAGAAATAAAAAAGTCATCCACCATACCCACACACATGAATACAGCAGCCATAACATTACTACTAAAACCCAACAAAGATCCATCTCATCCCTCAAGCTACCGACCTCTCTCATTATTAAATACTGATTTGAAAATTATCACCAAAGCATTAGCAACTAGAATAGAAACAGTCACCCCCACAATCATTCATCCAGATCAGACAGGTTTCATAAAAAATAGACACGCTACAGATAATGTCCGTAGACTTTTTAATTTATTTAATATATCACAAGAAAGACAACAAAAAACAATTATCATTTCACTTGACGCAGAAAAAGCCTTCGATAAGGTAAACTGGGAATTTTTATTCAGTACACTTCACAAGTTTGGTTTTGGAGAGTCGTTCATCCACTGGATTAAAATACTGTATTCATCACCCAGGGCCACCATCACCACCAACGGAATTACTTCACAGAGTTTCACACTACATCAGGGCACCAGACAGGGATGTCCTCTCTCGCCCTCCCTCTTTGCCATTTTTATTGAACCTCTCGCAGCAGCAATACGACAAAACACCATAATCAAAGGAATTCAGGTAGACAATGTACAACACAAAATCAGTTTATATGCAGATGATCTTTTACTATATTTACAGAACCCACGAGTGTCACTTCAAGAAACGTTCAATATTATCAGTAATTTCTCACTTGTCTCACATTACACTATCAACTGGAACAAGTCAATTTTACTACCACTATCAGATGATGCATGGGATTCTGGAGCTCAGGACCCCTCCCTCCACCTTCACACTGGCAACATCAAGTACCTAGGGATTCAGATTTCCCCCAGGCTGTCAGAGCTTTTCACTCTCAACTACACTCCTCTCCTTAAGAAAATTGAAGACGAATATAAACGCTGGTCTAAACATCCACTTACATTAATCGGAAGAATAGCCGCTGTAAAAATGAAAACCCTACCTCAAATTAACTACCTTTTTTCTATGATTCCCGTCACTCCCACAGATAAATGGTTCAAAACTCTTAATTCTTTAACAACACAATTTTATTGGAAAAATAAAAAACCCAGAATTTCACTCTCAACACTACAAAATAAAAAATCACATGGGGGGCTTGAGGCTCCAAACTTCCATCATTACTTCCTGGCAAATCAATTACAGTATTTAGTTAAATGGATCAATATACACAAGTACAATTACCCATGGCTAGAATTGGAACAAAATCAATGCATAAATATCCCAATTTCAGATCTCCCCTTCCTCCCACAATCAATTAAGAAATCCAATCTTCTTCCAAAGCATTACTATACAATCAACTCTGACAGCCTGGTGGAAAACAAATCAAATCACAAAATCATCACTAGAATTAAATAAGTTTACCCCACTTTGGCATAACCCAGAATTCAAGATTCAAAATAAACCTCTGATTTTCCCCACATGGGCACAAAAAGGAATCACACATCTTCACCATGTATTTGAGAACCACCACTTCATGTCATTTGACACACTCACACAGAAATATGGGGTTGGGAAAGAACAATTTCTTCAATATCAACAACTTAGACTTAGAATTAAACACAAAACCAGACTTATAAATAATACATTACAACCATCTCAACTTATAGAAGAACTTATGAAAATTAATACCTTCAAAAAATTAACCTCCCAACTATACACTATGATTTCCCACCAAAACACAACAATAACACTCCCAACAACCAAATGGGAAGCTGACTTGGCCTTCTCTTCCAACCCTGAGTACTGGGAACAAATCTGTAGGAACACATTTTTCATGACCAATAACACAAACCTGCAGCTTATACAATATAAAGTAATTCACAGAACTCACATCACCCAAAGTAAAATGTTTAAAATGGGCCTACACAACACCAATATTTGTTCACAATGCACTTTAGGTAGGATAGATGATTATTTACACGCCATGTGGCAATGCCAACCAGTTCAATCATTTTGGGTTACAGTCACTGAGACATTATCCACCATCCTGAGTCACAGAATCCCATTATCTCCAACCCCCTGTCTCATTGGCGACATTTCAAAAATCCATATCCCCCAAAAATACAGGAATCCGTTGCTCGTCTCTCTAGCTGTCGCTAAGAAAGTAGTTCTCCAAAACTGGAAATCAAAGAAATCTTGCAACATCAATCATTGGATAAATTTAATTTCTGAACACATTTCAATAGAGAAATACAATGCACACAGATGGAAGCAGACATCAGCCTTTGAAGACATCTGGGCCCCATTTCTATCATTTCTTAACACAAAAATATAGCTACAAGCCGTGTACATTACCAGTCACACATTTCCCTCTTCTATTATGTAATTTCATTTATTTTATCTCTATAGGCACACACTATTTAAACTCATGCATAACATGTTTTTCCAACCCTTTTTAAACCCATTTCCGCTTAAATACTCTAACTGTAACTAATGAACGTGAACCTCAAGATCATTCTATTCAACCAGCAATAATAAGTTCTCACTGCAACTGTATTGTCCTTTTGTAATCTGTCTGTTATTTTGTTTTATGTATGTTATGTGTTACACTTTTACGTGGTGCTTAATCCCCCTCCCCTTATGTGCACTGTAAATAAGTATTTCTATTTTCTGTACTGTAAAATAATTTACTTAATAAAAAAAAAAAAAAGTTGTCCTCCGAAGAGGGGGGGTGGTGGCGGGCCAAAAAAAAAAAAAAAAAAAAAAAAAAAAAAAAAAAAAAAAAAAAAAAATGAGTTGAGGCTCTGACGGCGGTGACCACTTGATATTGAGCTCCGCCGTAGCTTGCGTCAAGATGCGGATGAGCTCAGAGTCGTGAGGACGCGACTCGGTAGGTTCATCGGCGGCGGCTGCGTGGGCGTCGTCATCCGAAGCCGCCCAATCCTCCAACTCCTCAGAGGATGACATCATCTCCAAGTTGTCACCGGACCCAAAGGAAACCATGCCGCTAGCACTCGGCAGGGGGCGTAAGTCCTCACGGGCGAAGGTGACAGGATGACGGCGGGGAGACAGAGCACGCGGGGGATGAGCCGGCGTGGACTCGGTCTCAGGTTGTCTTCCAGCTTCACGGCTCCGCTGCCGTTTAGGCGGGAGAGCACGGGAAGCCTTCCGTTTAAAGATCTCGAGGCGGGAGCGCAGCACCGCGATAGGAAGGAGCTCGCAGTGGGCGCAGCCCGCCTCAGTGAGTACGGCCTCGGCGTGGGCAGGACCCAGACAGATGACGCACTCTTTGTGGAAATCCTCCACGGGCAAAGGGGCTCGGCAGGAGCCGCAATGCCGAAGCGACATTATCTCAACGCGCTTCTGCTCTTTTAGATACTCTTGTAGGCTCACCGGAAAGCGGCAGGGGAACACGCTGGTGTGTTGTAGTCCGCTGCAGTGCTTGGATCGACGGCGAGTAAGGGCTTCTTCTTCGGAGCAGCGAGAAGGTTCGCGCTGAAGGAGAAAAGTAATGAGCTCTTGACGTATTTCACCGGCTTATATAGGGACGTGTGCCACGCCCCCGCGCGGGCTCAAACGTCATTGGTCTGTATTTTCTACAGACGTTAACCAATAGGCTTCAATCACGGAGTAAACAGGAGTTTCCCCCATAGCGTCAGCAAACTGACGCAATGCGAAGTGAACCGTATTGAAAGGGAACCACTAGGGTTAGGAATTAAATCATATTAATGAGAGCAGTTTTACTGTAATGTATAAACAAAAGTTTTAAGTTTAACTATTATCAGCAGTCTCCCAGAAAGCGAGCCTACATGCAGGCTATGGTCAAGAGGTTGAAAAACTCCTCGGTAGAAAAAAAACCCTTTGCTTACCCAGGAGGGGCAGTTCTCATCTGACACGCTATATCTGCAATACGACTGCAATCCGTAAAGGTGGATTGAGACACAGTGTCACTGATTGCAGCTATAGCTCTTATTGCGATTACATGGCATACTATAAATAGAATACTATATAATACAATTTTAAAAGAATCGACACATTTTACCTTTTACATTTTTATCAGCATGTAAAGATAACAATAACATTGTTTTACCCGAAAATGAATATTCTGTTCAATGAAAACAAATCAAAAGAAAGAGACTAAACTTGTTGAAACCTCTTAGAACACATGTCCCGCTGATATCAATGCTGTATGAATGCTAGAGAGAAGGCATTCACCTGTAGTTCATTGTCCTTTTCGTCTTGGCAGAAATGTGATTATTTTATGAAAAATTGACAGGCTTCCAGTTTTGACTTCCTAAAGTTTGAGCTTCTGCATCAATGCAGCGATTACAGTCTATGTTACCTTATTGGAACTTGATTCTTCACAATGAATTTACTTTGGTGTCTTTTAACTGCAGCACATTCATCTGCTGTCCAGGTGTTTTTGACAGTAGCTCATTTACCTAAGTAAACATAAAAAAGAACATGTTATATAATAAAACAGCTTTAAGCTTTTTAAATGAGTTTTAATGCTCCTCAAGGCTGGAATTTATTTAATCAAAAATACACAAAACAGTAATATGGTGAAAAACTATAAAGGTTTTCAAATTAAATAAATCAGAATTGTGACTGAAAATAACTGTGGGACCATGAAAATATATTTAGGCACACATCAGTGTGAGTGACTCGATCGCAGCTCGTAAACCATTTTATAAACACAACTACATTTAAAAACTACAACTCCCAAATGCACTAATAGCAGCAACAGTGATGTTTCACAGTGGGATTGTCAACTGAGTGGCACAAATAAGTTTGTGCAACAATTACTTTTTTTTTAACAGACGACAATAGAATGAAAATCACCAACTTTTTTTGAGAAAACAACATGATTGACCACAAGGTCATATGTGCAGATCTCAGATCGCTGAGATATTGGGGACAAGACTTCCCAAACCATTCAAGGTGTGCGTTACCTGACAGAGATACAGACATCTTACACCTCCATACAGTGTGCAAAATAGTTTGGCAGACCGGTGACTAATCTGGTCGATCAACAGAAGGTTCAACATCAACTAAAACTAAACTAAACTGCTTTGGTGAGCATAAATAAGCGTAAACGTAAGTAATTAGATTTTCGTAAAATATATACTTCTGAGTAAAGCATCCATCTTACAGATCAGCAGGACCATCAATATGAATACACACGTCAATGTGAACAACAAACAAGTATAAATGAAAACTGATGCAAAGCCTATGCTGTAGAGGTACACAAGAAGTATAATGGCTCCTTAATACTAGGGTCACTGACATAAGCAACACACAAGGCCAAGTAGCCTAAACATTCGCTTATCTATATAAATGACTGGATTGAGCATGACGTCACAATTGTGAAGTCACCGGGCCTCCATATTGGTACGCCTGTGCATTATTACAACGCAAACGTCCTTAGCACAGCACCTACAGAACACAGCATATTTATTATTAATGACAAACCTGCTCATTCTGAAATCGAAAGAAATAATGATGCTTTAAGTACCATATGTGCATGCAATAGTTTACTGGTTTTGTAATTATGTTATACAGTATTGTTTTTGATCGTACAGTAAATGCATTCACAATGTTAATATCATGTATTTTGAAACAGTCAAGACAAATTTTAAACCGGTAGTTAAACTAACATTTGATTCAGCAATATAAAAACCCAACCAAATTTCGATGCCGCTGTGCTTATAAAAAGCCATTTTCTTTGCTTTACAACTTAAACTTATTCAGAAAAATAACGCGGACCGTGAACATTGGGCATAGCAAGATGGGGGCTCAAACGATGGCTTCACCTCTCGCTGTTACATTAAGCATTCCATGCGCAATCCAGTCATTTTTATACAGTTGAAAGAAAAAGTATGTGAACCCTTTGGGCTTACTTGGATTTCTTCATAAATTGGTCATAAAATGTGTTCTGATCTTCATCTAAGTCACAACAATAGAGAAACAAAAGGGCTTTTCACACTGCGCTTAACCCTGGGTTATCTTCGTTGTAAACCCTGCTTTTAACCCTGGGTTAAGGATCGTTTCACACTTGTAATTTAGAAGCAGTGTTATCCCTGAAATTAACCCAGGATTAGCACTGCTTTTGTGGGGTTAACCCCGCATTGTGGTGCCAAATGCATGCAGTGTGAAACGAAGCAGGGTTAGAATGTTATGACCCTAATTAAACACAGCTGAAGTAGCTAATCAAGGTGTTCAGGGTTGCTTGATTATTACAGACAGGTGTTGGAGCTGGGTTGGAGACTCCTGACCCAGGGTTTAGGAATGCACAGTGTGAAACGTCAAATTATGAATACCCAGGGTTATCTCTTAACCCCTGGTTAAGTTTGAACAGTGTGAAACATAAAAAAATAACCCAGGGTTCCGTTAACCCTGGGTTATTCTAAAACCAGGGTTAACGGAACCCTGGGTTATTTTTTTACATTGATTGGACCCCAGGTTTGGACCCCAGGTTGGCTTACTCCTGGCTCTAATTAGCTCTTGGAGAAGTCATTAGCCTAGGGTTTCACATACTTTTTCCACCCTGCACTATGAATGTTTACATGTTGTGTTCAATAAAAACATGAAAACGTATAATCCTTGTGCGGTGTTAGTTTAAGCAGACCTGTGTTTCTCTATTGTTGTGACTTAGATGAAGATCAGAACACATTTTATGACCAATTTATGAAGAAATCCAAGTAAGCCCAAAGGGTTCCCATACTTTTTCTTTCAACTGTAGATCAGTGGTTTATGTAGCACTAATCATTAAGTGAAATCAAGCATGATAAAATGACTTACAAGATAAGAACAACTTCTTTGCTTTTCTGAAGCCATTTTAGTAGAAGGCTCATCTGTGCTTTCATCATTCCACTCATGAAGAGGAAAAGAAAGATTTGGTAACCTTTTCCATCTGCAAAAGAGACAGTTATGTCATGGCATGATTGTCCAGTGTAGTTTACATTCTATTAAAATAATGTACAGCAAAAATATTTTGGTATAAATAAAATATCCAAAAGTACCAGTGTCAGAGGTATACCAAAATGCTTTCTGCTCTCATCTTTGGAACTTCTTATGTCTGATTGTAATCTGGAATCCTCATCTTCAATTTTCACTGTCATTGAAGTCAATCAAAAGATAAAAAAAATCAGGTTCTCCATCCGTCTGCAAAAAGGGAGTTATTTCAATATATGGTTATACAGAGTTTTTAGAGATTCACCAAAAAGGAAAATTCTTGGCCAAAGCCAAACATAATAACATTCAGCCGAATAATGATCAACCAAACTTTTTCACCATTGCATAAGTTTTTTGCTATATTTATTTCACATTATTTAACAATGACAATTGCAGCAGACATGGGGCCTTTTTCACCTGGTCACTTCATCTTTGTCTCTGACATGTACATGTGTGTGGCTACTTCTGATTTGTTAAAACTAAGTGGAAATTTTAAACTGAGTGGACCTTGGTGAAATAGTGTATACTCTCAATGCCTACTCTCAAAATACATTATTTTACAACGTAGTAGTAGTTATATAGAATTACATGGATCAAATAATTTTGTATCGGCAAATGAAAGTGGGTGGAGGAAAATAAAATTAAGAAATTACAAGCATATAAAAATAGAAAAGAAGAAAATTACAAATAAAGTAAGGTCTAAAAGTAGTATTTAGGTACAGAAATAAAATCAAATGAAAAATAACACTGTCTTCTTTTTATAAGTTAAATATAATTAATTGTTTAAAAGCTACAAAGGTGATTCTCCTTTTGTCTTCTGTTGTTTGATTAACACAATGACACAAACATACGCAGATTTATGAGGGTACTGTCACTTTAAGATTGGATAAGCACAGATCCATATATTGACACATCTGATTACTTTCTGAACTTACTTGCAAATTGTTTAATTATACCTGCAATAACCTTAGTTTAAATAAAAACAAGTATTGTTCCATAGATCTAAATGAGATACTCCATAATGCCATGTCTAGAAACTTGTGTGAGTGAGGGCCCCAAAATGATAGGTCTATAAACCAATGTGTGTTTGAGGGCCCCCTAACGCAGAGTCTAGAAACTGGTGTGTAATGGCCCCATAATGCCATGTCTAGAAATGGATGTGTGAGTTTGAGGGCCCCACAATGTCATGTCTAGATACTGATGTGTTGTGAGGGACCCATAACGTTGAGTCTAGAAACGTGTGTGTATATGATCTTAACTGTAAATTCATTCATTTAAGGCAGAACCCCACAAAGCCAAGACTGGAAATTGATGTGTTGTGAGGGCCCCATAACGTTGAGTCTAGAAACGTTTGTGTGTATGATCTTAACTGTAAATTCATTAGTTTGAGGCAGGACCCCACAAAGCCAAGACTGGAAATTGGTGTGTCTAAAGGCCCCATAACGTTGAGTCTAGAAACATGTGTGTGTATGATCTTAACTGTAAATTCATTAGTTTGAGGCAGGACCCCACAAAGCCAAGACTGGAAATTGGTGTATCTAAAGGCCCCATAACGTTGAGTCTAGAAACGTGTGTGTGTATGATCTTAACTGTAAATTCATTAGTTTGAGGCAGGACCCCACAAAGCCAAGACTGGAAATTGGTGTATCTAAAGGCCCCATAACGTTGAGTCTAGAAACGTGTGTGTGTATGATCTTAACTGTAAATTCATTAGTTTGAGGCAGGACCCCACAAAGCCAAGACTGGAAATTGGTGTGTCTAAAGGCCCCATAACGTTGAGTCTAGAAACGTGTGTGTGTATGATCTTAACTGTAAATTCATTAGTTTGAGGCAGGACCCCACAAAGCCAAGACTGGAAATTGGTGTCTAAAGGCCCCATAACGTTGAGTCTAGAAACGTGTGTGTGTATGATCTTAACTGTAAATTCATTAGTTTGAGGCAGGACCCCACAAAGCCAAGACTGGAAATTGGTGTGTCTAAAGGCCCCATAACGTTTAGTCTAGTAACGTGTGTGTGTATGATCTTAACTGTAAATTCATTAGTTTGAGGCAGGACCCCACAAAGCAAAGACTGGAAATTGGTGTATCTAAAGGCCCCATAACGTTGAGTCTAGAAACGTGTGTGTGTATGATCTTAACTGTAAATTCATTCATTTAAGGCAGAACCCCACAAAGTCAAGACAAGAAACGGGTGTGTGTAAGCACTTAACCTGACTGATACCTATGAAGTAATGTAGTAACCATAGTAGTGACTGCGGTAATGAAACTATATAATGAACAAGTCATTATGAATAGTTTGTGATAACAGTGCCTTTATTACTCCTTAACCTGTGTGATGGCACCATACTCACTTGTGTCATTATTGGATTAATGATGTGTTATGGACAGGTTAGTCTCTGATGCAGAAGCCTGCTGTTTTGGCTCCTGAAAAAAATAATAAAACCTTATGAAGAACTTACAAATGTACTGTATTCAGACATTTCCAAGTGACAAAACTTAGCTCATGAGAAGAGTCTTACATAGCATATTTATAAACACGGCACTTTATAAACATAAATGACAACAACGTCAAAAGTGTGGAAACGATTGGTCACATTGCTGATAACACAAAAAATGCTTAAACCATTCAAGATGCGTGTACCTGACGGGGATACAAACATCTGTCAAACATTATACAGTGAAAAAAGTTTAACCTCCTTAGACCACAGCTTTGGTTTGTCTTTTTTGGGGTTAGAAAGAATCAATAAATATAATAACCAAATATTTTTCTTTGAACATGAAGCAGTGTAATTGTCCACGTTTGTGTATAACAGGTTCCAGTTACACAGAATTAAGTGTTAATGTGCAAACAAAAAAAAAATGTGATGTCTAGGTATGTGGACATTTAGGAGGTTAATTTCTAGAAGACAACAAACCAATGACGAATCTAATCTACATTCACACTGCCATCAAAATCCGATTTTCTGTTCATATGTGACCCATGTCTGTCTCCTTGTATGACCATGTGAACAGCACAAACCATATGGAATCTGATCTTTTTGATTCTGATTATAGCCACTTCCATATGTGGTTTTGCAATGCGACCTCAGTCTGAACAGTCATATCGGAATTCATGCGACTTTTATGTCATTCTAGATTGATGTGCGTCACTATTGCGGAAATATGCACCAACGGCATGTTTGCAATACCACTTAAAAACATTCAAGACATTAAATATTAAGCTTCTGACTGCGCAGCACCGTATGAAGTCCACAACACCCACTCAGTAGTCTGCACGTTCATTTTCGTATTACCACGTGCTGCGCGTGACGTAGCAGTGTTTCCCATACATTGATTTAACTGTGGCGGGCCGCCACAACATGAAGTTAGCAGTAGTGTTTCCCACATATACCCGTTCTGGTGTGAGTCTGTGTCCGAGCTCTCTCCCAACCTATGATGCGGTATGCCTGTGCACGTGTTCTGTAGTAACAGCAACCGCGAATTCTCTCATATTTCTGAATTTGCAACAAATTGTCTAGGCTATACGTGATATACAATAAAACTACCACTCGTATTTAAAATAAAAAAGCGCTCATAACACATCAACACTGATGAGAAGAGCAACATCAGTATGGCCTCAATGTAAATGTATGATGATTTTGTCAGATGAGGGCGCGTTTTAAGCAGCAGTTAAAGAAAGAGCTGATTGGATTAAACAAGGACTTACTGGGTCGTGGGTCATTCCAGGGTTCTGTTTAGTCACTATTTTATAGACAACAGACCAGATAATATGTAAAAATAGCATTCAGTTGTGTTAAAATGCAATATAATGTGACAAATTAAAGAGTAAAACACGAAGCAATGATGTCACATATATGTTAATTGGCGTGTGACATCATCACCGCCACAGTCTCTCAAAATCCTGTGGGAAACACTGAGTAGTATTGTTCTTTTGCGCATGCGATGCAGTTCAGGACCATGAACAATTCACACAGCTGTCTGATTTTAGCCACATAATGTGAAGTGTCAAACAAAAAATCAGATCTGAGCAAAAAATCTGAATTGAGCATTAATGTGGTAACTTACTACTTTTTATTTATTATTTATTTTGTCTTTTCCTGAAACCATTAAAGCTATGGTGGGTAACACTAAAAGCCTGTATTTTACAAATAACTTATACATGATCTATTATTAATTTTAAGCGGCAAAATAACCATTAGTTTTAGGAAAGTTCTCTAACCTCAAAGAAAATTACAAGAGACCGTACAACACAATAACAGTAATAGTTCATCTGAGGTATCAAATGTTTAACAAAAATATTAGGAAAAGCCACTGTTAAGAAGCAAGTATTTACACCTGCTGGTGTCTCTGAAGGATCCTGTAGTGATGGGTTCTTAGGATTCCAGTGTATAAAGCTGTATTTCTACCCCTCCCCCAAACCAAAAATGAAATATTTGCTGTGAGCTCAGAATACAAGAAGACTATTTTCACATTGACATGCCATAATACACTGAATAGTATAGATGAACGTCATTCTGGATTGTTGGTGAATAGCCACTATGTTCAAACAAGACTGTAACATTAGGGAGAGGTGGCAGAGTAATGATCTGGACTGGAATATTGGGAAGTAAGACGATAGGTCCCTTTAGGGTCCCTGAGGACATCTAGAAGATATGAAGAGTTTGTTTCCAAAACGAAATAAATCCATTTTGACAAATTTAGGTAAAACCTGTTTCCTATACCAAGACGAATGATGAAAACCACTATTTTCTGTTACAAACTTTCACATAGCATCTTTAGGTTATAAAAACATAAAAAATTCAAATCCATAACTTGATTTTCAAAGATTTATTATAAAAACAAATTATTTTTCCACAAAATCCAATAAATCCATGACAAGTTTTTTTTTCAAAATGCTATAAATCCAAAAATGCATGGTCTAAGTGAGTAAAATGTGGAAATTGTTTCACTGGGAATGAATATTATTTCCAAATGGTTTTACAGGTAGTTGTTAGGGGGGGAGCAACGGTATTTCATGCATTCTGTCTTAGTAACACATTTTAAGGGGTGGTTTTACGGACAGGGATTACCTAAAGACAGGACTAGACCTTAGTTTAATTAGGAAATATAACTAGTTTGAACAAACATGTGCTAGAAGTCACAGGCATCACTTTTATGCTTTATATCAAGTCTCAACAATGGCACGAAAGAAAAAGTGTTTTTGGATGTAAGGAGAATTAAGCATTATGGAAACAATAGTTTGTAATAGTTTGTTTATCCGGGGTAGCAGTGGAGTTTTGCATGTGTGTTTGTTTAACGCTGGATTTCGTTGAAAAGTCCCAACCGAGTCATGAGTTGCATGCGGTAAGTAATAGTGTTGGGCGATTTTCCTATTTTGAGATCGTCCTATCGTTGCCGATGCACAATAGTGTCAGGGGGCGAGGCAGTAATTTACTCCTTTATTTATTTGTTCGTTTTTTACTCATTTATGACAAGTCATTTAATTGGTAGAGAAAAAGAAGAAAGGGCAACACCGTCATGACAGCACCTTTTTCTTAAGACTGATGCCATTAATCCGAACGGGTCATTAAAGTGCAGGTGCTCTGAAATTTCCTGTGCCAGGGAGCGGGGACAACACACTCACTGGTTTTAAACGCCTGGATGCCAACCTCTCCATTGCAAGGAAATGTCAGAACCGCACGTATTGCAAACTCATGTGAGTTTGAATCATGCGCATTACAAGTTCAGGTGCTAGAAGAAGTTGTTCATGCCGCGTGAATTCAGGTCAGAGCAAATGTTAGGTTTGTTTTTACTTGCGCTTGGGTTCGCAACGCAAGCCTCCACTGATTACGCATCTCAACAGACGTCTTAAGCTATGTATACTTGCGCTTTGGTCCACAACGCAAGCTTCCGCTGATCGTGCGCACGTCTCAACAAAGGGATTAGACGTTTATAGTTGACGTGCTCACTGTTGCACTATTCTTTAAAACAACAGGGGAGACATGAGCAATTGAGTCAAAATCCAGAATCGCCTTGAGTTTGGTCATTTTCGGATGCGGAGCTGCGGGTGCAGTTACAAAAATTGCTGTGCACATCTCCACGCGAAATGGGGTTCCGCACTCCGCGTTGACGTCATTTTTGCAGCGCGCACCAAGGCGCGCATGCGGATGCGTAGAGTATAAACAAAGCTTTAAGCTCTCTTGCGCAAAGTGAAGCCCACAAACCCTCTCAAGTGAGGAAAAGCACGCATTGCGCATGTTAATGTGAAACTATGATAATAATAACCATCGCCAACTATCATCATGAAAGCCTGCTATTGCCGATATGTCTGACGATCGTCGATACACAATACTTTCATCTATCAGCACAACCCTAGTAAGTAAGACTTCTGTGTTATGTTGGCAATTGCCGCGTATGTACACATAATGTAAATGGCACAAACATGTAGTGAATCATATTTTAAACAGTGTTGTATACAGTGTTGCTTGGCTCGTGACTCACTTCTCCCGCAGCTCGCAACTAGTCTTTCTAAATGTTTCCGTGTGTTTTAGAAATGAAACGCTTGAGCTAATCTGTCTTTTATAAATATTATAAAACTGAAGACTCTTTGGAGATATGAAGGATGTAATATTACTCTATAGGTACTAGGGGTGTAATGGTTCTTTGTAAAGAATCGAATCATCCCCTTATCCTCCCACGGTTCGGGATGCACGTGCACCGTGTTTGATACGACCACGCATTTCTAATATAGTTTGCTAAAATAACAACGCATAAAACCGCTAATGTATGGTTCTAAATAAGCTCTGCATGTGATTACGGGAGTGTACGTGTCCAATCAACTTATAGTATGCAAATCTTTTGCCCTCCTCAGGTGTTTGTGTGTGTGCCGCTGATCGTTTAGCGTGGCAAGTGAAGGAGAAAAGACGCTAATAGAGGCACCGCCTAAGTCTACTACAGCAGCGATGCTCAAGAAAATGTGGACAAAACTGTAAAATTCGCCAGTGCCGTATGCTCAAGGCAATACATCTAATGTAATGAGTCGCTTATTGCGCCGTCATCACCAGCGTGTTATTGATAGCATGCAATCGCAGGTGAAACAGAAACGGCACACATTGCCTTCTGTGTTTAAATGTTAACAAACTGATCTTCTTGCGAACAAAAAAACTTGAAGATAGTGGTATAGAATATAAAAAGTAACCCAGTGTTCTAAGCTTTTTTATTTTCATTTTGAATTGCACAGTAAAGTTGGTACATGTAGTATAATAATTCAAGTGCTCTAACGTGAAAATGTTGATTTTTGCAGAGATTTTTTTGTAAAGAAACATATTGTGACCAAAGTGTACCGAAACGCACTGAAACCGCGGCCCTAAAACCGTGACAGGCACCGAACCGTGAGTAATTTGAACCATTAAACCCCTAATAAGTACTCAAGATTAACATTAGATATGCATAAACAGCATGTGTTATGGGAGCTTTAACATAGTTTTAAAGGAGTCTTAATAAATGGACTATACAATTGTATAATATACAATTTGTATTGTGGTTGGAATATTTGGGTAAGATAGTATGTGTAAAGTTTTTTAAAAGCAGATTTTGTTATTTATTGGTTGTTAATTTTGTTAACAAAATACCGCTCACCTGTTAATTCTTTTTGACATTGGTAGCTCACATAATAGTTGTTGGCTAACAATTTATGAATAATACATATTGGTCTTGCATTGGCCCAGTTGATTTTAAGAAATATTTAATAGCAAAATAGAAGTTGTGTATCCATGTTTTTTTTACGTCAGTCTGAATGTTAAATGATCATAGCGCACTGCATAACTATGACCTATTTTTAACAGTATTGATTATGAGATTTGATGGTTTAATTTCACAGATTAAGTTATTCAAATTGATCAAGTATATAATAGTTTATGATAACAGTGTCTACTCTGTTACCTTTGTGATGGCGGTTACAAAAACCCAGCGTTGCGTCTACAGCGGACCCTCGTGCTCTGTATGCATACCCTAAGGTACACAAAAACAAACTATACTTCAGGCTTTAATCCTTTATATACAAAATGACCCATAGATTGTCAAAGAAACTAAAGTTTCTTTTATTTTACTTTGTTTATAATTAAGATAAGCTGGAGCTAAGGATTTAGGGTAATAACAAAATGTGGCCACTTTCACAAACCTTGCAATATGCACATGTAATATACTGTCCCATACCTTTGTCATCAATGAAACGTTCCACAGATCCCGGCTTGCCACTTGAGTAGAGTATACATGATTTTGCTTCATCAATAGGTCTTATCACCTTACTCCTTCTGAACATTATGGCACTGTAAAAATTATTTCAAACACACTCAAAAATGCTTCAAGAAATCAAACAATTTCCAGTCATTTAATATTTAAGGGTTTAAGATTTAAGTGGAACTGTTACCAGAACCCTCCCTTACGAAAATTAACCATGGTTTTACTACAGTTAAGACCAAAAAAACCATGGTTACTTAAGTAAAACCATGGTTATCACAAAATAACCATGGTTTTCAAAAACCATAGTTAAACCATGGTTAGTGTAGTAAAACCATGGTTTTGCTCATAGTAATCAATTGACCAAAAAACCATGGTTACTACACTTTTACCACAATAAAGCCATGGTTAATTTTCGTAAGGGCTGTGTATGATATAGATTTGCAAGGCCAAAACACGAACAAAAAAGTAATTAATTCTATAGCCATCCTGTAAATAGTGTAAGTTACATAAAAAATAGCCATGGTTTTAGTACAGTTAAAATATGTGGTTAAACATAGTAAGCACAAAATAACCATGGTTGTGGTAAAAAAACAGGGTAAAGCAATGCTACTGTATAATACGGTTTGCTATACTTGTAAAACAATAGTTACTTCATGTACATGTTTAATTTATGTCATTATTAGTGCATTTCAAAGTATCGTGTACTGCAATAGTTTCAGCTAACGATCTAAAACATCATAATAAACTAACATTGTAAAACTGTTGTGCTACGAAAGTGAGTAAAACTATCAAGAAAACGTAGTAACATTACCATGCTTGCAATTAAATGTTTATTTTATAAGCCATCAATGCTATTATCACTTGGCAATTAGCCTAAAAGCTAGCCGTCTGCTAGCGATCTAAAACATCATAATAAACGAACATTGTAAAACTGTTATACTACAAAATTGACTTTAAGTGAAAGTAAATCATGTACAACGTTTTAAAAAATAACTAAATAATGTACAAAATCAACGGAGAAAACCTACCTGTTTACATGTGCTCCTCCCATTCAATCTCATGATCCACGCTAAACTTCCGGTTTAAAATGCGCCATAATGTATAATCCATAATGAAAACAAATGCCCCAAGGGTTCCATGTGCTTTAAAAATGCACATTACGGAATAAAAAACTGTAACACCATCATGATTGGTCATGTGACTGGCATAAGACGATACCCCACTTCCTGGTGTGTGTGAGTCCTGCAACACCACATTTTCACATAGGGGCGCTAGAGAGCACACACACTTACACATACATAACCAACATTTGTCACCTTGTGGGGAAAGTTAAAAAAAAGCATGAGACATGTCAGGAGAGGCTTCTGAGGCAGTTAACATTAAAATCTGTGTGGGGCCCACATTTTTGGGCCCCACTAGGTAATCGGACCCCATACCGTTGGTGTGCTCCCGGTCACTGGGCCCAACAAAGTAAGAAAAACAAGTACACACACACACACACACACACACACACACACACACACACACACACACACACACACACACACACAGAGCAACGAGAGAGAGAGAGAGAGACACAGAGCAACGAGAGAGAGAGAGAGAGAGAGAGAGAGAGAGAGAGAGAGAGAGACATTTTCAATCTCCGTCATTTTTTTTTTTTGAAAAACAGCGTTGTAAAGAGTCCTTCGCAGTCATTTATTATCCGTCATTTCATGTTTTAATTATTTTCATTTTCGTTCACATGTCCATTTCTAATCATAAACTTACAAGACGAGCATACAATGTGTTTATTCATTTGTTTAGAGAACAGATAAACGGAGACCGTGCATCACTTTACCATCACACGAAGCAGATTAATGTTTTTTTTTTCTCACAGTGACAGCGGAGGCAATAAAACACGGAGCTTTATGCTGAACAGGCAAATATGAACAAATCAAATAACAAAATACTACTGCGATTATAATATCAATAAACATGTAAAAATCTTAATTAAACTAAACTCATCTGAAACCATCTTATGTAATAAACGCATGAAGGCAGATTAATGCAGACTCTTGTCATTAGATTTTGTATCTTTACCTTAGACAGGCGTCTTGTTGCAGCGCTCCTGACCTGTAGTGTTTAACTTCAGCAGCCATGCGCAGACCAATCAGTGTATGACATCAAAATATCGCGAGAATATCTAGAAACCAGGGCGTCATTTGAGCAACACAGTGCTATCAACTGGACATACATAGGAATTACATTCTCAAGTTGAGTTGTATGGGCATCTGCCAAAATGGCGCTCATATTTTCTTTATCCTGCTTAAATTTTCTCCGTCAAAGACTTTTCGTTTAACGCGACCGAATACACACAAAAAGAGACACTAAAGTTGCCTAATCACAGGCTCGTATGTTTCTTTTTGCTTTTATAGCCATAGCACAAGCACATTTTTCCCTCACAACAGGGAGTACATACAGTCCATCAGCTCAATATGCACGGTTCGTGAAGTTTCCTTAAAAACAGTGGTTTTCTCGTGGGTGCTTTTTAAACTCTACAACACTGTACAACAACAAAACTAACAACAAAGTTGACCAAGCCACGGAATATACCGGATTATATGAGCAGCACTCGCTCTCATTATGTCCACGCAACACAAGCTCAAACGCGCCACAAAAGTTCATGTCGTGACTCGTGACGTGCACGTCTATCACGCATTCAGACTTTAAAACAGCAAACAGGGAAAAAATAAAACTCAAGAAGACTTACATAATATCCAGCTAGCCAACTCCGTTTGCCATGAGAAGTGGTGGAGAACACAGACTGCCATCATTTGACTCCGTTGGTCGATCTAATCCAAGCTTCTTAATCCTTTATTTATTCATCAATTAAATACCTTGTAAAGGGTGATTTTGTAAGGATAAAAGCATATTTTCCTTCATCTCAAGATATTTTACTTGCTTTCACTGATCTGTACTGTAGCTATCAGTTAACACAGCAATCTCCAACGCGGTTATGAGACTCTTCGAACCATCCAATCACAGGAGGTAAAAAACATTAAAAGCAATATTGATTCGCTTTCAACATAAGTGGGAGTGTTTGGGACGCACAGTCCTGCGCCCCAGGGCGGATCCGAAACCAGCCACTTAGAGCTCAGCCTCAGGTCACATGTTTTTACCCTTTTTCCTGACCTACATAGACACTCATTAGGGGTGCGCCCCAGACACACAAACATGACACACACACAACGAACTCAGTTTTGATTTTTAATTGTTTTAAATAAATTATAACATGACTAACAGTGAAATAGTACAACTAAATGAATTTATTTTGTATTAATTTGCACTATATATTTAACTTTTTGGTAACATGTTAAAGTAGCTTTCCTCTCTGGCCAGCTTTAAGGGGGCGGCGCCCCAGCGCCCCCTAGTGACCAGCCGCCACTGGGCGGATTGTAAACTAGTTAGAGTCTTTTAAAACTGTAGTGGTAAAATGTAATATGGTCACTCTGACAAAAAGTAAAAGGTTTATTTTAGATTTTAGGTGGTGCACCAGCGCCTATTTTATGGCAAACACTTCAGGTTCTAAAAGTTTATAACACTGTAAGACCTGTAAACCCTGACAAAAGGTACTTCTAAAGCCCGCAGCAAATGGCTGAATCCACATTCCTAATCCCTGTTGAATTATCATCTGAAACCTTTCTCAAAGAGTTCACATCTACCCCCCAAGACCACTTCCCATTGGTGTGAGACTGAAACCTCTCTCAAAGAGTCACACACCCTACCACACGTTCTAATCCCCCTCTCCTCATGTTCTCAAAGCAAACTGTATATGGAATGCTACATTCTGCAAACACATGTATCTGAAACTGGTCTTGTTTGGTGTGAAGTGTTTTAATGCAAGTGGTACATTTGGGTTTATTAATATGACAACAGGATTCAATGTTAATCTGTGACAATAAGTAAATTTAACCTAATGTTGGGAGACAACTCCCACCTTAGACATGTTGACCAATCACCCACTGTATGTATATTAGGCAACACCCCTGGGCTTACAAGAACCAATCAGTATGTCATATCACAATGCTTTGTTCTCTGGATATTTAAGGAAAATGTCAGAAGATTCAGGCGGGGTCTTTCAATATCTAGAAATGCACCCCCATGATGCTGTATCTTTGATATAGCATCATGTATTTCATTTTACTTTGAGGAATCTGTAAACAGATCTTCATTCTTACCAGGTATGCAATGGTTTTTCTTTTTATTCTTTCATATTTTAATTGGATTGTAAATTGGCATCTGAATTATGTTTTACCTACCTGGTTAATAAATTGTTACGTTTTGCATTCATTCTAATTTGCTCTGTATTATTGACTCTTCTAAGTTACTATAAAGAATGATTAATCCTCTGTTTAGGCAGGGAAAATTAGCATCACATGCTAATATTGGTGAACCTCTATTATAACAGGGAAGCCTCTGTTATTACAGGGAAGAATGAGTTATCCTCTGTTTAGGCAGGGAAGATTAGCACTGCAGGCTAATATTTGTTATCCTCTGTTATAGTAGGGAAGAATTTGGTTATCCTCTGTTTAGGCAGGGAAGATTAGCACTACAGGCTAATATTGGTTATCCTCTGCTATAGTAGGAAAGTATTGGTTATCCTCTGTTCAGGCAGGGAAGATTAGCATCACATGCTAATATGTGTTATCCTCTGCTATAGTAGGGAAGAATTGGTTATCCTCTGTTCAGGCAGGGAAGATTAGCACTATATGCTAATATTTGTTATCCTTTGTTATAGTAGGGAAGAATTGGTTATCCTCTGTTTAGGCAGGGAAGATTAGCATCACATGCTAATATTTGTTATCCTCTGCTATAACAGGGAAGAGTTTGTGTATGCGACTGTAAGAGCTACACATTGATGATCTAATGAATGAGTTCAATGTAAACATGAGTAAATAGAATGATCAAACATTATCCAAATTCTATATTAACATCAACTTGATTCATATTACAATACGTTTTATATCTTTGGAGTCAGATATTAAGTTGCGTAATGTTAAAACCGGAAGCACCGGAAAAGACCGAATGCGCTATAAAACCGGCCATGTCGTTTGGATTCCGTCGTTGGGCCAAGCGGATGGATGGGGTCATATTTGGACCTCCTTACAACACCATGAATTTATTTAATGAAATATACAGTACGTGTATAAGCAATGAACTGTGCCAAAACCACAGGGGGCCGTCAATACTATATTCTTTATACTAAAGGGTATTTATTTTAACCTAAATAAAAGTTGAATCTTTTCATGCACAGTATTCTGTTCACCCCATTAGATCGCGCTCCGGCGTTTACAATAGAGAACATACCGGGATGCGTGTTCATATCTACCGTTAAGAAACTTTTAAACGATTAAAGACATTTTCATCTCATCTTATGGGTTTTTTTTTAATTAATGTCACCTTAAAACCAACTGTGAATTTGTGGTAATTACACAATAAATGTAATTTTGTCCACTCTGGCAAAATAAGGGTTTACTTTAGATTTAGGGATTTCTTTAACCAAGTCTCTGATTAAAACACGTGAATACACGCACCAACGTTGCCAGAGAACGTAGGCTGATGCCCTCACATATCTATGGGTTTAAAAACAAACTTTTGTTTAAGACATTTTTACACCACGTTCTGGCTTGTATTCATAGTTGCACCTAACCTCCAAGTGTGAATATGTGTTTATTACACACAAATGTAATTCTGTCCGCATTTTAGTTTGGCTTAGAACCATGTCTCTGATCTATGTCATGTTTTTAAGATGATGCGCCCATGAGTGTTTTATGACAAATGCTATTCGATCTTAATTCTTGCTTTTAACATCCAAAGTTTCTTATAGACATTCAAGAATCAAATATTTTACATGTATCTAGTTAAACCTAAATCTGATATTATCTATGAACTATTTTTCTTATCAGCCTCAAACTTACAGAAGCTGGTCTGTGTGTGTGAGAGAATTCACAGCAGGGGCAGGTTGTAAACTAGTGCCTTTTAAAACCGCGGTGGTAAGGTACGCTGATGCGCTCTTATATCTGACGTTAAGAACCTTTTAAACGTTTTAAGATATCTCAGCCCCTCTTCTGGTTTGAATTCATTAATGTCACCAACCTCCAAGTGTGTATATGTGTATTTACGATAAATGTAACACGGTACGCATTGTCAAAATAAAAGGTTTCTTGAACATGGTTTTCCTGTGCCTGTTTTTTGTCACACCGAATGCTTGTCATATTTATTGATGTGAAAAAAAAGTTTTATTCATCAGTGCATCAGTGAAAGTGGAAAAAATATAAATCTATAATAGTTTTATGACACTTTTTGGACATGGACATTTTTGTCCCCTATGAACCTATGTGTAACTTTTTTTAATTGATGCACAAGGGTTAAGTATTTAAAATAAAGATACTGGAGGGGGTGTTAGATTAAGAGTAATCGGTAACGCTTTAGATTACAGCCCGGAAAGTACTACGTAAGTACAGCGAATTTACAGCGTATGTTTCTGTAATTATAGTTTACTTATGAAGTATGTACGTGTAATTATAAGGGAACAATTTATAATATTTGGGGAATAAAGGGGTAACAAGGAAAAATACAAATAATATATGCAGTAAAGTACTGCGTAAGTACAGCGAATTTACAGTGTATGTTTCTGTAATTATAGTAAACTTATGAAGTACGTACGTGTAATTATAAGGGAATAATTTATAATATTTGGCAGGGCCGTGCAGAGACAATTGGAGAGGCAGGTGCTCAAAAAATAAAAAGGGCACTTTGCTCGCTGACACGCAAGCACACAACTGAAACAAATAATAAAGTAATACAGAATAGAAAGATGATTTTAAGTCTAACGTTTTCCTTTATTTTCCTTGCAAATAGAGTGAGAGAGAAAAATCTATATAGACTGAGTTTTATATCTATATATTTATGCATTTGGCAGCCACTTTTATCCAAAACGACTTACAGTGCATTTCATTTTGTGTTTGTGTGTGTCAACAGTATATGCAGTTTTGAAATTATATGATATTATTGCATTGTGACATTAAGATATTATTACGTTTACAGTCTTGTGTTTTTGTTGTCATATTTAAAATATAATTCTATTCTATTCTAATCCTGTTCGAAATTTGTATACAAAGAGAGCCTATAGTTTTGAATCGTGTTTGTGTTGTGTTTTTGCACACTTTGATGCCTTGATGACACGGCAATAAAATAATGACATTCATCTCTCCTTTCATTAATTTTATGAAGCCTCTAGTACTTTCTTTATTTTCAGGTAAACTAAAACTGGTTGCAAAGCTGGAGAGTTTTTGACTGAGTTAATAATTTAGCACGAGTATGGCTATATTACCCAACATCAGCTCACATTGTCTTTTATCAAAGGCGAGTCCAGGAATCGTAAATTCAATAAAACGAGTTTTTTTTTTACCGTATTCATCGGATCTTGCTCCTCCAACAAACTCCACGTGACAGGTGGATGACATTAGAACAGCGCGAGAGCAATTTGAAATCAAACTCCTCCGTATGATTTCCCGAATATTTCTCGCGGTACTTTGATGTCATGTGCGTTTCGGTTCTTGCATTGCTGCGTGAAGTTGAGCACACCTAAAAACTCGAGACAGCTACCTGTATGAACTCCCGGCAGAGAACGTCCATGCCTTTGCCTCATCCATTGTTTTTATATGGGAAGAATGTTTTATTTTCAGCGTGAGAAATGCAAGGTGTGGCGTCACTGGCGTGTAAACTGGCTGAAATGCGTGTGTCTCCCGCCGAATGCGTGAGACTTGAGAGCCCTGTTTGCATCTAACGTTGTAGAGATGTTAATACACACAGACAGCAATAAACAAAAGCTGTGCATGCTCTCCTCACGTTGTTCTTGTAAAATAATAATAATATAACAAGCATATCGCTTCGGTTCAATGCCGGCTCGAGGGGGATCCTCCCTGTACTGCGCACTGTGTCGTGCACGTGGGCACTGCCTGCTACTAGCGCTGTGAGCTAGCTAGTGATGATCGTCCCTAAAGAGATTGTCCAATGAAAGGTCAATACGTCATCATGTGACAAATTTTATTTGCGTCTAAATTATTTTTTATTAATTTTACTAATAGTTCGATTGGGCAGGCCTTCGCAAAAGGGCATTTAATTACAAAAAAATGCCTTGACAAAAAGGGCACTTTGGTCATCCAGGGGTAAAGGGGCAGGTGCTTGGGCAACCGCCGCCCCCCCCCCCTGCACATGCCTGATATTTGGGGAACAAAGGGGTAACAACCAGGAAAAATACAAATAATATATGCAGTAAGTATTTTAGATTACTAAACAAAACTTAAAATTCAGTTAATGTGTTTATGCTATTTATTAGTACGATACAATTTATTTAGAATTTTCAATAAAGGTTACTTACCTTAAGAAAGAAAAAGAGTAGAGGAATTTGTTGGGTCATCAAGCAAAATTAAAAATAGGCAAGGCAACTTCGGTGAAAACAAAGCAAGCAAAACTAGAACTACAACTTAGAACGAATGTGTTAAAAACAACACATTAGTGTTGATTCTGGGACGACACACTAAATGCGTTGTCCCAGAATCCACCCATCTCTGTGTTATTATAGAAACAACACATTTTGTGTTACTTTTAACACAACTTGTGTTATATTTTAACACAAAATCAACACAAAATGATACATAATGTGTTAAAATTACACATAATGTGTTAAAAACTTAATACACAAAGATGTGTAAAAAATTAACACATCCTTTCTAAGAGTGTATTTTCTGTAGTTACTGTTTTGTGTTGTTACAGTCTAAGTCAAAAAAATGTACCCCCTTGTTTCACGTAGTTACAGAGTAAGTACAGAATATGCGGGCTGTAAATTAAAGTGGCACTTGTTACCCCCTTGTTTCATGTAGTTACAGAGTAAATACAACATCTACGGGCTGTAAATTAAAGTGGCACTTGTTACCCCCTTGTTTCACATAGTTAAAGAGTAAATACAACATCTGCGGGCTGTAAATTAAAGTGGCACTTGTTACCCCTTTGTTCCAAAAATATTATAAATTGTTCCCTTAAAATGGCATGTATGTACTTTATAAGTACACTATAATTACAGAAATGTA
Organism: Paramisgurnus dabryanus; assembly: GCF_030506205.2. Taxonomy (NCBI): domain Eukaryota; kingdom Metazoa; phylum Chordata; class Actinopteri; order Cypriniformes; family Cobitidae; genus Paramisgurnus; species Paramisgurnus dabryanus. The sequence goes on along the minus strand of NC_133355.1, from coordinate 27,885,651 downwards.
TGCTGTAAATTCGCTGTACTTACGCAGTACTTTACTGCATATATTATTTGTATTTTTCCTGGTTGTTACCCCTTTATTCCCCAAATATTATAAATTGTTCCCTAATAATTACACGTACGTACTTCATAAGTAAACTATATTTACAGAAACATACGCTGTAAATTCGCTGTACTTACCCAGTACTTTCCGGGCTGTAATCTAAAGCGTTACCGAGTAATCTACTGAAAACACAGATGGAGTAATGTCCCCTGTTTTAGGTTGGATTGAGTATTGCCTCAACCTAAAACTTTCAAGTTATTCAAAACAGTTTTCAGTGTGTTTGGAGAATACATCTGACTTTATTTTAGGTTAGGAGAATGCCTCAACACCCAGCCGTATTACCTTAGCACCTCCAGAATTACATCTTATTCTCTATGTGAATGTTATTGTTATGGTAGGCAGATGGGATTGACACAGATGTAAAAGCAACAGGTTGTTTATTAAACATACAACACGTATCCAAGACAGTGGTGGTAAATGGTGATATGAACTGGGTAAGATGAACAGAACAAGCAACTGCAAACACAAACACTTCTTGACAGTCACAGTATAACAAAATACACTTTCCTAAAGTAAACAATGGGCGATAGAGGACAATGATGATGATGATTATGATGATGAAAAGAGTTCAGAAGAAGCCGATAAAGTTCAAGATTTTTTTCAGTGGCAGATTGTTTTTCATGCAGCTAAATATACAGTATATATGATCTGTATTAATACAAGGTATATTCCAGCTAATATATGTAATTTTAGCATGCCAAAGTCAACTTAATAATATAAAATATATTTTTCCAACAACAAAATTGTGGCTAGTAACTTTGGAAAACCACTGGCCCTGTTAACATGTAAAAAATTTTGTCAATACAAATGAATTTAATGATTTAGGTTAAGACAGTACAGTTTACATGTACCTTCAACATTGCAATCTAATTAAAATGTTTTTTACATTATATATAATACGATCTAAATGATAGCTCAATCCCACAACCAGTGTTGCCAGATTCGCTTATCAAACCAGCCCAATGAACATTAAAAACTATTCAAAAAGCTTCACAATCACTAATCATGTCCCAAATTCCAATAACTAATAAATGAAATCCTTTCATCTTTAACCCACATAAAAAAAACTTGCTGAAACAGTTTAAAAGTACCCTAAATCTGAAGTCTGCAAAAAGGCAGAGGACTTGGCAATGCAGCGCACAGCATCTCTTGCTGAGTTCACGCTTTATCTCCTGATAAATGTACAAAGTCAAAGTTAAGTTGGTGAAAGTTGTTCTTCATATATAGGCAATGAAAACACACTTTTTTTAAAAGGCATACATTTCTTTATGTAATTGTATGTAAGACAGGAACCCTGCAGAATGTACAGCACGTGACTCCATGACCTTAATAATGCGTTTTGTCATTGCCTTGCATGTTTCTGTGATGAGAATCATGTTATATGTAAATAAGAGGTAAATATAAGACATGAACTTCTTCTGCTCATAATATGCACAATGTATTTTTGCATCCGGTTGAGAAAATACTACAAAGTTAAATATATGTGCTCAATGTATACAGACTGCAGGAAATAATGTGATTATAAATTGTAAAACATAACCCATCAAACTGGTGAGTGAATTGACATTGTAACAGCTGGACATGATTTTCATGATTTTATTCACTGCAACCCTGTTGCAGACCCCCCTCATCCCCGTCTTAGAAAACGTATTGGATCTAGACAAATCACAAGAATGAACTATTTTGTATCCAAAACAGTGGATTTTGCTGAGACATTTCCATCCCTAGTCTATTGCTGAGAGATGCTAGACAGTGCTCTTTAATGTATGCACACACTTGTCTTGTTATTAGCTAAAACGTCCCCTCACAAGTTAATTGCCAATTTGTGGATATTATTAAATTGGTCTTCATTTCAAAGAAGCAAGAATCCAAACAGTCAAAAAATCCACAATTCAAATAATTTACCAATACATAGCTGCGTATTTCTCACTAGCTTAGTGTCATAGCTTATCCTTGTGTAGCAGTAAACAAACTGTGCTGCTTCCCTGCAACAACACCTATTACCTAAAGAAAGGTTCCTACCTATATTCTGTGAATTGTTACTAAAAAGTGACCCCTACTGGACACTTCTACATGACAATGTTTAAAGCTTACATGTTGCTTCATTATTATTCAACATATTATTTGCATACTTAAATCAAAAAGTTCTAGTATCTATAAAGTTCAGGATATCTTTGATCAAAAAAGTTGATAGGAACTAAAGAATAAGTACTAGTTTTATATTTTTCTTAACTAGTAAAGTATATTTAATCATAGTCACTATTGGAATAAGTACTAGTATCTAATGAAAAAGAACTAGTATCTAATAAATAAGCAATAGTATCTAATAAACAAGCACTAGTATCTAATGTTTAGGTACTAGTATCTAATGATTAAGAACTAGTATCTAATCGAATAGATACTAACTAAAAAATAAGAACTAGTACCTAAAAAATAGATACTAGTAAATGTAAATGAAAAAATGTTAAAACAGCTTGCCATAGGAAATGTAGTTGTTGATATCAAGAATTGACATTGTTACTAGTAGAAATGTAATATCTACGGTGGCTCATTGCTGCCACATACATATAATTTTTTTTACTCAGATATCTGATGTCAAGAATTAAAATTTTAACTAGTGAAAATTGAATTGTTGATATCAAGAACTCAACGAATAAAAGTTAAAATGGCTTGCCATACCTGGTAAGATCGGTTTTCTGGTGACCACCAGCTAAACCAGCATAGACCAGCATAATTCCCATGCTGGTCCATGCTGGTTTGAGGCTAGATTTTTCAGCAGGGCCCCTAACGTTATGATAGTTAGAAAAGAGAACGTTATTTTTAGGTTAGTTTAACGTTTTTCTAACTAATGTAATTTAATTTCTAAAACCATTTTTTCCGGAGTCTTTTCAAAAAATGTATCACAGAAATAGCTAATCCACACTATTTTCAATTGGCAAAGAGTTACTTTAGTAAATAACTTATATACAATTATTCTTTAATAATCATAGTAAATAATAATCATAATAATAATTTAATATACGACCCCCCCCCCCCGCCGGGAAAATCTCACTCCTAGCTGAACTGGAAAGTTGGCAACCTGAGCTATTTGATTGACACTGTCATAATCTTGTCATAGTCGTTTTTTCATGTTCCTTCAAGCTCTTTTCTACATTCAGTTCTTTTTCATTAAAAATCCCACTGAAATTGCCATTATTTAATATTTATTTTCTATGAAAAGTCCCATATCTTTGTTTATAAACGTTTAACGTCTTCTCTCTCCAGTGCAGTAGGAGGCGCTGCAGCTCTTTAGTCTGCCGAATCGATAAACTCACTAAAGAAAGAAAGAAAAAGAAAGAAAGAAAGGAAGAGTGAAAAGTGGAAAGTCAGATACAAGACAAGATATCTTACATGACATATTACAAATTTTGTACAGGATAAATCAAATAGACAAAAATATTACTTTTCTATGGGTACCAGCTCATGTTGGAGTTGAGGGAAATGAGATCGTGGATAAACTGGCAAAGACTGGATTAAATAAGGATGAAGTTGACATAAAGATTCCATTAAGTAAAGCTGAAGCTAAGTGTATTATAAGAAAATCTGTTATAAATATCTGGCAAGAAAACTGGAATAAGGAGTTAAAAGGGAGACACTTATATAATATTCAGGATACAGTTGGGAATGATAGGAGAAAATATGGATCCAGAAGAGAGGATACAATTATCTCGAGGTTACGCATTGGGCACACCAGGTTAAATTATTATTTACACATGTTAGGGAAAAGTGAGACAGATGGGTGCATCCACTGTGGAGTGGCAGAAACAGTGGAGCATGTGCTTGTTCACTGTCAAGGGTATAATAATGAACGAGTTCAACTTGTAGATGGACTAAAGAAACTGAAAGTAAAGTTAACAATAAAAGATTTATTTCAGAGTGCACAGGTACAGTCAAAAGTGTACCCTATATTATTTAAATATTTGAGAGATACACGGTTAATGCACAGGATTTAATGTGTTACAAAAAGAAGTGTTTAGTATTATTTAATATTATTTGTTTCATTTATATAAGTGTTATCAGTATTATTATTTTTTTTTTTTTATTTTTTTTTTTTTTATTTTTTTTTTTATATATATATATATACATATAGTAGTTTATCCATTCCATCATCCTAGGTATTCACACTCCATCCCAGTAGGTGGCGGAAATGCACCAATAAGCTGGTTTGCCAACCGCCAATAAACTATAAAGAAGAAGAAGAAGAAAGGAAGAGCTCGCATGTAAATCCTCAGTGTTTCTTCTCTTGAGTGTTTTATTGAGTGTAAACAGAGTCTTGTCTCTGTGTATTTTAGTGTTGAGATGTTGATGATGACAGATGAGATGAACGTGATGTGCTGTAAATCAGTAGGAACTGATCTGTCCATGCTGGATATTGATGATTTCATCACAGAAATCTCTCAGCTGAAGAAAGAGGTGGCGTTACTGGAGACAAAGCTGAGGTCAGGAAGAGATGAAGGAGTGAAGAGAGAGGTTTGTACAACTTAAACATCCTTTACATGAATCACTCTGTCTGTTTGACAACATTAAATAATTTATAATCTTACACTGAGTGTGTGTTGTGTTGTCAGGATGTGGATGTGGTTTGTTGTGAATCTTCAGTGTATGTGACTGGTGGATGTCTGGATTCAGTGTGGATGAGCAGAGATCAGAGCCGCACACCACAGCCACTGCTGGACTCTAAACTCTCTGAAGAGAAATCCAGACACACACAGGACTCAGAGCTCAGTCTCACTTTACTCCGTTATACTGAGTCAAAGCCCACAGACGCTCAGGACACTGTGTGTGACAGTAATCAGGGCTTACAGGATGAGGAATCTACTGATCAAACCTCCACAAAGTCTCTGGATTCTGTCTGTAACGCTGGAGAACAGCAGCAGATCCTGCAGACCACACTGAAGATGTGTTCAGTCAAACTGATCGACTGCACGAACCTGATGATGAAGATTAAAACTGAACCCACAGAAGAGGAAGATCACACAGATAAAGAGGAAGACAATCGTACAGATGATTTTATTCCATCGGGTATGTCTCCTTAACTATTGTATATTTTTAACTGTTATGTGAGCATTGAGCAACTGTTTTATAAAAGTTTTTTTTTAATCAAAAACAAAAATCTAAAAGGAGTTTAGGATATATTTATTTAGTACTTATAGGGGCAGTTTCCCAGACAGAGTTTAGATTAATCCTGGACTACACCTTAGTTATATTAGGGCATTCAAGTAGTTTTTACAAAAAAACCTTACAAAAATATTGCAAGTGTGCATCTTGAGACAAAACCATGGTACTGATATGGAGTAATGGGAATAACGGCATTATAAATAAATGGCGTTATATACGGCGTTACTTTTTTCAGTAACAAATAATCAAATTACAATAAATTACCTTAAGGGACTTTATTTCAAAAAAGCGATTAGTGACAAATCTACCAATCTTTTCTGATGTGGTTGAAGACTTTTGGAGACAGACGCAGTAGCGGCTGGTCAATAGGGGGCGCTTGGGCACGAACTTGTATGAACCCTGGCGAAGTGCATTCGGCACAGAAATATTCTGTAACACGGCCAAATGCTTTTTTGGCACTTTGCCTAAGTTTAGCATGAGGAAACAACTCTATAACCGTGTCACTCTATAAGTCAGAATGGTTGAAATACCATTAACCCCCCTCCCCCTTTAAAATGTGTTTTTCACTTTGACCATTGAGTGGCGCTGTGACATTACAATTAGAAGCCTTCCTACTTCAATTCAATTCTATTTATATAGCGCTTTTTACAATTGTTAATTGTTGCAAAGCAGCTTTACATGAGTAGATGTAGAGGAGAACACTGAAAATCAATAGATAGTATAAGAAGTAGAATATAGCGGCTAAGGATAAACCGTGTAAGCGAGCGTATTGATAATGTAACGTATACAGTAAAGTCCCAAGTAGGGGTGTAACGATTAATCGTGCAAATGTGCGTTTTCTCAATGAATGAATTTGAATGAATTACGGTGAAATCCCGGCACATCCGAACGCCAGGGGGCGCTCTCATGCAGAAACTCCCTTTGTGACACACAAGAAGTAGCATTACAAACGCTATTCCAGGAAATGTCTACACAGGAATATTTATACGCTGTTCTTCATATTGTTTCAGGTATATTCATGATAATAAAGAATATTTTGAATGATTTTGTTTAATGAGTGTTGCTTTTTTAAATGCACGTTATAAACGACTCCGACTCATAATGATTTTGGATTGATAAGGACTTTCTACTGACCAAATGCCGTAATACAGGCACAAGCTGTGCATAAAACAAAGAATCGCAGCCTTGCGATTCAGAATCGATTTCAGACAGGCATTTTTAATGAGGACCGCGATTGAATCGGGATTGAATCGTTACATCCCTAGTGCTAAGTTAAGCCAAAGTTGGCTGACTCTCCCAGGGACTAAAAAAACCCCTAGGAGAAAACCCGGTGGGAAAAACTCCTAGAAGGACAAAAACTCTTGGGAGAAATTTTTATATATTTATATATATATAAACACGGTAGGGATAGGAAGCGGGTAAGAGGATTAAACTGGTTCAGCCGGTGGTCGTTGGTCGTGTATCGGCTGGGCATCACGTTGAAGGACAGCCAGTAGATCAGTGGTGTGATGACCTTCACATCAACAGGAACTGGGTCTGTTTGTCTCATTGTCCTCGGGGTCGAGGACGAGACAGGGAGACAAAAACAGAATTTTATTAGCTTAGGGGCCGTTCAGATGTAATGCAAGTGTCATACATTATAGTGGATTAAGTCAGCTCGGTTCCAGACAGTGTTGGGAACGTTACTTTAAAAAAGTAATTAGTTATAGTTACTAATTACTTCTCACAAATAGTAACTGAGTTAGTAACTCCGTTACATTATTATAAAAGTAATTAATTACCAGGAAAAAGTAATTACTGCGTTACTTAAAAAAAATAATTTCAAATAACTTGAATGCCCCTTACAAAATTAAATATGTTAAATTAATAAAATGGATACTAAAGAGAAATCACTAATTTTGTGGCAGCATGTGACGATGTGAGGTGCTTTATTAGATCAGAATTACTTGCCACAGACGTGGAGAGACTTTTTCTTCATGGGCATAAGTTGCACATTACACAAACATTCTTGCCTTTCACCTCAACAATGGAAAAGTAGTGCTTTATACTTCGTGTTTGCGACCGCTACCTTTGAGCTTGTTGTACTTGCCATCGCCCTGTCGCCGGTGTTTTCGGAGTGATTGATGCGCGATGACCGGGCTGCATGTCAGTGCTTTGAGATGGGGCACAGACAGCAGCAGCACCGCTGCTCGTTGAGAAGACAAAACGACGCGTATTTTCATGTCAGTCTACAAAAGTCTCCAACCACGCCAGAAAAGATAGCTAGATTTGCACTATAAAGTCGCTAAAGTGATAGAAAGTTGCTAAATCTAGCGACAAAGTGACCAAGTTGCTCAGACTTTTTAACACTGCTGCTCACTCCTCTGACTTGGACTGCGCGTGTGGGCGGGCCTTTTTGTGAACTCTGCCTCTGGTTGGCTACCGATGGAAATTAAGCCAATCATCATTCGTTATGTTTCTCACAACACACACAAGAGAAAAACAGTGTTTGGCTGAGAGAGTGAGCATACGCGGCTGAAAATCACTACAGTAAGATCAATTTTATTAACGCGCCGCATTTTAATGTCAGTAACGATAACGGCGTTATAACAGGGGAAACAGTAATTTATTTGATTACTCGTTACTGAAAAAAATAACGCAGTTACTAACGCCAATTACTTATAAAGCCGTTATTCCCTTCACTGGTTCCAGACAGGCTAACTATTGCGGCAACAGTATATTACCCATAGGAGTTATGGGAGTGCTTTGTTCTAGACAAAATAACTATTGCACGATAAGTTCATTTACTGGACATTTTATGTGAATGCTTTGTTAAAGAAGAATGTCTTAAGTTTGGACTTAAATTGATCGGCTGTGTCTGATACTCGAACATTATTTGGTAAATCATTCCAGAGCTTAGGGGCCAAGTAGGAAAAGGATCTACCACCTTTAGACACTTTTGATATTCTAGGGATAATTAAGTAACCAGAATTTTGTGATCGCAGTTTACGTGGTGGATTGTATTCTGATAGTAGTTCTTTAATATACGAGGGCGCTAGGCCATTTAAGGCTTTGAAGGTGATTAGTAATATTTTAAATTGTATGCAATATTTAACTGGTAGCCAGTGTAGAGATGCCAGAAGCCAGAATTGGACTGATGTGGTCATACTTTTTAGATCGAGTAAGTACTCTTGCGGCGGCGTTTTGAACCAGCTGTAGCTTGTTTACCTGATTTGCATGGCATCCCCGAGTAACGAGTTACAATAGTCTATTCTAGAGGTCATAAAAGCATGGATAAGCTTTTCTGCATCTGATGCAGACAGCATATGGCGTATTTTTGAAATATTTCTAAGATGGAAGAATGCTGTGCGGCAGACGTTGGAGATATGACTATCGAAAGATAGATTGCTGTCAAACATTACACCTAAATTCTTAACCGTGGAAGATGGCACCACCGTACAGCCATCTATGGGCAACGTGTAATCTGACATATTATGTTTGGAGCGATTTGGTTCAATAATAAGTATCTCAATCTAATTGGAGTTTAGCATAAGAAAGTTATGTGCCATCCAGTCCCTAATATCACTAATGCAGTCTGTTAGCTTAACAAACTGGTTTGTTTCGCTAGGATGTGACGAGATGTAAAGCTGGGTATCATCCGCATAGCAGTGAAAACGTATGTTATGTTTCCTGATAATGTCTCCTAGAGGTAACATATATAACGAGAATAGGATAGGGCCTAAAACTGATCCCTGCGGTACGCCGTATTTAACCAGGGAGTGATATGACTCTTCCTCATTTACATAAACAAAGTGATATCGATTGGTAAGATATGATCTAAACCAGGCTAACGCCTGACCACTGATGCCAACATAGTTTTCTAGTCTACTGAGTAAGATTCTGTGATCTATTGTGTCAAAGGCTGCACTAAGGTCTAGTAATATAAGTATTGAGATTTCACCACGATCAGATGTTAATAGGAGGTCATTTGTAACTCTAAGCAGCGCTGTCTCTGTGCCATGGCGGTGCCTGAATCCTGATTGGAACTTTTCATATGTATTATTATTCGCTATGAATGTGCGTAGCTGGCTTGCCACTACTTTTTCTAATATTTTAGAAAGAAAATGTAGATTTGAGATTGGTCTAAAGTTATTAAGATCTTCCTGGTCAAGGTTTGTTTTTTTAATGAGCGGTCTAATAACTGCTAGTTTGAAAGCTGTTGGAAGGTATCCTAATTCTAGAGATGAGTTAAAGATATTTAGTACTGTGTCTGACACTGCATGAAATACCTCTTTTAGTAATTTTGTGGGAACGGGGTCTAATATACAGGACGATGATTTGGATGACGTTACTAATTTAGAGAGCTCGTCTATTGTAGTAGCTTTAAATGACTCAAGATGTTCGTAAGGTAAGTTAATTTGTGGTAGTTTGGTTTTTTTGACCCGGAAGGGTTTTTGACCGCAACAGCGCAAGATGATGGACATTGTAATCTTCCCTCGCTGTATATATTCTGGGTATGAAATTATATGTGTTGGTGTCATGTGGAGCAATTAATATTTCTTGTGGAATGCAACAGAAGAAAGTGTTTTTAAATGAAGGCAGCTCAAACATTCATTTTAGTCTAGGACTAGGATAAGCCCTGTCTGGGAAACCACCCCATTGAGCAACAGACATGTAGGCTTTAAAAAAGATTTAATCTCATTCTAAAAGTATCACTTTATAATGCTACAAGGATTGTGAATGTCTGTACAAATAAAAGTGGTTTATACCACGGGGCTGTTGAATGCTTTATTCTGATTGGTTGAGAAATGTTCCATAGGTGTTGATTATTTTTTAATAACCGCACACCTAACCTTAAAAATTGGCACCAGAGCAATATTTTTGGTAACAATTTTGCAGAAAAATCGACTCCGGTCCTTTAAATTATTAAAAAATAATGCATTATTTTCCTATAATTCAACGGCCCGTCGTCAATTATTCCTTACTTATTTGACTCCGCTCTACAAAATAGTGGATTACTCACTGCATGGCATTTATTTTTTTGTCTTTTATCACTAGTTATGTTTGGCTTTATTCTATTAAGATATTAACAAAATTATAAAAAATTTAGATGCGTACGTTTCCAAAACTTCATTTATTTGATGTGCAATTACTCAGCATTAATAACAGCACTGACAGCTGTCTTCTGTCTCTGTGTAAAGATAGAAAAAGATACAGAATCTCAATTTATCCTTGTTTGTGTAAATAAGAGTGACAAGAGAATTTAATTGTATCGTGTTTCTTTCAGATGTAAAGAGTGAGTCATATTTGGATATAGACATAACGTCTTCAACATCAGAAGATCGACTGACAGCACAAACTCTTTCCTGCATCACCTGTGGAAAGACATTCAGCTTACAGAGACATTTAGAGACACATGAGAGAAAACACACAGAACAGAACCTCAGTTTAACTACCTTACAAGAGAAGAAACTTTATCATTCAAAAGAGCACGAAGAGAAGAAGAAGTTTCACTGTGAGCAGTGTGGGAAGATTTTTGACTTCTTATCTCAGTTAAAAGTTCACATGAGGACACACAGTGGTGAAAAGTCTTTCTGCTGCACTGAATGTGGAAATTACTTCAGCTCCAAACAAAGTCTTAATGCTCATCAGAGAATTCACACAGGAGAAAAGCCATATGAGTGTCCTTGCTGTAAGATGAGATTCAGACAAAATACCAGTCTGTGGAGACACGTGCGTTTACACACCAATGAGAGACCGTATCAGTGCAGTAAATGTGACAAAACCTTTAGGGATTCAGTTTCTTTAAAATCACACCAGAATATTCATTCTGAAGAGAAACGCTATCGATGTTCACACTGTGATAAACGTTTCCGTTATAAATCTCGTCTTTCTCGCCATGAGAAAATTCACACTGGAGAGAAACCTCATCACTGTAGTATCTGTGGGAAGAGTTTTAATCGACATAACAATTTACTTAAGCACCAGAGAATTCATACTGGAGAAAAACCTTACAAATGCTCTCAGTGTGAGAAGACGTTTACCGAGTCAGGTGCCTTAACAATCCATGAGAGAATTCACACTGGAGAGAAACCTTACGCCTGTTCGATCTGTGGAAAGAGATTCACTTATCTATCTAATGTCAGAGCCCATGAGACAATTCACATTGGAGAGAAACCTCATCACTGTAGTGTTTGTGGGAAGAGTTTTGGACGGCATGAAAATTTAGTAAGACACCAGAGAACTCATACAGGTGAAAAACCTTACAAATGCTCTCAGTGTGACAAGACATTTAATCAGTCAAGTAACTTAAAAATCCATGAGAGAATTCACAATGGAGAGAAACCTTACAAATGCCCTCAGTGTGACAAGACATTTAATCAGTCAAGTAACTTAAAAATCCATGAGAGAATTCACAATGGAGAGAAACCTCATCACTGTAGTGTCTGTGGGAAGAGTTTTGGGCGGCGTGATCATTTCTTAATGCACCAGAAAACTCATACAGATGAAAAGCCTTACAAATGCTCTCATTGTGAGAAGACGTTTGCTCAGTCAGGTGACTTAAATGCTCATGAGAGACTTCACACTGGAGAGAAACCTTACATCTGCTAGATCTGTGGAGAGAGATTCAATCATTCTCAAGTCTTCAGTATCATCAGAAGAAACACAAGAACAAACTACACTGAAATCATCATAGTGCCTTAAACTCTTTACACACTGACCACATATTAATCTACATTGACCTTGCAGTGTGAATTTTTTTTTTGACCACTGTATCGAATTTCCCCTTTCTCATCCTGGTCGATCAATGAGATCTAAGCATTACGTCATGTTCTCAGAGCCGTTCTAACTGAAAAGAATGAGACGGTGGCCTACAGCACACAAAACTCTATTAACAGCTCATGTAAACACACCACACTGTAAAAAAAAATGCAGCATGAAGTTTAAACAACTTATTTATGCAAGTCAAATTCAACCTACTTTAAGTTTTGACGTGTGTTAAGTTGACATGACTTTAAAAACAAGTTGAAATTGTTTAACTTGATTTGTTAAGTTAAAGGAACACAAAATATTTGTTGACATGATATTATTTTTATACCGCATTGAAACGTTTGTATTGAGTTAATTTAGCGTTTTCACAATTTACATGAACCTAAAATAAAGGAAATTATTATTATTATTATCATCTCATCCTTGCTGCTGTATTAAATCCAATGTAAGTCGCTAAAGCATCTGCCCAATACGTAAATTGAATAAAAAGACTAAATGTTTAATTTTCTGGATCTGAGAAACATAAGTGTTTTATTTAATTTATTACTACATTATTTTATTCATCATTAATACAATTTTAATTTTTATGTATTTGATCAATTTATTCTATCTAGTTACTCTATTCAACATTATTTTTCTTAATATTGTTTAAACCTTATTTTTGGCGCTCTATAGTGTTTATTGTGATTTATTTTCGTCTCCATCTGAAGGTTTTTGATCTGATTTCATGTCTTCCTTTGTCTTTAGAGTGTTAAAAGCTGTCTGTGCTTACATATACGATCTGTAAATTTGCAAATATACACGTTTCAAACCCGAAGAGATCTTTTTAAAAGTGAAGCCTCTTTCAAACGCACCCCTGCAGTTAGACGTCATACTGCAGGGAACATTTGCATAACACCTACCTTATGTACCGTATACGCAAGGAAAGAAGATTTAACTTTCATTCACACTATAGTATTTGTTGCTGCCCCATGTCACGAAGACGCTGGGTTTTTTGTGGTGTTCCAATAGAAGAAACAATAGGAAATCAACAGTTGTTTTATTTAAAACGCTGTTCTAGAACAGGGGGTTATTCCAGAAAGCTGGTTATGTGACATACCTGGGAATGTTCGAAATTTGAAATGTCTTTATGTATTCCCTGTGTGCGCGCATTAACTCTTGCTTACCAGTATAAAATTACTGTTGATTCAAATGCAAGTTTTAAGCAATGTACATTAGCGGTGCTTGTTTGTCATTTCTATATTCACAATTGCAGACATAGTTTAATGTTTTGGTATACTTACCTTACCAATCTGTTACATTAAGTGGTTCTCGCAAATTTGATTGATCAGCTTGGTCATCTGCATTTCCTGGATCAGACTTCGCTGCTGCCGTCACCATGTAATTCACGGGACTTACTAATCTTTGGTTAATATTATTAGTTGATATAACAGGAAGAAAAACACATTTCACATAAAAATTGTCATTTTGGGTCATCGAAAGAAGGAAGTGCTATATCTTTGTCAAAGGTATAAGACTACAAACACTCGCCCGTTTCTCAATACCATCTACGCTAAGTTCAGACTTGTGTCCTTCGTAGTTCTTACTATTAATTATTCATATGAATAATAAAGATAAATAAACTGATGAGACAAAAAAATTATATATCCAAAGGCAATATTTTATGTTTGACCATCAGACACCGGAGGGCAGAGCAGCATCTCTGAGACAGAGGCAAATTTCAGAAGGACTTGCCGAGATGAGGCTGCCCTCGTCGGTTTATATACACCGCTGACCATCCGCTAATTCCCCAGAACTCACATATCCAAAAGGAAATTTTTATATATGTGATATCTTTACTAACTGACCACATATTTTAAGTTTATTCATCTATATTCTCGACTAAAAAGCTCTTATAACCATATTTTATGACATAGAAAGAAAGAATACTATTTTGAATGTTTTGCAAGCTTTAAGCTTCATTGACGTTGACGTGAAATGCATTCTGGGAAACTTGGCTGTCAGAAGTCCGCACAAGTTAACTTTAGCATCAGTTAAAAGGATAATAACAACAGACTTTATATGAAGATCTGTTGTATAGGACTTGATGTTGATATCCCTTAATGCATGCTTGAGGCACACTACTCCTCAGCCGTTTCATACTCCTTTCTCGTAACTCAGTGCATAAGCCATTGACATGACCTAACCTCAGTCTCTTAACACCAAAATCTCAACACAACACAACCATACACACCAACCCTTTTGACCCACTGTCGTCGTTAATGCAGGTTAGGTGGTAACTATCTACCGCAATTACCCAACAACACTGATCTATTGTATAGGACTTGATGAAGATATCCCTTAATACTTACCTTAGGAATTGTTGAGACTCTGTGGGATGGTCAATTGAGTGATGGCACCCTTTGGGTTGTCAAGTGGGCGCCCTCCTTCCTGGGTGTTTCGCTGATAGGCCCACGACACCTCCAGAGGGTTCAGCAGTGCATCCCAGGATCCCAGGTTCACTCCCTAGGTGCCATCAACTCACTTGAAGACCCAGGCGGAGTCTTTTCTTTTCACCCATAGCCACTGGCCTTCCTTTTCCGCAGCAGCAGAGAGGTCTTTGACTGCCTGCCGGTGGGCCTTTCCCTCCACTTCCAGCTTCCTGAGTAGCCTGGATGTTGAGGTGGCTACGAACCCTCGGCAACTAGGGCCTCAATCTCCCACAGCTCTTTCCAGGAGATCTTTCTCTTCTCCACTCCTTCCCATGTCATCCACTGCCCTTGCTTTGCCTGTGCCACAGTTTGGGCGCACCTTCTTGCTTCCTCCTCCCGACATACCTCCTGGACCACCATCTTGCGTCTCTGAGATGGAGAGGCCTTGCTTCACACTGGTGTACTGGCCCCAAGTCCAAGACCACTGCTCCCCTCCTGCACTCGGCCCATGATGTCCTTGTGGCTGAGTGCTGCCTTTGCCTGCTCAGTTGCAGCCAACGCGGTCCACTTCCTTCTGGTGGCCAAGATGGGGGCAGCTTGGGCTACAAATGGATCGCTCAAATACAGTAGCATCGTCTCCAGTCTGACTTTGGTACACTTGTACTCCTCTACCAGACCAGTAATGGGCAGGTGAAGCACCCCTTGGCCATAAAGTCCAATACTGCTGAGGCACCTGGAAAGGCCAAGCCACTTCCTTACATATGAGCTGACCAATCTCTCCAACTTTTACACCTTTGACAGCAGGACTTCATAGAGGGTTAGTGGCCAAAGGAGACTTGGAAGTAGTCCATACTGCATGCACCAGAGCTTCAGCTTGCCCGAAAGCAGGGTTCTGTCGATGTTCACCAGGCCACTGGCTACCTCCTTCCTAAGCTGCTCTACTTGCTCTTTGTCTTTAAGGGAGGCATCATATCAACGACCTGGGTTATTCACTGGCTTCTCTGAGACAGTTGGGATGGGTTCCTCGCCAATGTGGAAGTGATGGTCTGACAGCTTCCCCTTGATGATGGAGATACTTGTGGACTTGCTCGGCTTGATCTTCATGCAAGCCAGCTCAATGTTTTCCTGGAGCTTACTTAATAGCGTACAGTGCAAACCTTGGTTGTGGTAAGAGTTGTGAGGTCATCCATGTAGACTCTGACTGGTGGCAGCCTCAGTCCAGGTCTTATTCGCTGTCTGCCAACTGTCCATCTAGAGGCCCGAATGATGACCTCCATTGCCAGGGTGAAGATCAGTGGGGAGATGGTGCAGCTGGCCATGATTTCCACTTCCAGGTGTTGCCAAGCTGTTGTGTACTCTGCTGTTGTCACACAGAGTTGGACGTCCTTGAAATAGGCCTTGACGAGGGTTGTAAGAGTTGCGGGGTCTCTAAAGTACTCAAAGGCGGTCCACAGGAGGTTGTGAGGGACTGAGCCAAAGGCATTCCAGGAACACCACGTGAAGATCTTTTCCATCCTTTTTGGTGACCTGGATCTGATGCCAGATGACACTATCATGTTCTACACAACCAGAGAAGCCTGAGATGTCTGCTTTCTGGATTGATGTGTCAATCAAGTTGTGTTCTTTCCTGCCAGCCTGTGGGCGACCATGATGAAGAAAAATTTTCCCTCCACGTTTATAATAATAAGAATAGCTTAGACTTATATAGCGCCATTCATAGTACCCAAGGTCGCTTAACAAATTGGGAGGGGGGAGTTAGGGGACAAAGGAGGTAGTGCAAAGAAATGTTTTGAGGTGCTTTTTGAACATTAGCAGGGACGGGGCAGAGTGCACATGAGGTGGTAGACTGTTCCAGAGTCTGGGAGCATTGGCAGAGAAAGCCCTGTCCCCAAAGGTCCGCAGTCTGGTGCGTGGAGTAGCCAGCAGGTCCTTGTCAGAGGACCGCAGGTCTCGTGACTGAGTGTAGGGATGAAGTAGATCTGTGAGGTATTGTGGAGAGAGTCCATGGAGAGATTAAGTTAGCTGAAGGATCTTGTAGGTGATTCGTGACTTAACTGGCAACCAATGGAGCTGTTTGAGGATGGGTGTGATATGCTGCCATGGCTTTGTGTGGGTTAAAACCCTGGCAGCTGAGTTCTGGACATATTGAAGTCTGCTAAGGGCCTTGGTGGACAGTCCAGAGAGGACACCATTACAGTAGTCCAGGCGGGAGGTGATGAAGGCATGGATGAGTGTCTCAGTTACTGAGTGTGTGAGTGAAGACCGGAGTCGTGAGATGTTTTTGAGGTGGTAAAAGGCGGACTTAGTAACATTGTTGATGTGAGCCCGAAAAGAGAGGGTGGAGTCCAGGAAAACACCCAGATTACGCACCTCAGGAGATGTGGAAATAGAGCAGCCATCAACAACCAGGGCCAGGTCTCCAATTTTCCTGAGCAGGGGTGGAGGGGCCACCACCATGAACTCTGTCTTATTACTGTTGAGTTTGAGTAGGTTGGTGGTCATCCATAATTTGAGTTCCTGCAGGCAGTTGACAAGTTGTGTGGGTGGAAGCTGGGAAGAGGGGTTTGTGCTGATATACAACTGGGTGTCATCAGCGTAACAGTGGAAGTTGAGTCCATGTTTACGGATAATATGACCCAGGGGTAAGATGTAAATGGTGAAGAGCAGAGGACCAAGCACTGATCCCTGAGGCACGCCATGATTGACGGGTGCTGGATCAGAGTTGGAGCCATTTAAAGTAATGAATTGGTTCCGGCCAGTGAGGTAGGACTGGAACCAACACAGTGCTGTGCCACTGAAGCCGATGAGATAAGAGAGACGGCGAAGGAGGATGGCATGGGAAACTGTATCAAAAGCCGCAGACAGATCAAGGAGGATAAGAATGGTAATAAGGCCATTGTCAGCAGCGAGCAGGAGGTCATTAGTGATTTTAATGAGGGCAGTCTCAGTGCTATGGTGGGTTCTAAAGCCAGATTGAAGAGGTTCAAAGAGCTCATGTTGAGACATGTGATGTTGAAGTTGGGCAGCCACTGCTCTTTCCAGGATTTTACTGAGGAAAGGAAGGTTGCAGATTGGTCGATAGTTATTGAGGTCATCAGGGTCTGAGCCAGGTTTTTTAAGAGTGGGGATGACTGCTGCTATTTTAAAGCTGGATGGTACCACACCAGAGGCAAGAGATGTATTAATGATGTTTTCCATTGGATGGCAGAGGATGGGAAGGCAGACCTTAACCAGAGTGGTGGGTATTGGGTCAAGACAATTGGTCGAAGTCTTAGCTGAGGTAACCAGATCTTTTACTTGGTCGGCATCCAGTGGAGAGAAAACAGACAGGCTGGACTGAGGCAAGCAGGCAGTTGAGTGGTAAGAATCAATGGGGTAAGGGGAGAGCTGAGTAGACTGAAGCTTGCAGTGGATGGTGTCCACTTTCTGCTGGAAAAAATCCAGGAACTTGGAGCAGAGGTCAGCTGCATCTGAGGGTTTAGCGGCATCAGGAGGGTGAAGAAGACGGTTGATGGTAGAGAAGAGCAGTTTGGGGTGATTTTGTTGGTTACTGATTAATGTGGAGTAATAACTTGTTTTTGCCTGAAAAAAGGGCAGCTTTGTAGTTGTTGACATGTTCCTTTAATGCTTCACGATGGACAACGAGGCCAGATCTTCTGTATCGTCTCTCGAGCCTACGTCCAATGGTCTTCATCCTGCGGAGCTCAGGGGTGAACCAAGGGGCAGGACGAGAGACAGACACATAACGTGTTGTAAGAGGAGCTACAGAGTCCAGGCTTAGTGAAAGGGCATGGTTGTAGTGTTCCACCATGTCATCGACTGAATAACAGGGGTGGTGGGAGGCAAGATGGGTCCCTAAGGAGGCAGATAGCGTAGAAATACACACCCCTTTAATGTTCCTGAAAGTGATGGGTTGTTTTGTGCACTGTTTTGGGAGAGGTACAGGGATCAATAATAGAATGGCATGGTGGTCAGAGACAGCCAGGTCAGTGCACTGCAGGTGGGAAGGTTTAGAAGGCTGATCTGTCAGAACTGCCCAATCTCTGCCAAGTCCTTTTCCTTGGGGATAAGGATTCCTCCGGCTCTCCGCCAAGATGTTGGTTTCTCCTTCTTTTGCCACACAACTCTCATCAGTTTCCAGAGCAATCGCAGGACAGCTGGATTTTCTTAATTTTGTAAATTAACAAGTAGGCTGTGATTAATCTGAACATATATTTAAAGGGATACTTCACCGATTTAGCATTCAGCTTTGTATCTGTAGAAACCCGGCAGTATTACTGAATGACCATGTTTCCCTCCCTCATTTCCCCCTGAGAGGAGAGATATCTGCATTTTGGTTCTGCAAAAAAGTCCTCCGATGATGTAATATGACGATTTTTGCATCATCGGAGGACTTTTTTGCAGAACCAAAATGCAGATATCTCTCCTCTCAGGGGGAAATGATGGAGGGAAACATGGTCATTCAGTAATACTGCCGGGTTTCTACAGATACAAAGCTGAATGCTAAATCGGTGAAGTATCCCTTTAAGTACAGCTTTTTGACATTTAAGTATTTAAGTTTTTATTTAACTTTTGGGCACAAGCTCTTCAATGACTTTGCACTAAAGTTCGGCTTTCCAAGCAGATTGCATCACGAAATCGGCAAAGAGTTTGAAATCAGACTGATGGCCATCTTAAAGAAACTCTCTGGCATCCAGGGCTCCCACACAACACCATACCACCCCCAGGGTAATGGGCAGGTGGAGGGGTTTAACCGCACCCTGTTGTCAATGCTGATTACCCTGGAGGACAAGGAGAACGAAGACTGTAAAGAATCTCTGGCTAAAGTTGTCCAAACTGCCTTGAAGGGAGCCGCTCTGGGAAAAGCTTTCTATGATAGGAAGATACAGGGAAGAGACCTTCACCCAGGCAACAGAGTTCTCCTCAGTAACCTCACCCCCAGAAAGGGGCGGGGAACGATCCAATCTTACTGGGAAGACCAGGTTTATAAGGTGAAAGAGAGAAAAGCTGATGGCAGCCCTGTGTATGAGATCAGTCCAGAAAATGGTAGAGGAAGAGACAGTTGTGCACAGAAATCTTTTGCTGCCCTGTGACTCCCTACATCTTGAACAGCCACCAGCCGAAACTCTTCAGTCACAGAAAGACTTCCTGAGCTCCCCAAAAGAAAGAGACAGACCGCGATGTCAGCAACAACAGCTACCAGAAAAAGTAATACGTTCAGTGATGAATACAGTGGCACTTACCGGGGACATCTTAGATAAAACAGGAAGGAGTAGCAGAAACAGACTTTGTTGAATCCAATGGCAGAGCCATTAAAATTGTGGTTTAAACATGTAACAACAATTACACTGTGATTTAAAAATATATTTATATAACTGAATACATGAAAAATAATACATTTAGTTAACAATGCTGGAGTAAAATGCATACAAAGTGTAGTTGCCATGGCTATGACTATGGGATTTATGTATTACTCACCTGTATTCATGTGTTGCATTGAGAATAGACTTCGCTTCCTTCTTAAAAGTGTAACAGTTACACAAATATTTGTAACACTAAGAGGTGGTTTCCCATGTTGGGGTGGTTTCCCGGACAAGGATTATCGTAAACCAGCGCCCTGCTGAAAAAACCAGCATCAAACCAGCATGGACCAGCATGGGAATTATGCTGGTCTATACTGGTTTAGCTGGTGGTCACAGCATACCAGCACCAAAACACAACATATGCTGGTATGACCAGCATGGGATGCTGGTGCTAATGCTGGTTTAGCTGGTGCTAATGCTGGTTTGGTGCTGGTTTAGCTGGTGCTAATGCTGGTGCTGATGCTGGTTTAGCTGGTGTTCACTAGAAAACCAGCACCAAAACACAACATATGCTGGTCTTGCTGGTATGCTGTTTTTTTCAGCAGGGAGCTAGGACTAGGCCTTTGTTTAATTAGGAAATATAACTAGTTTTAACACACATGCCTTCCTAAAAACATTACTTGTGTGTGCATTTTGAGGCAGAACAAAAGAAACCAATGTATTTTTAGATATGTCGGTGCAAGATTTTAACAGTTTGAACCAGGGCTTAAAAACGAAAAAAATTATCAATCGTTTCACTCCGAGCAGAATCGATATTTTAACGTTTCCGTTTTTGCGTTCCTCATTGAACATTTACGTTCCGAAAACGGTTTACTTAGAAAAAATACCGGTTAATAACGTTATTTTAATTCAGGCTATACTTTAACAAATGCATGCATACAGACTAATTTTCACACAAAAATAATAACATAACACATGATATAACTAAACTTCAACATTTCATTAATTGTTAAAACCACAAAAGAAATACCTGCATTCATTTTAAGTATAAACAGCTGAAAAAATGACCCGTTTTCAACCATGTCTTTTTCTGGTTGAAACCGCAGTATACTCTGCTGGATGTTTATGTTAAATGTGCCTCTGTAAGTTACCTCAGTGATTCCCGGCTACTGTACTTCTCCCCCACATCCTTCAATATTGCAGACAGACTTGTTAAGACAGCTTGTCGTAAGAAAAATAATAACGAAAAGGAATTTCTTGGCGACCCATCTAAAAAGTTATTGACAGTGGTATAAGTCCCCTGGCTTTTTTGAGTTACAGTTTGCATCTTCATATTTCCAAGCAAGTTTTAACTTAAACATACCTCTGAACATTTGATGGGTAGCTTTGTGGTTATTTAAGACAAATGCTATCGGGCCGGAGACTCAATGACTGCTGCGCGGGCATTTTACTCACGCTATGTGTCAAAGTCACTCACGCTTGATGCGTCAAAGTCACATGTTGTACTGTTCAAATCATGATTGGTCACTGATAAGTACAATATTAAAGAAAACGATAAAATAACGTTATTAACCGGTTAATGGTAATTTTAAATAAACGTTTCTGTTCAGAACGATTAAAATTGATTTTGTTTTCGTTTTTGTTTTTGTTCCTGTTAAAATTTCGTTCGTTTCCGGTTTTCGTTTTCGTTCCTTGAACCGGTTCAGAGCCCTGGTTTGAACAGCTGTTATATTTATTTAAGTCTAGGACTAGTCTAATCCCTGTCTGGGAAACCACCCCATAGGGTTTAAAATAATCCAGGACTAGGCCTTAGTTTTATCAGGACATTTAAGTAGTTTTTACAAACATACCTTACAAAAATACTGGTGTGCATCATGGCAATGATATGGTGTTGTGATCAGGGTTCTAAATTAACACCCGCCAAATGCGGGGTAAAATTCATTTTGGCGGGTGTTAATAAAAACTGGCTAGCCAGATTGGCCGGTGATACATGAGGCATTGCATGCATGATACATAATGCTCTGTTCTCTGACATTTATCCCTCTGGCAGTACTTCCTACATTTCCCATGAACACTGTGCCTTAATGCTACTAATGATGTTTCATACACTCATTGGCTGCATGCAGTTTGCTAGTGCGAGAAACCATGGAAACGAATGGAGCACGTCCACCAAAATACAAGCAAGGCGGCACGCACGTGCCCCAGTCTAAATCTTTTGTGCCCCGGTGTAAATCTCAAGTTAAAATTTTAGCAGTAAATTAGTGTATTCCTTTACAAAGATAATAGCGGCAAAAACGGATCTATATGCAATGTGGTTACCCAAACGCTTGTAAATGCGAAGCAGCAGGCGCACTGACGCATACACGCACAAATCTATGTCTGCGCGTCTTTGCGTTCATCCACGCACAACCGCATTCAAAAGTCCATGTGACCCCATGCGATTGAGTTTATGAAAACATGCTAAAACTAAAGTAAGTTTTTAAATTATAATGTTAAAGGTATGGTTCACCCAAAAATGAAAATTCTGTCATCATTTTACTCACTCTCAAGTTGTTACAAACCTGTATGAATTTCTTTGTTCTGATGAACACAAAGAAAGATATTTTGAGAAATGTTTGTAATCAAACCGTCTGTGGACCCCATTTACTTCCATAGTATTATTTTTTCCTACTACGGAAGTAAATGGGGTCCATGAACAGTTTGGATACAAACATTTCTCAAAATATCTTTCTTTGTGTTCATCAGAACAAAGAAATTTATGCGGGTTTGTAACAACATGAGAGTGAGTAAATGATGACAGAATTTTCATTTTTGGGTGAACCATACCTTTAATCTTATTTTGACTCAATCACTATTGGCTCCTGTAGATGGACATCAGAAATGTTTTGTGCAAAGCAGGAAAAGGTAAGCAGAAAGGAGAGATGATGAGTTTAAGGGAGGTAAGACAAATTACATCCTCACCCTGTCAGGTCTCAAACATTAGAGGAAAAATCTCAGGAAAATCTCTTGTCAAAATAGGATTGTATTGTTGCTGAGAAAATCAACACATCTATGTGTTATACTGTTCTGTATTTTCAGATATAAAAGTTAGCAGTAACTATGACTGAGATTATTTTAGTATAGTATAGTTTCTTAAAATATTATAACAATATTCTTTTAAAAATAAGTAATATTCATTGCTATCATTGTATAATGTTAAAAATATGCATGTACGGGAAAGAAAAAACGAAACGAACAATTTTGTGGTGGGAACAAATAGTTTTAAAGTTGAGGCAGTAAAGGACGAGAGTACCCAAAGTCATTACAGAGCCTAATGTTAATTAAAACTGCCTAGACAGGTCTTATTGAAGAGAGTCTTGCTGGGAGAAGCCTCACTTTATGTGTGTTTTTCATACCAACAATGTTAATAAAATTATCAAATGCATTCAGTGGCACTCATAATTTCTCATTTTCACCGAAAAAAAATTGGCTAGTGGAAAAGCTGATTGGCTGGTAACTTGGCTGGTGATCAAAAAAGTTAATTTAGAACCCTGGTTGTGATGCTGCAGCATCATGCATGGTAGGGTCAGGATTGGGAATGAATGAAAAAATAATGAATAATGAATAATAATGAATGAATAATGAACTTGCACTGACATATCTTCAAATACATATCTTCAAAGCTCCAGAAGGTTTATGTTGAGTAAGAGAACAGAGATATTGAGGCAACTGTCACAAAATAGATTTATAAACAAAAAGGTACCAGTGCTTACGTCTGTGCATAGATAATGACAACCATCTGACTCTGTGATACAAATCACAATGGTGTGTGCTGTAGTTGCAGTTTAATATAAACCTAAGCGCACCATGATATAAAATATCCAAAGAATTAAAAAGTTTGGTATTTGCTGATTTATACAAAATATCTCCGTAATCAAGGACAGGCATAAAAGTTGCAGAAACGAATTTTCTTTTTGCTTCAAAAGAGAAGCATGATTTATTTCTAAAATAAAACCCTAATTTTATTTTTAATTTAGTCCTTACTTGATCAATGTGAGATTTAAAAGACAGTGAATCATCCAACATAAAACCAAGGTTTGGAGGCCCTAGGCAAAATTTATGTTGGAGGCCCCTCACACCCCTCTAATTTTCAGAATAATCTGAGAAAGTGTTTTTTTTCTACCCTGTAAGAAATCATTTTAGCACTACAGTGATTAAACATGTTTTCCCCATTACTTTTCTGTTTCTTCAAGTTAACAAATTGATTAAATTTATGTTAAAATTTAATTAGAAATTATGCAAAACCACATGTGTTAAAATTTTTTAGGCAGGTCAAACTTTTATTGTTTTTAATATAAGCTGTGTATAGAGGAATTCCCCTCTTACTGAACCAATATACAGTATAAAGTTATCTATTAGACTATGGATATATTCATATGTATTTCAATACCTTTTTATACCTTAAATATCCATACAAATCAGCTGCCACTGAAAGTTAAACTACTAAGCAGAAGAATTAAATTGTGTTTTTCTTTTCAATAAATATGCATCATGTTTTCATGATTTAAAAACTAAGAATTCACACCTGCCTTGTTTGGTTCGATTGAATCGAACTCAAGTTCGTTTCCCCCGTTGGTGCGGACCTTTTGGGCAGGTGTGAATACAGCAATCGAACTTTGGTGCGGACCAAACAACCGCACCGAGACCCAGCTGAAGAGGTGGTCTCGGCCCGGTTCCAAACGAACTCTGGTACGGTTCGTTTAAGGTGTGAACATGTACCGACCTCGATTCGCACCAAATGTATTATATTATTGTTATTCTGCTAGTGGGAGACGCGCTAACAAGCAATTTATGTCGTGTATATATACACTGTAGGGCAATGATTTTAAATACTTTTATTGTAATAGCAGAATATTATGCATACAAACAGACCATCTAAATCAGCATAACTTTTCCGCGATTGCGGAAAAAAACGCAAAAATCAAAAGAAATGTCTTGCCAACCTGCATTATATGTTATTTCATGGCAAAATAATTGCAAAAACTAAAAATGTCTTATTATATTTTTTATAAAATTATCTAATATTCTTTGATACGGAGTTAGACAACTTGGTAAACATTTCTGCTTTTATTTTTCTTTAATCTCTCTCCAGCTGTCTCACATAAATGCCAAAAACTGGTTGAAGCAATAATGCATTTCAATTTACTGTTTTTTAGTCCTTATATTAAGGAACTTGTTGTTGGGAACTTGGGACACAAAAAAAGGCATCTGTCCACTATCATGTAATCTCTGCGTTAGAAAACATGTGCACATTCTGTCAGCGCGTGAGGACTGATCTTTTTCTTTTTAGGAAAAGGAAAAAGGAATGGTCCGGTCACATACATGCATAATAATAACACACAAAGTAACACATATTATAGGGAAAAAATGTAGCTTTGGACTTGTGGCTATTGTGCTTTACTGTAGGTAAGTCATTTTCAAACGTTTAAAAAAGCGACTGTAAAAAAACTTCTTATTTAATATTATACAAGCATTTGTATCCTAATTAGAGAGAAAAAAAATCTGGAAATTACTGCCACAAAATTACCGCCATTTTGATCGCAAAAATAAATCGTGGAATCCTGGAGGGACTGAAATAGTTGTGTTTGAACAATTATTTTATTTATGAACCCTGGGTGTTAACATAAAATAAACACATTACGTGGCTATAGACCACTGTCTGAATAGCTATTTGTATGAATAATGAAAGCCACGTATACAGCGCATCTCTCTCTCTATCTGTGCGGCGCAAAAGCCTGATAACTTCATACCTGATCCGTCTTCTACCCAGCGCAACTTTCAGAACATGCTGTCTTTGCAAAATATTATATTATAATATCGTTTAGATGATATTGTATGTGCTCCTCAATATAGTGTCTGCATTTTGGTTTACCTGCTGATAACACCCAATCGGTAACAGAATATTGCATTACGAATTATACATGATTTTGCTCTTCCTGCTTTACCCCACCTGATAATTTCTGTCCAATGAATGAATGAAATTAATACACATGAGGTTTTGTTTTCACATTTTGGTTCACTTGCAAAAAGGGCAGTGTGAATGCGAACCGCACAGAAAAAACATTTTATTTGGTCTGGACCAAAGCAAGTGAACTAGCGGACTGACTTTCCTGGTGTGAATACACCCTAAAATAAAAGGTAGAGGACTTACAAGATATACAGACAGTTTACTTTAGGTAACGCCAGTTTGGTTTGCTGTTTGACTTTAAATACAAACTTTTTTAACTTGATATTTTGATACTTAGCTCCCATGCGATCATATCGTGCACGCACTCAAAGTGTCTAAACAGATTCAGCAGCGTTGTCCCGAAACGACTTTGATACACACAACAAAGCTAAGTTTATTTTTAAAACACATTTTTTCAAAATATCTGCATCATGTACTGAACTGTCTTTGCATGCCGCTTTTGCGAAGCAGGAATCAAAGGAGGTGATAGCCACTTTCAGCGTCACACAAAGTCGATCAGCTGCCGAGATTTGAATGCTGTTCATCTAGGCTTCTTCAACTTCATGCGGCGCTGCAAGAACCGATAGTCGAACTTACTTTAAAACTTTATTTATTGCTGTCAGTAGTGATTGTCAGACTAGCGCACATGTATTTAGCAGTTATGAAGGCCCCCTCCAAGCTTGAGACCCTATAGGCATTTGCCTACTCTGCCTATAGGTAGCGCCGGCCCTGCCCTTAAGAGATGTTTGTCACTTGCTTTTTTGATCTTGAAAAGAACATTACTTTCGTTTTAGTCTCATTCAAAGTCAGGTTTAAATCTTAAAGCCTTTGCTGCACATCGTCCAGGGCCGGCGCTACCTATAGGCAGAGTAGGCAAATGCCTAGGGCCTGATTTCCTTTCTGGCTGGGAGGATGCTGGGGTTTGTCTACCCATCCAAAGAAATTAATGACATTAATGTCTGTGTTAATGCAGTCGATATGTCTAGATCAGGGCTATTCAAATCTTACCCTGGAGGGCCGGAGCACTACATGGTTTAGCTCCAACCCTAATCAAACTTAACCACCTGTGATTGTCTACTGATCATGAAGACCTTGATTAGCTTGCTCAGGTGTGTTTGATCAGGGTTGGAGCTAAACTATGCAGTGCTCTGGCCCTCCAAGATAAGATTTGAATAGCCCTGGTCTAGATGTTTCATAGTATCACACAGCAGACAAGGGATATTTTTAGTTCCTATACTAGATTAAACATTCAACAAATAATAAGAAGAAACGGGTGTAAATTTTCAATAATGTGTTTTATTTGTATCACATATTTTAAATTATCATTTATTATATAGAGTAATGAAATGTTTCCAAATCCTATTTCACTAGTTCGCCTGAGCATTCAGGTCTTAATGATTAATGGAAAAAAAACTTGGCTTGCTGTCCTTGAAGGGAGCTCTGTACCTGAGCTCTGAACCTTCATAGAGTGCGAACCTGAGGTTGGGGCTCGAGACCCAAGTTCAACCCCCTGCAACAGAATTGCACAGAGGAAGAAAGAGAGAGTGAAGGAGAAGATCCCCCATCCCCAGGAGGAGGGATGCCGGAAAAAATTGAGGCCTGAAGGCTGCCTTATATACACCCATGATGATGATGTTTGACAGACCTGAATGTTTAGGCCCCTCCCGAACCTACATTTAGAACTACATTTACCAAAAATGGTAAAACAGTGATAGTGTTATTATAATATAGATTTTTAAAAATACTGATTTTAGCACCTTTTTAAAAATAAAAAAGTTTACAAATTAAATTAAAGCTGCAATCAGCGATGAAAGGGCCCTCGCACGCATGTGCTCCGCCACCCAATGGCCTTTGGAAAAACAGTGAACAGTGGAGATATGAATTTTAGTGTGTAAATATATGTGGATATTCTAATTAGACTGGCAAAATATAATGTTGATTTTGTTCAATCTTGTAGAACAGTGAATCAGTGTTTTCTGCTGCCTCTAGGTGGCGCTATGACTGTATCTGCATTTTGCTATGTTGATGTGTTCAGGCCAGGACCCTTATTAACCGTGTGAAGTATGGGGCAGGTCGGACATTGTATGCCTGAATTACAACATCTTCCAGTTTCATGGTGAAACATCAAACTTTGCCAGGCCGCCACGGACACACCTTTCAACGAAAAGTCAAGATCTTTACAATTTATCATCGCAAAGTCCTTAAGATCTGTCTGACCAAATAAGATGATGATCTAATTAAATTTCTATGAGCAGTAAATCACAGTGTAAAACCTGACATTTCCTGTTGCCAGCAGGTGGCGCTCTAAAATATGCCATGTTAATGTGTTCAGGCCAGGAAATTTATCAAACATGTGAATGATGGGTCACATTTTACATTCACAAGTTAGAACAACATCCTGTTTCATGGCGAAGACGACAAAATTTGGCAGGCCACCACGTACCAGAGTATGTGAGCGGAGTGGAGTGGAAAGAATTTGCGCTCCGCGCTCAAAGCATTTCATAATTACTCCGCTCAAGCTCCGCTCTGGGTATACAAATTTCCGCTCCTCGCTCACTCCCCGCGCCGTCCTTCCTTAAGTATCGCTCCGTTTTCGCTCTACGGCAAATTTTTATTAAAAAAAAAAAAAAACAACAACGAATATGCAGTACTAAGAGAAGAACATCATATACTTTATTGGAATTTGAAACAGTAGCTAATATTAGCCGAAATTAGGCTATAATTTAGCTCACTTTAAACAAAGCAAAACAAAAAATGTGTTGAAATTAGATAAATTATTAAATGAAAAACCTCATATAAAATAAATAATCAAATGAAAAACATTACATTAAATCAAAGAAAGAAATCACAAACTGAAATATTAATTTAAACAAATAGCCAAACGAAAAAAATATAGGGCTACTGCCTTCACTTTATGCCAACTTTTATAGGCTATTAATTACAGAACTATTCTGAACAAAACAAATGCTGGCTGGTTGAACATATTTTTTATTTTATACGCAGTTATTAACTGAAGAACATCACATACTGAAATAGCTAATATTAGCCCAAATTAAGCTATCATTTAGCTCACTTTTAAACAAAGCAAAACAAAAAAATGTGTTGAAATTAAATAAATGATTAAATGAAAAACCTCATATAAAATAAATTATCAAACGAAAAACATTACATTAAATAAAAGAAAGAAATCACAAACTAAAATATTAATTTAGACAAATAGCCAAACGAAAAAATATAGATAGTCTACTGCCTTCACTTTAAGCCAACTTTTATATTAATACTAGAACTATTCTGAATCTGAACAAAACAAATGCTGGCTGGTTGAACACATTTTTTAGTAAAGCTTTATCTCCAATGCTGCATTCACTTTAGGAAAAACGAGCTTTTGCCGAGTCGCAGGTGCCAAGCACTTGCGCTGAATTTCTATCCGCTTTGCCCTGAGAGCAGTGTTTCCGCTATATACATTCAACCGTGGCGGCCCGCCATGCCTTAACATCCCCGCCACGCTTGCGGTTGTGGATAGAAGGGATACAGCAAACGAAATCTCGCCGGATGAGCACTGTTTAATCCTAATCCTTCACCCAAACCCAACTCTAAACACAACATTTCACAGGATTGTAGGATGTGTGTGTATCTCATGTAGCCAGAGCCGCTGTTTTCATCCTAAAAATCCTACCTCCAAATCTAATCCTAAACTTTTTGGCATTTTCTGTATCCCTTCTAGACAAAACCCGCGGCGGAAGCTCGCAAAATAAATAAAGCTATACCGAAATGTCTGCCCAGCAAGAAAGAAAAAAATTCCTTTCTGGATTCGCGTTGTTCACTCATTTATAAATAAATCTCCTTAAATATCATAATTTCCCCCATGGGTTTAGTTTCATGCACAAATAGATTTAAATCAACAGATGATAGGCTACGTCTCTGTTTTGAGAAATAATAATAAAATAAATAAGCCTACACGAAATATGTTACACTTAAATAGTTATCAGATTGACAAAACGAATAAAAAAGTATTTGAGTTTCTGTTCTTTTTGTGACGCGCTGTTAAACCAAAGCAGCAGAAAACACGTCATGTTTTTAATGATTTTAAATAAGCACAAGGTTTTCTCCTTATTGTGAGTTCACATAAATAAAAATACACAATTTACAGATTCGAATGTTATTTTACTTTTATCTTTATGACAATAAATTTAGGGTAATTTAAGTTGCAAGGTCATCACGCGTATGCTGTTCACAGGCGCATTTACACGGACGCAGCGCGGGGCTGCGAGAAATGACATGATTAATCTTTCGATTTAACATATTACGAGTTTTTTGGACATTCATTTGTAATCACTGTACTCATATTATCAATTTATCTGGCCATTAGTTATTCAGAATATAGGCTATAAGCGCAGCGCGCTGCTGACCGCTCAGCTGTCAGTCAATCTTCTGTGCTTTAGATCGACACTCACAAAGTTTCACATTAAATGATAAGATGTTTGTCCAAAAACAAAAGGCTAAATACTGAATACAACTCATAAAGGACTGCAAGACATTAGTCGAATCTGTTTGGAAGGAAACTTACATTATTCCCGTGGAAGAGACGGACGTTGGTAATAAAAACTGGAGGCAGACGGTGAGACTGTTTCATCTGTTTTCAGACGAAACAACAGGGTCGGGGTACCCGCGGGTGAAACTTCTAATATTTGATGTAACGGGTGTAATAATATTAACGTGTTATATGCGTTGTAGATCCAGGTCGGGACTCAATATGCGAGCGTGAACTGCGGGTCTAACATCCAAGAACAGAATTCGACTCGATTCCGACAGGTAACAGTTTTTAAATGTCCCCGTGCTTATTTGTGTTTAAGATCTGTCTGCGAAGAGCATAAAGGTTTCTATAACTGCGCGATTTGCGGTGTGACCGGGTCGGGCTCTTTATGTCAAACAGCCCGGGTGTGGAATAAATTGCTGCTGATGTCGGGTGTTCTGTCAATCACAGCGGTGCGGATTATCAAACAGGACTGTGCGTGACTTTGCAACAGCTCTGTAACGCTAAACCCGAGCACGAACTTGCACACTACATTAAAACTACAATGAAAGATCCGTATGAAGCTATAAAACTTACGTATTTTTTAAGAAAATACAGTTTAGATCAAACATAGAAAAGCAATATGCTATAAATATAAGGAAAAGTAAATGACAGCATGAAAATGATAAAAAACACATGTTAGTTTACTGTAGCCTATTTTCTACATTAAAAAAAATAATGTACATTTATAATCATCATGGGCGCCCCCTGCCGCCACAGCTGGAAAAAATCCTAGAGGAAACACTGCCTGAGAGTGTGCAAGCAATTTATATCTCTTTAATCACTTCCATGCAATTGTTCTATATTTCCCGAAGTGTGTATGCGCTCAGACTGCGTCCACTTGTGCATTCGCAAATCCATCAGCTCTCGCGTGCTGTCTGGAAGGTGCGCTGATCGGGCGCGTCTCAACAAACGGTCTCTGTGCGTTGCGCTTGGTGCAGAGTGCTCAAGGGAGTTGTAGTTTCCCAGTGTCGCGTATATAAATGTTTGTGAAAGTACTACAACAATACAAATGCAAACGAATGCAAAATATGTTAAGAAACATTTTAAGTCCCCCTCCGTTTTTTTCACAGTGGTTTGGTCCGGATTCTGACAAGTCCTGACTCGTTAGTGGAGCGTTTTCAGAGCGAGAGAAAATCACAACGCTCCGACATAAAAAAAAAACGCTCCTCGCTCCTGGCAAAATTACGCCACTCCGCTCCCACTCCGCACCGCTCACATACTCTGCCACGTACTAATACTTTATTAAAATCATGTTATCGTTAGTTAATGCACTGTGAATGCGAATTCAACCTTTTAACATGGACAAACAATTAAACCTTTATTTCTATTAACTAACATTAACAAAGATGAATAAATGCTGTAAGAAATGTATTGCTCATTGTTCATGTTAGTTAATACATTACATTATGTTAACCAATGAACCTTATTGTAAAGTTAAATAAAACACGTGAATTGAAATGTCCACTAATAATCGCCTTAACTCGAGTGATGTCAATAAAGTTTCCATGTTAGAATTTAGAAATATTAAAAACTTAAACAATCAACAACAAAGATGTTTTTTTTGACCGCTGCCATTGTAGCAGTCAGAGAATTTGGCCTTTGATAATTTAATATTTATATGCAAATGAATTAAATTAGGGGCGTTTACAAGGTGGAGTTCTAAGAGCATTCGGCTGCGCACAATTTCAAGATCATTTGTGATTTATAAACTGCACATCTGGAAAAGAGGCTTACGCACTTTTTTTTGCGTACGCTCCTTTTCTCTGAATCACACGTACAATCATTTCAGAAATGGTCTTAGATGAAATGTAGGATAGTTCCTACGTCGCACTTTTATAAATGAGGCCCCAGAAGTTAGCAGCAAAAACATAAGTGAAAATTTGGACTGTTGGTGGCGCTAGTGGGTTCAAAATAGAGACTCCAAATTTGCTGTGGTGGCTATTTTGACTGTTCTCTGTCAGTGTGCCAAATTTCATAACTTTCTATGTACGCTTCTATGGGCTGCCTCGTGTTGTAGTCAAGACCACCTAAACTGAGACCAAGTCATGACCAAGACCAAGACAGGCCGAGACCGAGACAAGACCAAGACTTTAAAGGGTCGAGACAGAGTCAAGACCAAGACCAAGACAGGCCGAGACCAAGTCAAGACCAAGACCAGTCACTGCATTAAAACACTTATGATAAAATGTGGAATATACATATGATTAGGCACTTCTTGTCTGTGCGTGTGTGTGCGATCAGAGAAGTTGATAAAATAATCAAAGGCATTGCAGATATGTGGGAATTTATCTTTGTCTATAATAAAAGTGAACAAACACTAAAGAGCTGAAATCAACTTAACTATTCTGAATTGTCTTTCCATGGCTTGCCATCCACTTAACACAATCCAGGTGTTTTTAGTAATAAAATTAGAAAAATTGTCATTGGGAGAAACTTAAACAATGCTTAAACAATGTCAACATCATATGCCAAACCTGAATAAACTGCATAAAATTAATGATAAAAAAATAAATTTGTGATATAGATTTGTTTTAAATAAAATTCTGCGTCCTCTTTGTCTGAGACCGAGATGAGAACGAGTAAAAATGTGGTCAATTCCAAGACGAGACCAAGACCTTTAAAAAGTGGAGCACTAGGGCTGCCATAGACTGGAATGCCGGAAGAAGCAGAATAATAATAAGGGGTTGACTTTGTGGCTTGACCCCTAATGACTTCACCAGAGACGCCACAGAAATATAAGATTAGTGAGCAAAATTATACTAAGGCTTTACACTCTGTAAATTAAAATCTATGATGATTTTCAGTGTAGTTTCTTCTGATGACTCTGAAAATTTCCTAAATAAGCAAATCTCTCTCCACAGATCAAGCAGTGGTAAGGTTTCTCTCCTGTATGAACTCTTTGATGAAGCTTCAGGGCATCTGATCTAGCAAACGTCCTCTCACACTGAGGGCATTTATAAAGTCTTTCACCTGTATGAGTTCTCTGGTGTAACACTAAACTGTGATGTCGATTAAAACTTTTCCCACAAACATTACAGTGATGAGGTTTCTCTCCAGTGTGAGTTATCATATGACAGCTAAAAGAACTTGGATTATAAAAGCTCTTACCACAGTGAGAGCAGTTGTAAGGTTT
Organism: Paramisgurnus dabryanus; assembly: GCF_030506205.2. Taxonomy (NCBI): domain Eukaryota; kingdom Metazoa; phylum Chordata; class Actinopteri; order Cypriniformes; family Cobitidae; genus Paramisgurnus; species Paramisgurnus dabryanus. The sequence goes on along the minus strand of NC_133355.1, from coordinate 27,852,236 downwards.
CTCTCCAGTGTGAATTCTCTCATGAACTTTTAAATTACTTGCTTGAATGAACGTCTTCTCACACTGAGAGCATTTGTAAGGTCTTTCACCAGTATGAATTCTCTGATGCTTTAGTAAAATGTCACGGTAATAAAAACTCTTTCCACAAACACTACAGTGATAAGGTTTCTCTCCAGTGTGAAGTATCTCATGGTGCATCAGCTGACCTTTGTGATGAAAACTTTTATCACAATGTGAACACTGATAGAGTTTCTCCTCACTGTGTATTTTTTGATGTGATATTAAGGAGCCTTTAACCCTAAAGGTTTTGTCACATTCGCTGCACTGATAGGGTCTCTCATTGGTGTGTAAACGCACATGTTTCTTAATATAGGATGCATAACGAAATCTCTTCTCACAGTAAGGACATTTATATGGTTTTTCTCCTGTGTGAATTCTCTGGTGAATAACAAGACTTCCTTTGCTGTGGAGATATTTGCCACATTCAGTGCAGCAGAAAGGCTTTTCACCACTGTGTGTCCTCATGTGAGCTTCCAGCTGAGATAAGAAGACAAAATTCTTCCCACACTGCTCACAGTGAAACTGCTGCTGCTTCTTCTTCTTCTTCTCTCCATGCTCTTTTACATGATGGCGTTTTTTCTCTTGTAAGGTAGTAAAGCTGATCTTACATCTGGTGCAGGTGAAGAGTTTCTGTTCTGTGTGTTTTCTCTCATGTGTCTCTAAATGTCTCTGTGAGCTGAATGTCTTTCCACAGGTGATGCAGGAAAGAGTTTGTGCTGTCAGTCGATCTTCTGATGTGGAGGACGTTTCTCCCTCAGAACATGACTCAATCTTCACATCTGAAATTAATACAACATTTATATAATTTTACATTTAACTTGTATAAAACTAAATTTTCAATATAAATCATGAAAATAACATTACAGTATAAGAATTACTTATTTTTAACAACAAAGAATTGAGTATTAAAGATTAAAAGTAAAGTGAATTGACAGCTCTTTATAGACAGTTTCAGCAGTAACAAAATAAACAAACGGCTTTCGAGGAACAACATAACTTCCGGTAAACTCTGCAAGCCATCAGCCATCTTTTAACTGTAAACATATGATGTATTATACAATTAAAAGATGGCTGTGTCTCATATGACCTTGGTATTTGTACACGCTGAGACTATCCAAATTCACAATATATAAATAGGTAAATGTTGGCATTATTTTGTTACTTATTGGAAGCAGTGAGCCATTTCAGTCTTTGTGCTAAGCCAGGCTAGCGGTGGGTGCGTCAGACAGAGTTACGGCATGCACGGAGATAAAAAGGGTATGTATGGACTTATCTAACTCTGGGGAATACGGTGAATAAGCTAAAGTCCCAAAAAATCTGGCGTGTTCGTTTAACTACAGATGGGCTGCCAAACCTCCCATCAAAAAGCGGTAATCCATGATCACCATCTTCCCTCATCTTTAAGAAACCAAAACATTTGTTATTTTCGAATATTCAGACAATTAAAAAAAGACCATAAGTTAAGTTATGCCCAGAATCTAAACTGCAGCAATGCACATGCGTCCAATGAAACCGTCTATATATTGGCAGGCAACATGTGCAACATGTTCCACTTATATATTCATTTTGACTGTTAAGTGAAGTCACTTCTCCACAACTACTGTTATTTACTTCAGATAAACGATTCTGACATGTAATGAATGAGAAACATTTGTGTGTGTTTGTGTCTCGAATGATCTACTAAAACCTCTTGAAACATGAGCTCACATAACAGTAAAATACTGAGAAAAGACAAAAGAAAAAACATACCTGATGGATTTAAATCATCTGCATGATCGTCTTTATTAGTGTGATCTTCCTCTTCTGTGGGTTCTGTTTTAATCTTCATCATCAGGTTCGTGCAGTCGATCAGTTTGACTGAACACATCTTCAGTGTGGTCTGCAGGATCTGCTGCTGTTCTCCAGCGTTACAGACAGAATCCAGAGACTCTGTGGAGGTTTGATCAGTAGATTCCTCATCCTGTAAGCCCTGATTACTGTCACACACAGTGTCCTGAGCGTCTGTGGGCTTTGACTCAGTATAACAGAGTAAAGTGAGACTGAGCTCTGAGTCCTGTGTGTGTCTGGATTTCTCTTCAGAGAGTTTAGAGTCCAGCAGTGGCTGTGGTGTGCGGCTCTGATCTCTGCTCATCCACACTGAATCCAGACATCCATCAGTCACATACACTGAAGATTCACAACAATCCACATCCACATCCTGACAACACAACCGAACTCAGTGTAAGATTATAAATGATTTAATGTTGTTAAACAGATTCATGTAAAGTATGTTTAAGCTGTACAAACCTCTCTCTTCACTCCTTCATCTCCTCTTGACCTCAGCTTTGCCTCCATTAACGCCACCTCTTTCTTTAGCTGAGAGATTTCTGTGATGAAATCATCAATATCCAGCATGGACAGATCAGTTCCTACTGATTTACAGCACATCTCATCTCTCATCATCAACATCTTAACACTAAAATACACAGAGACAAGACTCTGTTTACACTCAATAAAACACCAAAGAAGAGAGAAAACACTGATACACAAAACACATCACACGCGAGCTCTTTCTTTCTTTCTTTAGTGGATTTATCGGCGGACTAAAGAGCTGCAGAGCGCCTCCTACTGTACTGGAGAGAGAAGACGCTAAACCAGGGGGATTGGTAGACATAAAGCTCTGTGACTTTTTTCTTTACATTAATTTCATATTTGAAAATACAGAACACACATAATTTTGTTTTGTTTTCTCAGCAACAATGCCATTGTATAGACATGCCAGAGGTTTTCCTGAGACTTTTTTCTCTAAAGTTTGAGGCCTGACTGGGTGAGGATTGTCTTACTTCACTCATCTCATTTCTGCTTTCCTTTTCCTGCTTTACACAAGCATTTCTCATGTCTATCTACAGGAGCCAATGGTGATAGAGTCAAAATAAATGTAGCATTATTATTTAAAAACTTACTTTAGTTTTGTCATGTTTTATAAGAACTCAATTGTGTGACGTTACCTTTGTCCGGTTGCATGATTATATTAAAGCTTAGAAATCCCTTAGTTATAAGGTTAGTGAAACCTGGGTTACAAAAAAAACCTAAGAACTTAAGGCTGTTATTAAGTTTTCCCAATTAATTATCTAAAGTGTTCGGTTTAGCAGAAGGAGTCTTGTCAGATGTGATTCCATCAAATCTGATTATGATGTTCGAGGGCTCCCTTCTGGCCATTCACGGTACTGCAAAAACTTATTTTGTCCTAGTTTTCTTACCGTACCGCAGCGAATTCGTGTTATGCTGCGTATTTTCCCTTATGTATCTCTGCAATTCAATAACGAATTAATTTTTGTGGTAATATGTTTGAAGTGAACTTTTAATCCACGTCAGTTACACACAGCATAAATCCATACACGCGCTAGATGTTGATAAATGCACGCATAAAAGAATGCAGACATGTAATATCAAGTAACGTTATGTTCTTGCAACTCTATGCACATCAACACATGTTGTGTGGTTTACATTTTGAATGATGAATGTGTGAATGCGCGCGTTTAAACTTTACTTGGATTATTTTTAAACGGTTGATAAATAAAAGCACAGAAGCAGTTCTATCCTAGGCGATGACGTCACACACCGGTTTGACAAGCTACCTGATATCTGCTTCAGTCCACTTTGCTGACATTTCTCGTCGTGAAGGGTTCATCTGCATGTAAATCTCTCGTTTTAACGAGCTGAACCATAACTTCATGTTGCCATGACACATGCATCCTTAATAGGACACGCCCCTTATGGTATATTGAACCATAACTTGATTGTTGCGATGACACGTGCGTCCGTTACTACGACACGCCCATTACAGCATTGTTTCTGCGTCTTGTTCACACTAACTCTTTAGGTATCTTATGGCAATTTTACTAGGTTCTTTTTCTGGGAACGGTCCAAGAACATTTACGGGACTTGTTTGCATTTACACATAAGCTTGTCTGCCAATTTTATGGGTATTTTCTGTGACCAAAGTGTGACTGAGGTTTTGGTTTAGCTCTCAAAAATTATGAAAATGTACATATAACAAGACGCAGAAACACTCTGCTTATACTAGTGCTTTGAGTATAAGAAAGGCGCATTAGAAATAAAATGTATTATTATTAATATTATACAAAAAAATTTAAACAATCACTTAAAATTACTTAAAACTAAAACTTGAAAATATTTTTAAACAGTATGCATCTATATGTTTTTATCATTTTGTTAATATCGTATTAGAATAAAGACAAACATAACTAGTGATCAAAGACGAAATATTAAATGCAATGCAGTGAGTAATCCACTATTTTGAAGAGGGGAGTCAAATGAACCATTTTTATTTGTACAAAGACTTCTACAATCCTTGTAGCATTATATGGTGATTGGTGATCATTGTTGCTCATTGGGCAGCTGGTTCTTCGTTCTCCTCTCTTAGAGGGCTCAGGCTCAGAGGCGATTCTAGGGTCTATAGGGGCCCCAAGCAGAAAATTCCCTGTGTGCAATAAGTGTGCAAAACTTCTATACAATGTCCTTTGCTTAACCCACTATTCTACAGTGCAACAGTTATTGCGAAAGATACACAAGTGTAATCTTCATCATACCTAATATTATTAACATGTTTGAAAGCATAAATGGCATAACATGTTTGGAAATAATGACAGCAGAGAAATATTTTCTACATTATACAATGATAGCAATGATTAATAACTTATTTTTACAAGAATGTTTTAAGAAACCAGTCATTTTATGACTGCTATACTAAATAATCTCAGTAAAGTTACTGCTAACTGTTATGTAAGTTATTGTCCTAGAGTTAAATAAACTTAATATTAATTTCATATCTGAAAATACAGAACAGTATAACACATACATCTGTTGATTTTCTCAGCAACAATGCAATTCTACAGACTTGACAAAAGGTTTTCCAGAGATTTGTTTGATAATGTTTGAGACCTGACAGGGTGAGGATGTAGTTTGTCTTACCTCCCTTAAACTCATCATATCTCCTTTCTTCTTCCCTTTCCCTGCTTTGCACAAAACATTTCTGATGTATATCTACAGACGCCAATAATGATCGAGTCAAAATAAGATTAGCATTGTTATTTAGAAACTTCCTTTAGTCTCGTCATGTTTTCAAAAGCTAACTCACTCGCGTGGCGTCTTTTGAATGCGGTTGTGCGCGAATGAACGCAAAGACGCGCGCGGACATGAATATGTGCGTGTACGCGTCATTGCGACTGATTGGTAACTACATTACATATAGATCCGTTTTTGCCGCGATTGTCTTTGTAAAGGATTGCACTAGTTAACTGCTGAAATTTAAACTTGAGATTTACACCGGGGCACACAAGATTTACACTTGGGCACATGCCTGACTGGAGCTGGACCGGACACATTAAACCACATGTGGGTACGAGGCTGCTCACTTTAGCGCCTTTTTGTGGTTAAATTGTTTTAAATCATTTGAGTGTTAGCATTTGCAAGCCTTTCAAACACGTGCAAATGATAAACTTTTCCTATTTAAATTTGCGTATTAATCTGGCAATCGCAAGCCAAACCGTGGGTCGTGATCCGTACGGATCAACTGCGACAGCACGACTGAATGATACAACGTCACCCATTCGCTACGTTCATTTTCGAAACTGGCAAGTTATCCACCTGGGTTGGATTTTGACTGGGCTAAGTCAATGTCAATCAACATTCCATCCAATCGGAATTTTGATATGCAGTCATGTTGAGTATCTATGTTCATCTAGCTGGCCATCCGAGAAACAAACTCGGGGGCCCTCTAGTGGCTCGGGGCTCCAAGCAGTTGCCTGCCTTGCCTGTTGACAAGGTGCGCCTCTGCTCAGGCTGTAACACAGGGTAACACTTCACCTTTAACTGTGATTTTCGGTTCTTACTTTCAGGTATCTGGCAGCAGTGAAGACGGTAGGTACTCTTTGGGCAACTGGTTCTTCGTTCTCCTCTCTTAGAGGGCTCAGGCTGTAACACAAGATCACACTTCACCTTTAACTGTGCTTTTTGGTTCTTACTTTCAGGTATCTGGCAGCAGTGAAAACGGTAAGTACGCTTCGGGACAACTGGTTCTTCGTTCTCCCCTCTTAGAGGGCTCAGGCTGTAACACAAGATCACACTTCACCTTTAACTGTGATTTTTAGTTCTTACTTTCAGGTATCTGGCAGCAGCGAAAACGGTAAGTACTCTTCGAGACAACTGGTTCGTCGTTCTCCTCTTATAGAGGCCTCAGGCTGTAACACCAGTCACACTTCACCTTTAACTGTGACTTTTGGTTCTTACTTTCAGGTATCTGGCAGCAGTGAAAACGGTAAGTACTCTTCGAGACAACTGGTTCGTCGTTCTCCTCTTATAGAGGCCTCAGGCTGTAACACCAATCACACTTCACCTTTAACTGTGACTTTTGGTTCTTACTTTCAGGTGTCTGGTAGCAGTAAAAACGGTAAGTACTCTTCAGGGCAACCGGTTCGTCGTTCTCCTCCCTTAGAAGGCTCAGGCTGTAACACAAAATCACACTTCACCTTTAACTGTAATTTTTGTGCTTACTTGCAGGTAGTGACTAGTAGGGGGACATGGAGGGTAAATCCTGCGACAGTCTTCCTTCCCAGGGCCTGGGTGATGCCCGGGAGAACAATGCGGTCACTATCGAGCCGAACGCTGCCCTCTCCTGCTTAAGCGTGGAAATTCTGGACAGGGGCGCACCTTCGAAGAGGTTAAGTGACTGGTAATTAAGCTTCAGCAATGTGATGACTTTACCCACAGGTATATCGACATTTAGATTTTTACTCACAGATAGTCTCAATTACGGGTACCCTTCCTCCACTGTTACCACCAAGTTACACGTTGTCGAACCCGGAGCCCTATGGTGTCTTGTGGTTTTCTCAAAACTGTATCGCTACACAACGTGATATGAACAGGCACCTCACTCACCACACCGCATCTCCCTCGTTCTAACTCGGCCGGCTCCGACCTACAGTGGCTCCTGACAACAGGTTCACAGCACTTCACTGCAATACAATCACGTGTACACACTCACTCTGTAAAATCCAGACTCACCCACAGCACACTTCGGTGAACATTAAGGCCAGGCCAGGGTCTTTGTGGAGCCGGTCAGAGAATCTGCGGGGCGCTACTGTGAAGGAAGCCAGAGGTTAACTGTAGCCGTAGTGATATCCTTTTTCTCCTGATGCTTATTTGGTCCTCGGCTCACCCACCACTCAACTCTGCAATGGGGCCGCTGCTACCGTTGCTATGGACTCACACATACGTTAATTCCTAATATCTTCAATATACACACGTCTTATACACTTTCTATACTCACAAAGAACGCTCACACTTTACCTCTCTCTGAATCTTTCGGCTCCCCCTCTGGACGATTCCTTTTCCGTGTGATACACAATCCAGATTTTGCTAACATCCAACTGTTAAATACATGCAACTGCAAACAGGTGAGTCAACACTTCAACCATAACAGAGGTTTGTAAATCACACTCAACCACATCGACGATCCTTAATCCTTGTTTCCAAATATTCGCTGCACTGCTCCAGAATACCGTTCTGCTACCAGAATGTACAGCCCAAATACACAGCCACGACACACGGCAAAACTCAGCCAAAAACTCCGCACTAACCTTCGTTTTCCATGTCCTTTTTATATTCCTCCTATGCCTTTCATCTTCCAATCACCGATCGCTGCGTTAGTTTATCACACCTGCGTCTTGTTTATTTGATTTCTGCTCACGTCGTCTCCCCGGAAATTCCGGTGTTCTCGTCTCGCCCTCCGTGCGGAACCACTTCCAGGCGGAACAAACCTTCGGAATTTTAGTTCCGCCCCATAAATTCGTCACCGTGTGACACATTGAACACCCTGTTGTAATGACGCAACAGTTGCAACTACGGTAGCTGAGAGGCCATTCTTTGTTCTTTTTTAAATGTTTCTGAAGCCTGATGAAATCGTTAGAAATGTGTGTTTAATACTGTAAAATACCCTTGATGTTACAGTCATTGACCTTGCCCTCCAGAAAGAAAGAGGACATTCCAACTTGAACCCATTGTGCGAGCTGTCTCTTTAGTACCGCGTGGTTTATATACAGTCAAGTTCAAAATTATACCCTTTGTAAATATGACCAACAAAGGCTGTGAAAATAAATTTCCATCGTTAATACTTTTGATCTGTAATTTAAAAAATCTACAAAAATCCATACCATATTCTCCAACCTTTCATTGGGGAATAATAATTTTAAAATGGGGGAAAATTTAATTATGAGAGATATATTTTTCTCTAATACACACTGCTCACAATTAATCATACCCTTTTTGTCATGACTCGCACACACAAAAAGTTAGATCCAAAAGCAGTTTAATAAGGGTGATCCAAAATCATAATCCATCCAAGCAAAAGGTCAATATCCATAAACACAATCCAGAACATAAATACAAATAACCACAGGCACAGAAGGCGATGTGACATACAACAAGGAATCCACAACATAGACTGAACAGACAGGGCTTAAATACACAAACACTAACAAGGTGAGTGGGAACAGCGGAGTACAATGATCAATGATAACAGAAGGGATGATGGAGATGCAGTTTATGGCACATGTGACAGTGAGGACAAGAGACATCTGGTGGCTACTCGGGGAACAACACTAATACACCAGGGCGGGGCCAGCATAGCAGGAGGCCAGGGCGGGGCCGGCAGAGCAGGAGGCCAGGGCGGGGCCGGCAGAGCAGGAGGCCAGGGCGGCGCCAGAGGCCAGAGAGGGACAGGATCCCAGGGTGGTGCTGGTGGTATCAGGAACCTGGGTAGAGGGAGACAATAGAAAGAGGCCCTCTGGGCCAGGTTAAATAGGGCAGAGAGTTCGAACCTGGCCACCTTGGACCAGGCAGTGAGGGCAGGGAACTTGGGGACAGCCATCTTGAAACAAGCAGAAAGCTTCCTACTGGCCATAGTTTCAATGGCAATAAAAAGTCTCTGGATCTTCAGGGTGACCACACTAGTTGACCAATGTGGCACCGGGGGCTCAGATGACTCACTCGGCTCAGATGACTCACTCGGCTCAGATGACTTGACTCGAGAGACGTCGTGCTGAACAGAAGAGCAGAAGACAGACCACCCGCACCACAAAGCCATGGCAAACACGGGAAGCACAGAGTTTAAAGAAGATACCTCTGGGGTGCCTCTCTGAGCACAGGTGCAGGTGTGATGATGGCTCTCCTGAGAGCAGGTGACTGTGATGCAGCGGCCATCTGAAACGCAAGGGCCGGAATCACTGTGGCGGTCTCAAAAGTTGGAGTAGGCAATGTGACAGCCATTTTGGGAACAGCTGCTGGCTTAATCACAGCCCTGTCGAAAAACGTCCCCTCTACAACAGTGGCCCTCTAATGAACAGGTGCAGGTATAGTAGTGGCAGTCTCAAAAACAGGTGCATCCTTGTAGACAGCCATCTTATGAACCACTGCTGGCTTGGTGGCGGCCATCTTGTCCGGCATCGCAGGTGTGACTGTATTATCCCACTGGCTACGATGCTCTAGGTCAGTGATTCCCAACCGGGGGTACGCGTACCCCAGGGGGTACGTGAAGAGTTTCCAGGGGGTACGCGAAAAGATTTACATTTTGCTTTGATCTCATTTACTTTTAATAAAAATGTCTTTCGTTTGTCCAGTCATTTACCTAAGATTGATTTTTGTGAGGAAAGCATTGTGAAAAGGACAACTTTGTAATTTTAATCTTATCATTAATATAATTAGCCGTCAAGAGTAAATGCGCTGCACGATCCAAAACGCAATAGCGATGTCCAACTCAAGACAGATCTGACTATTTTCAATGAACCTGAATAGTTTCTAAAGACACAAAGTTTATTAACTATAAATAATGTTCAAATAATGTTATAATATTCATTCCCGCTGCCATTGCATTTTCAAATTATGCAAAAAACGTTTGCATTGTTTTTGACTAACATATATTGTCCCGTATGATGTCTTTTGTATTTATAGAGAATGTCTTAACACATTTTGTTTCTCTAACTTATTTGCACACTTTAATTATCAGTAACTTAAATTGAGATTTTAGTAAATTTAGGGCATTTACTAAAAAGGACGTGAGAGCTCAATTCCAAATAAGCGCCGGAGTGGATAATTTGCGTGTGATTTACTACAAAGGCGCAAATAAAATACACAGGCACAATAATGACATAAGCACATTTCTATAATGACCATTGCAATCTATTAGAGCAGCGCAAATTAGTACAGGGTCGCAAATAAGAGACCTCGGCAGGACATCGCAATGAAAATGCGGACTGCGGAGTGTGAAATTCCAGCTAAGTGAAAGTAAGAACCGGAGGACGAAAGATGAACGGTAAAAGTTTTGAAATACCTGATTTGACGACTTCTCGTGACTTCTCCCCAGAGGTGTAAAGTACTCGAGTAAATGTACTTCGTTACTGTACTTAAGTATTTTTTGGGCTACTTTGTACTTGTACTGAGTATCAAAAATATATGCAACTTTTACTCTCTACTCAATTACATTTTTGATTGGGTAATTGTACTCTTTACTCCACTACATTTAAAATGACACTTAACGTTACTCGCTACATTGTTTATTCGTCAAATAAAAACGAGACGAAAGTGTCAGCGGGTGATGATGGATAGAATCTGTGGTCGCGAGGTTACACGCACACACACAACTGAGCGACTTCATTTGGCTCTGCGCAGAGCAATCGTATGAAATCAAAGTACTGCGAGAGCGAATCAAATGCATATGGAGAAGTCTGGTCTCGCGGTACTTTGATGTCAAACGCTGAATGGCTTGCGTTGAGCCACCGTAGCGGGACATCTGCGTGCTGCGTACGTCATAAACTGTAGAGAAAAGTTCGCGTCTGGTCTGAGAGAAGAGATAAAGAGCAAACATATGGTCAAGGGACCCTTTTTTAAACATGTGATGTACAATCAAAACAAAATGATGCGCGATTGCAGGAGGGTCATCCCGCAACTCAAAGGCAAGCACAAATGTTTATATACTCTGATGCTACTTTATCAGCTAACCTGAGCTGGTACATAACTTGATATAACTTACTATATAAGCCAAAATAAACCAGCGAGGTCCTGTACTGATTGCCCGAGTAACTTAAGTACATTATAAGATTGATAATAAGTGTACAATTTCACTGTCCTCACATTTAATCAAGTATGCTGTAATGTATTTACTGTAAAGAGGGATGCATGACGGAAGAAATGTAGTGCACTTAATGTACGTAGTGGTGTTACGTACTACATGTGTTTTCAATTAATCTTTCAAATGAACAACTTCACGTTTTTAATATGCATTATCATATTTCTGTTAGTGTAATTTTAGTTTTAAGGAATTTTCTAAATATAAAAATTATATCTTTTTTAGGATAGGCCTATATAAGAATATTTGGTAACACTTTACAACAAGGTTCATTAGTTAACAGTAGCTAATGTATTAACCAACTTGAACAAACCATGAGCAATACATTTGTTACATCATTTATTCATCTTTGTTAATGTTAGTTAATAAAAATGTAAGCTTTAATTGTTTGTTCATGTTAGTTCAGAGTGCATTAACTAATGTTAACAAGATTTTGATAAAGTATTAGTAATTGTTGAAATTAATATTAACAAAGATGAATAAATGCTGTATAAGTGCAGCTCATTATCAGTTCATGTTAACCAATGTAGCCAACCAATATTACCAATGAACCCCACTGTAAATTGTTACCATATATTTATATCACAAAGTTAGGCTATATATTTTTCAGCATGGCACATTCAAGTACACAATGACACTAGACTAAAATTAAATGGGTTTAAATTAAATTTAATGTAGATTTCTAGACTAAAATCTCATGGCATTTAGTTGAATAAAATTAGACTAAAACTAAATCAATTCAGATGACAAAAATATGACTAAAACTAAATTAAATTTTAGTCAAAAGAAGACTATGACTATGTTTAATCTGTGTTTGTTCTGCCAGGTCAAAATTTTGAGGTGTTTGATTTCTTTTCTATATTAGGAAATAAAACCTCATAGATACATTTTCTTAGTTTTCAATGCCCAGACCTACAATGTCTCTTTGTGTTGAGGACTAGTGCATCTTTGAGCCAACATTCAGTACGAGTAAAAATACTTGAGTACTTTTAAATTGGGTTACTTTAATACTTTTACTCAAGTCGTATTTAAATTGGTGACTTGTAACTTGTAGTGGAGTAATTTTTACAGTAAGGAATTTGTACTTTTACTCAAGTATGGCTTTCAGCTACTCTTTACACCTCTGCTTCTCCCCCTCTTTTCTCCAGCAAATTAAACATAGCATGGCTTGGCAAACTATATATATTTTTTTAAAGTATGTTCCTCTGGCAAAATGTAATACTCTCCTCGCATTAATGTTGCTTCTAAAAGGAAAACTTCCACAAATGCAATAAGTTCGCAAAAATAACACCTTTTCAGAGCTAAATATCTACTGCGTGTCTTTAGTAAGTTCAGTCGTTATTTAACGCCAAAATGATGGTTTGCGCAAGCTGTTAGTAAATCTGGCCCTTAAAGGGGTCATATGATGAAATTTTTAAATTTTTAAAATAATTCTTTTCGGCGTTCCCAGAGTCCATATGTGAAGTTTTATCTCAAAGCACCCTACAGAAAATTAATTATAGCATGTCAAAATTGCCATTTTGTAGGGCTGAGCAAAATGTGCTGTTTTTGTGTGTCTTTTAAAATGCAAATGAGCTGATAAAATGCAAACACTGATCGAAATGATAGTTGTTTGTTGAAATAAACATGCTTCATCAGTCAGTGCTTTTTACTTTAATGTTTAAAATTAATAAATATTACTAATTATTTGTCTTTAAAACACAACTTAGGTTTAGTTTCGATGAAGGGGTACTTGAGCCTTACTGATAGGGCTGTGGGGGTACTTAGGGCAAAAAAGGTTGGGAACCACTGCTCTAGGTAACGGGTGAACCCCCAGAAATCCAAAATGTCCAGCCCGTTCATCTCCCACTGTGGTAGCGGTTCATCCAGACAACAATTGAATAGGTCCTTTAATGCAGCGTCATTATAATTCAAGGCGCAGAATAAGGTCCAAAACGTTTGGGCCAGACAACCCACCGTTTGAACATGCTGGTGTAGGGCCTTTATGTTGTCGATCCTCTCCCTTCTCTCTCTTAAAGTAGTGGGTGGACTGATCCGAATCCCCAATGCGCTGGATCTATTCATGGTGGATTCCTTCTGTCACGACTCGCACACACAAAAAGTTAGATCCAAAAGCAGTTTAATAAGGGTGATCCAAAATCATAATCCATCCAAGCAAAAGGTCAATATCCATAAACACAATCCAGAACATAAATACAAATAACCACAGGCACAGAAGGCGATGTGACATACAACAAGGAATCCACAACATAGACTGAACAGACAGGGCTTAAATACACAATCACTAACAAGGTGAGTGGGAACAGCTGAGTACAATGATCAATGATAACAGAAGGGATGATGGAGATGCAGTTTATGGCACATGTGACAGTGAGGACAAGAGACATCTGGTGGCTACTCGGGGAACAACACTAATACACCTTGACAAACACAGAACACAGTTTAACACTTTGACACTTTTATTCAATACTTTTTGCAACCTCTTTTTCCCAAGAGAACAGCTCTGAGTCTTCACCAATAATGCCTGATGAGTTTGGACAACACCTGATAAGGGATCAGAGATCATTCCTTCATGCAGAATCTCTACAGATCCTTCAGATTCCAGC